>NC_090451.1:641876710-642179740 GCF_031143425.1 Pleurodeles waltl | reverse complement strand
GGCCAAATGTTAGCCATGGATGTGCCCAGCAGATACTGGTGGCAGAGCACGACATTGAACAATGCCCTGCGCCAAGAAATATCTCCCGATGTTGTGGCAGCTTGAAAATGTTCAGAGGCAGCAATGTGTCTGCCGAGCTATGTCAAAGGTGCTATGCTTTGTTGATTTTTATAGCGCCCCTCCAGTGACAGTATCTTGGAGCTATGCAGGTCTTTGAGTCTTGCCTCAAAGGGGCTTTGCTGGAAGGGAAAGGTCTTCAGCTTCTTGCGGATTTGAAATAGTAATGAGAAGGCTCTGATGTGGAGTGGGAGGTTGTTCCTAGCTTTAGGAGCATTGTTTGAGAAGGCAGGACCTCCTGATCTGCTTTTGCGTATACATGACACGTGCTAGTAAGAGTCTGGCTGAGCAGAGGTGCCTAGAGTGTTGGTGGAACTGCAGGCTACAACTGCGCTATGTAGTGCTTTGTCAGTGTGGGTGAGAAGCCTGAAGTGTGCATTCCTGATTTTGCAGCCAAAATCAAGGTATAGATTACAAATTAGGTTAGTCAAGTTACAAAAGCCTTCCACAGATAGGCTCAAAATTTAACTAATTTTTTGAGTGTTTAAAACATAAATCCTCAAAACTTAGCTGGTCTTCCCCTTTGCATCCTTGTGGCTCACTCATGCTCCTTCATGCATGTTAGACATGGCCTTGTTAGGGGGATTTCCCTGAAACGTTTTGATTTTTCCTCCTGGCTTTTTGCTTAATCCTTTGGCGTGGCCTTAGGAATGTGGGCACTTTCCCACTGTATTGCAGTGGGAAAGTGCACACACCCTTCCTACATAGGACAAGAAGGGGTCCATACGTGTGCGGTTGAGGTGCTGTACCCAGGAGTGCCCTGTAAAAAGGTACACCACATACCTGGGGCAGGTACACCCCTGGATACTGGTGGGGTGCTGCACTAAGTGTGCCACCCACCAGAATAGCCTGACCCACATGTATCAGGCCTGACAGTGCAGGTTCGTCTGTGCCCAGGGTGGCATCTCTCATGGCTTGACTAACCCTGAGCACACCTTATGGTACCCCTAGCGCACCCTCTTCAAGGCGGCGAGGATGGCAGGCATAAGGCAGAGCAGGAAAGAACCCCCACATTGGTTCTCCCTACCTAGGGGGTCAGTCCCTCCCATAGGTTTCACTGATTCCCTGTGAGTGGCCTTAGGGCCCAGGGCACTGTTTCACTGTGAGTACAGTGTGGAAAGTGCCAGGGCTCTTCCTACGCATGATAGGAAGTGATGCTACAGTGTGTACTGGACCAGCCCCTGCAGGTTGGAGTGGGCACACTCGCAATGGTATTTTGACATGTGCTGAGCCTGGCCTGGCAGGTCAGTATGTGCGCACTAGCCCAATGGTGTCCAAAAAGGGACTAGGTATGCCTCTGCTTACCAGTATGTGCACACTTGCACAATGGTGTTCCAATGTACACTGAGCCTGACACAGCAGGCCAGTGAGTGTGCACTTGCACAATGAGGTTTAAAGTGCCTTTGCTGCCCTAGGCCCTTTCCCACTGTGGATGCAGTGTAAAAGTACGCACGCCTTCTTACATACGCCAGGAAGGTAGCGCTGACCAGTATGTGCACATGTGCACACTGGTGTGCCCCTATGTACTTGGCCTGTCACAGCAGGCCTGATTGGGCGCACTTGCACCCGTGTAGAGTCTTGTAACTTGTGTCCAGCCTTCCCCTGCAGGCTTGTGGTGTGCAGGGCCCATATGCCCATGTAGTGAAAGAACACTTGTGTGTGTTTTAACTACACAAGAGCTGATCCGCCCATAGGTTAACATAGGGATAGATTACAACTGATCCTGAACTGCAAAAGTGGATTGCAGTGGAGCAGCCTCATGGTGTTTATTATTATCATTGTATTCACAAGGACAAACCCCTTTCCACGGTAAAGGCGGTTTTGTCAGAAATGCTAAAAAAATGCCACTTCTAAGAAATGGGCATTTCCATGTTCTAAAAACTATTTTGGTGCGTTTTAATTCCAACTTCATTTCACTGAAGGCTGGGGGAGGCACATCTGTGCATTCCCCAAGGACAGCCATAAAACAGAAGAACCAAAACAACAGGCCTCTGCCAGTTGTGGTCCTGGCTGGATAAATTGAGGGGAGAGGTTTTGACACTGACCTCTCAGGGCCAGATCATGGCCTGAATAAACATAACGATCTGCATTCCATGGTCCCATCGCAGACATGTCTGAAATTTAAAGGAGACATCTGTGGTTCAAAGGGGAACCCTTTGAACCCACCCCAACTTCAAATGCACACTTCAGTATATCTACAGGTACCACACTTTAGCAACTCAGAGCTATGCTTGTGGGAACGCGGGATGGAGATGCTGGACTGCATGGTGCACACTGCCAGAGGACTCTGTTGTGCACAAGGAGTATTTACTGCCCCGCAGGAAGAGACTGTGCCTCCTTCCGACACTGTGGTTGGCCTGGGCAAACTGGTCACTGCAGTGTGGCACTCTGAAGTTTGCTCTCAAAGAGTACAACGTCATGCCCCATGTTCTCTCATGGAAATCTCAGGGACATCAAAGACCTCCCGTGAGGGAACTACACTTTCTACCGGTGTCATCTGGAGAGCGGTGCCCTCGTAAGTACTCGCATCATCTGCTGGACTTCATTGGGCAGCAGCATTACGAGAGCTGAGGCAAGTATACTATCTAGAGACCAGTTTTACTTGGTGCAGTGCCTCCAAAGTATTGCCTGCATTTAAAGAAGTGTGACCTTCACCATGGGGCCACGACACGCTTAAGTGGCTTGTTTGAGAGTGGATTCACCAGTGCGGGACCCTCCTTGCCCGTCTTTGTCTACTTCATCGTATTTCTCTCATGCGACTCCCGACTGCATGCTCACTTTGTGCAGTGTCTGTGTCATAGGCAACGACCCCTGGAGGTGTGGGCATCCCAGAAGCAGTGCTGTAACCTACCTCATACAGACCCGCTGAACTTGCATCTTTTGTGTGTGTAGACAGATCATCTGATGCAGCTCAAGTCACTGTGCACCAGATGTTGTGCCTTATTCCAAGGAGGCACGGATCTGGAATCCTTTGTGTGCATGCTCAAGGATTTTCTGGTGCAACTCAGATCATTGCGCACCAGACGTTGTGCCTCATTCCAGGGAGGTACGACATCAAGCATTTTGTGTTGATGATCTGGATTGTCTGGTGCAAGTCAAGTTATCATGCATAAGACGCTGTGCCTCACTCCAGGGAGGCATGACATTGAACACGTCGTGTTTGCGATTGGAAGAGTCTGGTGCGACTCAAGTCATTGCACACCAGAATGAGAGGTACAGGAGTGGAATCCTTTTCATATGTTTAACCGGATTGTCTGGTGTAGCTCAAGTCATTATGCACCAGAAGTTGTGCCTCATTTCAGGGAGGTACAACACTGAGTACTTTGTGTGTGCAATCGGAACCTCTCTGGTGCGACTCCAGTCATCGCATACCTGATGTTGTGTCTCATTTCAGGGACATCCCGCATTAGGCACTTTGTGATCATAACTGTTCGTTGTGAATCACATCATTGCACACCCGATGAAGCGCCTCCATCCAGGAAGGTGCAGATTGGTACCTCTTTGTGTGCAACCGGGACCATCTGGGGCTTCTCAAGTCATTGTGCCCCAGACGTTGCGCTTCTTCTGAGGGAGGTGCGGGATTTGGTAACTATTGTGTATTAGAATGCCTGGCTTGGCCCACTGTGACCAGCGTGTATCCCCCAATGATCCTCCCCTTGTGCTTTTTAGACCTCAGCCCGAGCCGTAAGGCACGGTGCAGAGACCTCTCAGGGAACTTCCAGAGTGGTGTCCAAACCTCAATTTGTTGACTATTATCTGTTCCACTGATATCTCTTCCTTTTATCCACATATCGTCCCTGAGTACCTGAATAAGAGTGACTGCAGCCTAGCACCCGAGGAAAGGCCGTTTGAAACCTCAGCTAGTGGAGGTGGGTTAGTAGGGCCAATTGCAGGGTGGAGGAAGGGTCTGTGGTCTAAGTGGGGGGGGGGTGTCTGTGACCGCAGCAACATCTTACTGGCCGGATGTCAGGGCACCGCATTACAGTGCTGGAAACAACTGTATGTGTAAGTTATGAGCCGGCTGATATCTGTGGTGCCACCTGGCGGTGGCCAGGCACATCAGTTCTTGCCAGAGGACTTACACAGTTGCCCTAAGAATTTACCCATTGCGGCCTAGGCCACGGAGCTCATTTAAAGTGCCTCATTGCTCTGTATATATTCATATTGCTGCTATCATTGTGCACCGGGTTGAACCTTGGCCTGTGTATAATTGAGATGGGGTCATCGCTAGGGTGAGTATCGTGCTGAAAACGTTTGGCATCTCGTGGGTGTTGGGAAGGAATGTATTATTTTGCTCAGGTGTGCATGCTGCAAATGTCGTTTTAACACAGTTGGTCCTAGTACTGCTAGTGTTGTTTCAAATGGTGATTCCTGCACAGAGTTACATGTTATTCATGCTGTGTTAATTAATTTGTGTATTGAATACAAAACTTATTGACATACACTATGTGTGAAATCTCTTTTCTAATGCTCAGCGTAATTGTTGTGTGGTATTGCTCTGCCACTGATTTATACATGGTCCCTGTTACAAGTCTGACTGTTCTGTGCCAAGCTACCCAAGGGTGAAGGAAGGTTATACAGTGAGTGTAATCACCCACCCCTGATGGGAGTTTTGGGTTCTGCCTGGCTAGGGCCCAGCCTCTGCCAACCAGAACGTGTTGCTTCCAACAATGCACCCCCAATGAAGACGCTCAATCTTGGGTCCTAGCCAGGCCTGATCCACCATTGATAATGCATTAATTGAAACCACACAGCTGCCAGTGCAGGCACAGACTACCATGACCCACGACAGGATAAGCATCACACATATCCAGCAATACACGCCTAGACCGATGTGCAGCACCTTACACTGTTCTATGTCATGCACAGTTCTTCCAAAACACCTCAATCCTGGCACAAACTATTCATAATGTAGGTAATAATTTAATCCAGGACAGAACTGTGACTATGAACTTGCCACTACGCCCGGCAGCACCTCATGGTATTACTTTGTGGAGACTAGAGGCACTGAAACTAAGGGCAAAAAAATCACAAAATTATGCACCTGCATAGACTAAATTATGCAGCAGCATTGACTAATTTATGCAGCAAACTATGTGGCAAAGGAGAGGCAAACTGCACTGCATAATATCCGATTAGAGTTAAATTATACTTCACATGTTATGGCATTTTTGTAACTATTCTAAAACTGTAAGAAACTTGTATACAAATGCCACATCAACACTTGAAAAACTACATAGGGTTTTGAAAAAGGAACGAATACACCTCTAGCATATTGCCATTCAATATGAATTGTGTCTTGTGTGGGTGTGCAGACGGAAGAACATTTTATTAAGTGTTCTTTTGGCTTTCATAGTGTAAAATAATTTGTGTAATCATATACATTGCTGCAATCAGTAAAACAGAACAAGTCTACGTGTATAAGCATCTTGTAATGTAAGGTGCTCTTATATTGTCTTATGCATTCCAGTTATGCTTCAAAACTTGTTTTTACTTACGGGATTACTATAATTTCAAATTAGAGGACATCTGCAAGCACACCTTTCCAACCCGAAACAGTCATGAAGAACAAGATTGTACATTCCAAGTTTATTTTTTACCTATCACACTGAGAGTCTCTTTAAGAATCAAGACTGTGGACATTGGGAAGGATTTGAAGCTATCTGTGATTCTTTCGGGTGCCTCTTGAAATAACTGCTGCGTTGAGCACATTGTCCGTGATGTAGCACAATTTTTCAAAACATTTTCAGGACAAGAAAGACTCACTGTTTCAACCCAGTCTGAATTACATAGTATTTTTGGCTCGCAATCCATCTGGTGGGGATATTTACAGCAATTAGGCAATAGTCTCACCTGTTTAGTGCTTACAAACAGCAAGCTAGAGCTGAAAGATGACCACTTCACTTTTACAAAGTTGTCACACTCTGTGTTTCAGACCGCATGCAGCCCACTTTATTTAGATACGTTTTTTGCTGAAAACATCAAATCATGCAGCTGGTGGTAGAGCAAACAGCAAATGCAAAAACATATAAATTAACTATCATTGAGTATCATTAGGTTAGGTAAAAATAAATGTTTTATCTCTCTTCAGCAAGATACCGGTCATTACATTGGCAGTTATTACACCAGAAGTGCCTTTACACAGTATATTTTTTTCATCAAGAGTGCATTCATACCGTCGGTTGCTAAGTAAGTATAATTTGTAACTCCTCCTACGTTTATTACAAGTTTATACTTTTATATTTATATAAATATATATCTAATTGATATGTAAACGTATATTATAAATGTTCAAATTTAAACCCTATTTTTAAATATAAGTAATTATAATTGTTTTAGTTAAGTTTTAATAATTATTTCATGTAATTAATTTGACTAATTTTAATTATTATTAATTAATGTTATATATCCCATCCCTGCACATTCAAATCCCATTACTGTCTGTATACACTACCCAGCCATGAGCCCTACAGCATTCTTACTACCTTTATAAGGTAGCCAAACCTGAGCCCTAAAATCTGCTCATTACACCTACACAATACTCATACCAAAACCATAAAAACAAACACCTACTACCTATAAAAACTATGCATCCACAACCCTAAAAACGTGTTACAATTACTAAAAGCTACCTATTCCTGAACATTAAAAAATCCAAACCAACCCATCTCTGGTCAGTAAAATCCCATCGCCAGCCTTAAATATTTACTTTCATTTTATATAAATATTTAGACTTTTAAAAAAATGATATAGCCATTTATTAAATATTTTATTAATATTTAATATTCAGCTTTTTTTTACCTTATAATAATTCTAGAAATAACTTAAATTACCTTAAATTTATAAACTACAAAATGTAAATATGTATTAATCTAATTTCCTAATTATTTGTAAATATATGAATTTTTATATATAACTTTTAAAATAAGTATAGTCATCTTTCCTTTTGTATGTGTGAATATATGTGTGTGTGAATATGTGTTTGTGTATATGTGTGTATATATATATATATATATATATATATATATATATATACATACATATACACGTGTGTGTGTGTGTGTGGAAGTACATCTGTTTTAAAGTACCTGTGATCAAGGCATTCGCCGAAACACATTAGCATTGAGGACTCACGGTATCTGCTGCTCAAAGGTGTGAATAAAATGCTTGATTTGACTGTGTACTCGTGCCCTGGCCTTCTGTTATTAAATTGGGATATTTCCCTCTTTGCCGCGTCCACCCTGGAGGGTCTGTGGCCCCATGCGGAGCAATTTTGGATATGGGATACATATATATATATATATATATATATATATATATATATATATATATATAAAAAATCCCCAAATGGTTACATTCAAGCTGGCGCACACTTTCTGCTGGTGCTGACGCTGGAGGTCTAACCATCCTTTCCGATCTAAATTCACAAGAAATATCAGGGACATCGCACCCCAGTAGATTTTCTTTATTTGCACAAAGTAAATGTCCCACCTCCTATGCGAGTCCACCAGTACTTAATTTGTAAATGAAAAGGTGCCCAAAGCCCTCCTCTTAAACAAGCGCCTGCTGTATTTAAATATGCGAGCATGGAATACTGAGGTGGCGTAATCCTGAAGCCATCTTGGGCCTCTTCATTCCATAAGAAGCCACTCCCTGCCCCCTCAGCTCACTCTGGCAGCTTTCTACTTTCTCCCTTTGTGACGCTTTTTCGTTTTTCCCTTCCTCCTTCTTTCCCATATGTGTCTTTTTCTCGCAGCAAATGCTTGAGGTTGAAGAATAAGCCCCGGCCCTCAAAAATAAGTGCTGGTGCTCTGCACCGGAAACAACAAGCACAAATTAAGCACTGGTTTCCACTAACTATTAGTCTTGTAAAACTCGTCGGTGGTGGAACAGTTACTTTGTGCAAATAAAGAAAATCTGATGAATTGCTTACTGGAGTGCGACGTCCATGTTCTTTCTTTTTCTTTTTTCTCTCTCTCTCTCTCTCTCTCTCTCTCTCTCTATATATATATATATCTATGCATACATTTACGTATCCATATAGATAATGACCTGACTTGAAACGTAGAGGTATATGATGTAAAATACTTAAAAACATACATGCGATGTAAACACTCCTGCAGTACTTGCCTTCTATGTAATGTCCCAGAATGTAAAGACTGAGAGATAAAGGCATGATGCCTTTCGAGTCCTTGAACTCTGGACACAGCTCCGTCAATGCCCCTCACTCGTGAGATTCTAGAACTGGGACGCCAAAGTGCTCTTCCAGCAAAACGACTATGTGTGCCATTTATTCAACACACATTGCATTGATAGTTGATACTAAACTACACATGTAAATAATATACAACTCGACTTCATCGGTCTCTGAAAGGTGAAAAGTCTGAGTCGTCCGTGCTGGTATTAGCAGCTCCGACCTCCAGGTTACACGAAGACCTCTGCAGCAGGCGCACGAGCACGCTGAGGTATGTTTCTGGCTTAAGAGCACACCAATCCCGCACGGTGCCACCCAAGTATCATTTACTTACAATAAGGACGAAGACCCCCAGGAACTCGGCCAGGCACTCCCGGGCCAGGGGGTGCTCGATGCGCAGCAGGCCCCGGATTCGGGCCAAGGTGTAGGCCATGGCGCTGGGGGATGGATAGACAGGCAGGAGGGCAACCCTTGGAAGGACGGGACCCGAGGGCAGAGGGGTTGCATTTATAACTTACAAACGAGCAGAGGCGGAGTGCTGATAACAGGCCCGGCCTCCACTGTAAAGATGTTTATTAATAACCCGCAGAGTCTCCGCGAAAGCAGCGTTGTGTGTAATGCTGCACAAGGGCACAGTAGGCCACGCGTGGCCCCATCGGGATGGCATGAGCTGGTGAGTGGCCACCGGTGGCACTGGTGAAGGCCTGGTGCGAGTGGGCAAAACCTTGGCTCTGCTTTCTCAGCGGCTATGTGACAGGGTTCCGATATCCTTTCCTCGTCCGAGATAGCGGCGACGAATACTGGATTTACAGAAGGAACAGTACGATTCACAGGCAGGAGGGAATGGGATCTAAAACAAAAAAACGAAAGAACAAAAAACAAATACTACAGAGACGTTGGGCGGGGATGGAGGAAGGACCTGACAAGCAGAGTTAGCAGGGTTATCTCTCGCAGTGCAACTGATACTGGAAACGATTAGCTAGGCAAAGCCAAACTGGACTTAGGACTCATAGCACATCTTCCCTAATACGTCAACTGGATACATAACAAGTAAGGATTTGAAACGAAGCCTCCCTTATGTTTACAATGTTCACAAGTTCAGCGCTCTGAGCACCTGGCCATATCCCAAACACTTCTCTTCCGATGTATGAAGTAACAAACTTTGGGCCTCATTACAAGGCTGCCGGTCCTTGGACCGCCAGCCTTGCGGTGATGGTCGGACTGCCGCAACTAAGACTGCCACATTACAACCCTGGCAGGTGGAGCCACCAGGAACTTGGTTCCCAACGGGGTGACTGTGCTCGGAGTTGTACTCAGCCAGGGCAGTGCTGAACGCAGTGATGCCTGGGTGATTACAACTCAGCTTTCCGCCAGCCTTTCCATGGCGGGGACCCTGCTATGGAAAGGCTGGCAGCAAGCCAGTGCCGGGAGTTACGGGGGTTACTGCACTGCCAATGCCCATGGCATGGGCAGGAGCCCCCCTGCCCAGCACCACTGGAATGCAGACAGTGCACATTGCAATGGTGCTGGTGTGCTGTAGTATTGGCCTCAGCTCCCTTAAAGGAGCCGTGGCCAATTCATAGCACTGTTCCCGCCGGTCAGCCGGCAGGAACAGGTAATACAATGTTCCCGCCGGTTAGCCTGGCGGAAACATTGTAATACCCTCGGGGAGACCCCACTGGTATGTCGGTGGCATCCTCTCTGCAAGTTTAACGGTCAGCTCTTCTGACCCCCAAACTCCTAATGAGACTCTTTGTCTCCATTCCACTCTGTGATGATGTCTCATTATCCTCCTGACATACTGCCTCCCCTTCGGATGTTTCTCCTGTCTCCAATTTCACTAGCCTGTCTTCGAATATTTGTTTATTGTTTCATTTTTCACATCCTTCTACATTTACAGCACAACTAAAACCTGTAACATCTTGAAATGGACAGTGTGGCAAAGTAGCAAAGTGCCCCTTTTACCATGGTTACCCCCACCCCCTCCCACGCACATACATACACTTTTTGCCTGATATTGAGGCTGACTTGACTGAAAGTGTGCTGGGATTCTGCTAACCATGCAGCAGCACCAATGTTCTTTCCCTGAACTGTAGCATTGTTGCAACAATTGGCACATCCCCGGTCCCTTGTAAAAGGTACCAGTGGTACAGAGGGCTCTGTGACTAGGGGGGTCCCTAAGGCCTGCAGCATGTATTGTGCCACCCTAAAGGACCCCTCACCAAACACATGCACATTGCCATTGAAGACTGTGTGCGCTGGTGTGAAGAAAAAAGTAAAGTCGACATTTCCTCTCAGGGTCACATGCCCATTAACCACTGCCTGTGGCAAAGGTAAGTCACCCCTCTAGCAGGCCTTACAGCCCTAAGGCAGAGTGCACTATCCCACAGGTGTGGGCATAGCTGCATGAGCAATATCCCCTACAATGTCTGAGCCCATTCCTAAGACACTGAAAGTGCAGTGTGGCCATATTAAGTACATGGGCTGGGAGTTTGTCATTACGAACTCCACAGCTCCATGATGGCTTCACTGAAGACTGGAAAGTTTGTTATCAAACATCACAGCACAATAAACCCACAATGATGCCAGTGTTAGATTTATTGTAAAATGCACAGAGGGCATCTTAGAGATGCCCCCTGCACCCTAAACAACCCTTTAGTGTTAGGCTGACCAGTCTGTGCCAGCCTGCCACTAACAGATGATTTTCTGACCCCATGGGGTGAAGGTCTTTGTGCTCTCTGGGGTCAGAAACAAAGGCTGCTCTGGATGGAGGTGCTTCACACCTCTCCTCTGCAGGAACTGTAACACTTGGCATTGAGCCTCAAAGGCTCAGGCCTCCTGTTACGGTGCCTCAGGGAACTCCAGCTGGTGGAGATGCCCACCCCCCCAGATGAAGCCCCAGTTTTGGCAGCAAGTCCGCTGGAAAAATTTGGTAAAACAGTGAGGAGTGATCACCCCAGCTAGGACCACCCCTAAGGTCTCCAGAGCTGAAATGACCACCTCCCTGTAGAATCCTCCATCTTACTTTGGAGGACAGGGACCAAGAGGGTTAGGAATGTGCTGTGCTCCCCAAAGGAAGTGGGCACAGCAAGGGTGTAGCTACCCTCAGGAACAGTAGCATTTGGCTACTGCCCTTTGACCCCTGTAATGCCCCTAAACCTAGGATTTAAGGGCACCCCTGAACCCAGCTCACCATATTCCTGGCGATCTCAAGAAGAAAAGAAAGAGGCAAGAAGGACTGCTAAGCCGTCCCCAGTAGAAAAGACTCCAGACACCAACTGACTTGAACCCAGCCCTATCGGCCTGTCTGCAGCTTCTGAAGCCCTGCTACACACAGGTGACACATCCTGCAGTACCAGAGACCTCTCCAAACCCCGAGAGGACTGCCTGCCCACCAGAGGACCACGAACTCCCAAGGACAGTGGCCCTGTCCACACGAAACTCCAAGAAGGACTCTAGAACCATCCCAGATCCGTGAGTCCCACCCACTCTGCACTGGACGCCCATGGCCCGAGTGGGCCACCAGTCCAGAGCAGGTCCCCAGGCGATTCTGATATTGCGCTCACTCTGGGCTGACCCCTCCTGGCCAACACATCAATGCCTGCACTCTAAATCCAGGAGGACCCCGTGAACACGAAAGAACCGGACAAAGATTCCCGATGCCTAAACGTACCCATGCACCCGCAGCCCCCTGACCTTGGGGAATCCGACCACTCATCCAGCAATGTCAGCAGGCGGCCCGCCTCCTTGTCCAGCCTGTGGTTTCCCGGAACCGACCCCCTGGACCCAGCTTGCAGCATCATTGTGACCCTCTATTGAAAAGCATTGGGAGCCCAATGCTATGTTTTCACCCTGCACCCAGCCACCCCTGTGCCGCTGAGGATGTGTGTGTTTGGTGCTGACCTGTGCTCCACCCTCCACCCACCGGTACTCACCTAAACCCCCAGGTCTGCCCACCGACGTCGCAGGTACTTACCTGCCAGCAGATCTGTTTCTGAGTGTCCCCAGTCTCCATAGGATCCCATTCTAAATCAAACTTCAAATTTGACCTCTGCACCTGGCCGGCCCCGTGTTGCTGGTGGTGTAAATTTGGGCTCATCCTGAACCCTGACCCATGTACACTCTAACCCGTGGATACTGGAACTGTATGTTGAGACATTGAGTATTTGCCTCAAAAATGAACTAATGCTTTCCTCCCCTTAGGACTGTTCTGAAAATTGCACTTTCAACTTTTGAAAGTGAAAAGTGTTACTTGCCTGTAAACTGTTTTATTTGCCAAATCTAAACAAAGTGACTTTGATACATATGCTTTTTACTTACTCACAACCTGCAACAAGATCCTTTTGGTTTTAGAAATTCAGGAACAAAATATATTTTTCCAATATAAATACATTGACCTGGAGCTATTGATTGAGTGTGTTCCTCATTTCTTGACTGTGTGTGTGTACAACAAATGCTTTGCGCTGCCCTCTGACCACACTACCACAAAAGAGAGCATTAATGTTATCTACTTGAGCCTCTGTTAAGCCTCTGAGGAGCCCCTGGACTCTGTGCACACTATATCTCATTTTGATAAAGTATATACAGAGCCAACTTCCTACAGACAGTTTCACTATTCATTTTTGAACCAGGAAATTGTAGCTGCCTACAGTCGTACGCCTTTTGAATCAGTGCTTAATACATAAATACATAAGTGCAGGGCCCCAAATTTTTCTTCTGAGCTTTTCTTTCTTGAGTCCACCATTTACCGTTCCTTCACCACCTCCACACTTCCTGTCTCTTTATCTTACATTTTTAGTTCTTAATCACTCATTTATCCCTCTGTTGCTGTTTCTTTGCTTATGTTTTTTCTCGCTTTGCTGCTTCTGTTTCTCTTGTTGTGGATCAAAACTTGGTGATGAAAATAAGACTCAGACCCAAAACTTGAGTGTCGGTTCCCACCACCTGAAATTACATCTAAAAATGGATCACTGCTGTAAATATGAAGTATTATAAATATATTACACACAATGATGGATGGGAAAACTAAAAATACTTTTGTGAAGAAGTGCTTCTGAAGAACTAATTTCGAAGAAAAATGAATTTATGTTGTATTGCAAATCAGAAGGAACTCTCACAGAGAATATTCAAAGAAAGAGGATCGCTAACAACAGTTAGCTTGACAGGCAATGACAGCCACTGTTTTAAGTCTTAGTGAAGGCCTAACCCAAAATACACCTCAACGCTCAAACTATTCAGATCTTTAAACCTAACACAAAAAAATAAACATACCACTAACTCAAACCCTTACCAAACCCCTAAGTGAAAAATATCCTAACCCTTAGTGATCAGCAGTCTGAGGAGGGCCTTGAGATATCTCGGTCTGCTGATCACTAAATGAGGCTTAGGGTTTTTTAACTAAGTACTAAAGTTATGCAACAACATTAATACATATGAGTATACTGATACAAACCTATAAACCTAAACCAACTATCATATTCTCAATCTGGGAGCTGTAGTTGGGAAACAATAACAATGGCTCCCCCCACCTGCCCCCAGGACAGCTAAAAATACATTTTTCTAAACAGTACGATTTAAGGTATCGCTGTCTGCCAGCAGATTGGGCAAAAGATGGGTGAGGAAGTTTCAAATTAAAAATTACAATAGGTATACTTGTGTATGCCCTTTAATGTATATCCTGAAGTTATTAGGATAGCTATTGTATTATATGGAACATTGCAGGAATACAATACTAGGTGACAACCTATCCAGCAAGACATTCAGTTCTTCTGAACAACTACAGGCAGTGTTTTCTTTGCCAAAACAATCTTTAAGTATTTGCGTATTAGGAATTGTATTGGGCATTTAGCTCTTGATGAGCTGTCTGTGGAAAAAAATGCCCTACTTCACAGAATTACCACATAAAAGACAAGATTGAAGAATACTACCTGGTATTAATAGAACTTGACTAGGATTGTATTACTAGTCGGAATCAAAAGTGGGCCAGCGACTACACACGAGGACGGAGCAAGCAGAAATTAAAAAGACTATTAGGCTCTGCAGTCTTCTATTGCTATCTGCCAACCTCATTACAGAAAACTATAAAAACTATCTTTAATCTGTCTTACACTCCTGCCAAATTGTGGAGATGGGGCTGGAGGCCAGCTCAGAATGTCGTCACTGCAGAAAAACTGATGCCGACACAGTACACATGTTAGCACCTTGCAGAGCTCTGGAGAGCGATTGGACGGTAATCGCTAAATATATGGGTGCCCTGAATGGGACTAAAATCAAGACGAGACCGCAGGTGATCATATTTAGTCACAACAATTACTTTGGGACTTCTCCCTTTCTTTTTGTATCACTATTGGCTGTTTATGCATTGCTGTGGAATAGTTGAACCCTGAAGCTCTGCCTTTTCAACAACTGTTAACTCGCTATCCAGCAAGATACTATATAGAACATGCCCTTTCCCGGGGTAAGGGGAGAAATGCAAAAACAAAAAAAAAGAAGACATTTAATCAACTACAATGTAGATAAAGACTAATGCATAACTGATGGACCAGTAATCTAACTATAAGCAGTTCAGACAACCCTTTGCCTCTTCCCCTCCTATTTTTAATTACTCTTGTTAATTGGCTGTATTTATAATTCTATATAGTGGATTTGGATATTTATTGAATTCGCATTTTGAAATCAATAAATTAAGTACTAATGCACTGCACCTTAAATTACCTACTTTTGATCTTATCTGTATAATGTGATTTGAAATCAACTATTACAAAAGGTAACATAGGTCGAACATCCCGTACACATTTGAGGGCCGGTATAGAGGGCCTGTTTATGAGTTTGGTGGTTGGATGACCCGACCGCCAAACTCGTGGGGATGAGGTGGCTGTCAATCCAGCTGCCTCACCCCACCGTATTACGATGTTCCCACCGGGCTGACCAGCAGGAAGATATTATTACGACGTTCCCGCCGGTCAGCCTGATGGGAACAGTGCTACAGTATTGGTCTTGGCAAGCCAGACAGTGTGCATTCCGAGGGTGCTGGCAGGGGGCCCCCTGCATAGCTTTTATGGCAGCCTTTCCATAGCAGGGGCCAAGGCTGACGAGAAGGGGACTTGTGCTCAGCAAAGCACAAGTCAGACAGCTGTCAGCCCGTCAGGAACCATGTTCCTAGTGGGGACGGCGGTCCCCTGGCGGTCGACCGCTAGGGTGGTAATGTGGCGGTCAGACCGTCTGGAGTGCAGCGGTCCGACCACGAGGCTGGTGGTCTCAAGACCAGCATCTTTGTAATGAGGCCCTTAGTATCACAAGAGAGCAGAGAGAGAGGTTTTAGAAAACACAGTGCTAGAACACCATTTAACACCCTGTTACCTATGGGTGTGGATATAGCGTAAGCCCAACAGTTGACCCTATGAAGTAGATAAGGCAAAATATATTGAAAATCATGACTAGAAAACTGCAAGAATAGTGATCAAAGTTTAAATATAAAAGTCCAACTACATTTTTTATTTTCACAGTTTTGATCCTTGAACTGGAAAGTTGAGATTAGCGTTCCATTTAAGCCACAAGACATTACGGTTGAGGTCCAGTAGTCCAAATTTCTTCAATTATTACAATCAATATCCTCCCTAAAATAGGATAGTATTTTGACTTCATTATTAGTTATATATTAAATCTTTTTAGGGAAAGCATATTCGGTACACAATAAGGTCAGTGTGCATCCTCAAAAGATCAGTGGTCATTCAATTTTGTGTCTCATCTACACAAATGATGTCCTCCTAATAAGCAAAATAAGAAGTGGATTGCAGTGACTGATGAATGCACTGAACAAGTATACCCGAAACAAAGAGGGCGTGAAGGAAAACGCTGAGAGGAGCAACGAAGAAGCGCACCACATCTGGAAGCCAGAGGAGAACACAACATCAACAACCACAAGAGGAGAAGACGTGGGACCCGGTTTTCAGGAGCCGAAGAAGCAGACAAGCAAGATGGAGAGAGGAGGGGAAGTACCAGAGTCAGAGGCCAGACCCGAGAGGTACCAGGACCTTCTCAACATGGAGCAGCCCAGCCACGTGGCTACACAAGGTACAGGGCTATGAGAGAGGGAGAGGGAGAGAATATGAATATGAATGAATGCCCCTAATTAAAAATAAACCGGATTCCTGGTGGAAGCAGCCTGTGATATTTTGCACATGTATGCATGACCAGCACTATTTTCTGTGTGAAGCACCGTGTTTGGGGAGAAAAGAACCCCCTTTCACTGATCCCCACTTACCTGAAGCCCATCCTTCATTTTTTTTGTTTCTTCTCTGAGGAATATCTGCTGTGGCTCTAACCTAGGAGACAGTGTCCCGCACCACCATATGCTCGGAGAGCTGATCCACGCCTGACTCAACCTAACCAAATGAAAAAGAACATAGGATAAGAATGGTTTTGACCACCCAATAAATGGTTAAAAAATAAAAACATATCCCTTGTGAAACCACCCTAGTAGAACTGTGTTACTCTGTCCTAAACCCTTACAGTAATAAAGTATTCACCTGGGTATATGTCTCCCACTTGCATACAGCCCCCTTCCCTCCAGGCCTGAAATAACACATTGGTTGTCATCTGTAAGGTATAAAGGCACCTGGGCAGTAGAACCATCTTGGATATCGCCAATCTACCCAATAGTGAGAGCGGCAGCATGTTCCAAAATGCTACCAACTTTCTCAGGGAGTCAACCCCTCTACCCATGTTGAGACACAATTGCTGCTCCTGTGTATGCGTCACCTGCATCCCCAAATATCTGAAGTAGGGAGACGATCCAGCGGTGTGGTAGCCAACGCCTCCAGTGGAAAGATGACTGACTTATGTTTATTTAAACGGAGAACTGGCGTGTCCCCAAATGCCTTCAGAAGTTGCAACAACCCTGGCAGTGCACCATGTGGTGACGACATGTAGAATAACACGTCATCATCGTAGAGTGAGATAATATGATTAACGTCACCCAACTTTATACCTCCGTCCCCTATGTCATGGCATGCTCAAAGGGCCAAGGGCTCAATAGCTAGTTCAAACAGGAGGGGTGACAGAGGACAACCATGTTGGGTGCCCCTGCCTACCTCCTACACCTCCGATCGACTTCGTCCCACCCGCACGCTCACTATGGGTTCTGTGTATAACAGACGCATCCAATCTCGAAACCGGGGCACCGAACCCCATCTCCTTCAGCACTGGAAGTAAATATCCCCAGTCCACCGTGTTGAATGCCTTCTCCAGGTCTTTAGAGATCAGAGCCAGCTCCTCCCCACGGTCTTTCACCTCGTACAGAAAATGCATTAGACGTTGCAGATTCATGCCTGTGCTACGCCCTGGAATGAACCTGCATTGGTCCTCGTGGAGAACCAGAAGAACACAGGATGCCAGCCGAGTGGCGAGTAGCTTGCACAGGACTTTTATGTCCGCATTTCTCACAGTGAGCGGACTCAGGCTCTCAATATTTGAATGGCCAGCCTCCGATGAAAGATCTTGTATATAATCATCTTGGTAGCATAACAGACAACAAAGGATCCTTTCATCCACATTAACAGTACATAAAATCAAAAGCCTCCAACTGGGTCCATGCCTTTGTCTGTCTTCCAAGATATGCCTCGTTAGCACAAATACAGTTAGAGTTGGGCCTCATTAACCAAATAATATTGTGTCAAGGGACATTTGCGACCATGTGTTTTAAATTGACAGCAGCCAAATCATTGATCTTCTGCTTGGGTTAGAAATTGCAAACGCAGAAGAAAAAAACTCCAGTACAAGCTTTTTTAGGAGAATCCCTGAATAAGATACAAATCAGGAAGCTTGGGCCATACTGGTTTCTATTTTGCACATTCAAACAACTCATTACCAAAATGCATTCCCTTTCACTGCTTAAAGACAAAAACGAGCTGGCAAACCATAATCCCGCTTGAACGATTATTAATAACTATTCTTCACTGGCACCTACCACCTTACTTGGGTAGAGGTTTCTAAAAAAAATAATGTTTTACTGCTTTGAACGCTTGCCAACTTTATATTTAGGGCATGATTTACATGTTGGCGGTAACGGTTCTGCTGTCGAGTTTATTTGACTGAAAACCTGTCTGCCTCAGTGACGGTCCGCCTGCTGTATTTAGATATTTAGATGTTTGCGGTCCCACAGGCAAAAGCCTGCAATCGAACCGACATCTCCACCAAGAAACACTGCCCTCGTCGATGGCAGGATAGGGAAAAGTGGCTACCGCCAGGACCCCGGCCACCCTTCCTGCCGTGCAGATTGGGATGTGCCTGACCACCAAGCAAAAAGTGGCAGACTGACCGCCACTTCTGAGATGGCTGATTGGAGGGGGAAAGAGAGTGAAAACTTTTTTCCTGATTCCACCTCCACCTTGACCTGACAACACCTACCATCACTGCAGCCACTGACCCACGGAGAAAACACGACCCATGCCCATCACCATTGCCAATCTCAAAGGTAGGGACGCCGCATTGCCAGGGTACTTTGGGTGGGCACTGCACAGGAGGTCGGAACCACTGCAGGCATATACATGTCACAGTAATTTTTTTAAATCACTGAGACATGCATGTGACAGGGAGACAATTGTGTCACACATAGATGGGGACACACTGGCACAACACGCATATCGCACACATACACACGTCATTGTGATGTCATTATTAATTGCCAAATGAATGCTGGCATCACAATGACAGTACAATCATACTTGTCAGCGGTGTCCATGTGTGCACATTGTAAGGGGACCAGTACTGGTAATGTTTGTGCTATCTGTTGTGTAGATGAGTCAGTATATGTGTGTGTGTGAGGATTGGCTGATTGAGGTGGCGGGAGCTGTAGTGTGGTGTGGTTGTGTCTGTATGTGTGTCACTTACATGTGAGATCGATGTTGTGTATGTTGTGTTGCCATGTGACACATTCAGATGAGCGTTGCTGTTCTGTGGTGGACGCTGTTGTAATGTGTATAGTTGTGCTTGCATGTGAGTCTGTTTGTGTAGCTTAGTGTGCAGTTGTGTTGGTTGTTGTGGTTGTATTGTGTGTGGGTGCAGTGTCAATGGTTTGTGTGTTGTGTTACGGATGTATGTCAATGAGTGTTCTCGGTATGTACCAGTTGTGTTATGTTGGAACTGTAATGGATGATGGTGTGTATGTGGTATGTTGTGTAGTGTGTAGTGCAGGGGGACACATATAGCTAAAGGACAGTGTATGTGTCACTAAGCTCTATTCCATAGCCACTGCATTTGTACGAAGTCCGCTGTCTCCCTCCATCAGCAATCCGTTGCCAGTCCACAGCTTGAAGAGCTGTAACATCTAAATAAGGTTGACTTGATGGTCTTTTCAGGTCTTCCACCAATGCGGCTTGGTGGTAACACCATCAAGATCTAAATCAGGCTGTAAATCCTGAAATGAGGTAACAAGCAGTCTGAAAGGAACTGCGCACCCTGCAAATATAGCAAAGAGCCAGTTGCCTATATTGTTTGCGTTTTCCCATGATTAGCCATTGAAAGAAGAGCCCGCTGAAACAAAAGCTCAGCCTGATGGGAATTCTAATCTGCATTGGTTGCTTCCCTTCAAGCAACCAACATGCTTCTCAGCGACGATTTTGTAAGTTCATAGGGATAGTCGGAAACAAAACAGGGATCACTAATGTAAATTAATTTAATTGTGTGAAAGTAATAAGAAGTTGGATTCATAGACAGTGAGTTATATTCTTCACACATCTTTTTATTGTAGCCATATGCAATGGTTTAAATTAACTAAGCACAAAAATAAAATTTGAAGTTCAGGCTTATGATTACACATTTTTATTCATTTAGGGACACATGGTAGTCCTTGACTTTTTTTTTTTTAAAGTTCATGATACCTTGTAACTATATACAGTTTCATGCATACTTCCTATAATACTAACAGGCACATTTTTTACTGTCATTATAATTTTCCATTACAGGAGTTTTACTCACTATGTCCAATTACTAGAATTCTAGGCTAAGGTAACTTCCTGATCTAAAATAAAACCGATGCTTTTGAACTGAATGACACATTATACTATTGTCATCTTGATGTAACAAAAACTGGATTTTCAGTACAGATTCTTGTATGACTTTCACTCTACTAACTTAGAGGCTAGTAGCGTCAGGTCTTCCTATACATTAACATAAATATCAGATATATTATTCCTATTCTTTGTCTCTCATAAGACTAACCGGGGTCAGAAAGTGCTGGACAGTCTCATAACATATAGTAGAGCCTCTTAAATGACTGACGTGGCCCTTTTCTTGACTCACGTATATGTTGGGTAATCTGACTTTCGAAACCACTACATACACAACCGACTCAAAAAACGCTGTTTCTTCAACACCAGTCTACCATCTCATATGACTTTGAATTCGAAACTGTGTACCCCCTAAAAAAAGGTATAAATGTTTATTTGTCTCTAGGGTAACCATATGCTTGTCATAACTACCTCTTTATTGTACTACAACTTCTGTTATTCGCAGCGCTGAGGAAGTCCGTAGGATGAAACACTTGTTAGATGCCAGATATTAATTGATGTGACCTCGATCATTATGACTTGTGATCTAAATGGAATGCTATTCTTGACAGACCAGTTACAATATCCCAACCGATAAAATAAATATATTTATTTAGCCTTTTATATTTCAACTTTTATCACTATTCTAGAAGTCTTGTAGTTGGGTGCTTCAACATCTTTTGCCTTCTGTAGTTATTTGAAAACATCTACCTCAAATAAAATATTTTTTTTAAAAATTAAAAATATCTTCATCCTAGCCATAGGGATACTATTAATTCAAACCTAAATCATGACCCTAAACTTTGACATAACCCTTAATGTAACACTACAGTGTTTTGTTTCTCTGTCACCTATTTGGGCAACTGTCCCAGAACTTGTCCCTTATTTAATTTATTTATTCAACTTGTTTCAAAATCTATCAAATTAATTGGTCACACGCTTTAATCAAATGCATTCTTTTATCTTAATGAGGCTTTCGGAACTGTCTGAAGGAGGTCACAGTGGTTCTGGTGAAAACTGACAACCCCTTCGAACTCCCTGATTTTGGTTTTCTAAGATAGGTCAAGCACTAGACTCTGTCAATGCAACCAACAATCTGGGCTTCATCCTTGAGGAAAAACCAACACTTTCGACCAAATTAAATTCACTTGTCTAATTATGTTTCTTTAAACAAACACACGCTCAAAACTCTCCACATTCCTTCCTTCAAACCTTCGATTTCTTCCAGTCAATACCCTCATATTGTAAGGGCTGGACAATGGGAGCACACTGTACCTTGGCCTGTCAGGTTATCTGCCAGTCCCAGTGTCACAGCCGGGACCAGCTGTAAAGCACACAAAACAGGTCCGTCAGACTAGTTTCTGCTCTCAATGAAACTTCCCAAAATCAATACACCAGGAAATCACTTCACTGGCTTCATATTATGCAAGGGATCATATTTAAAGCATTATGTGTTGCCCACCTTAGTGTTTCTTGCTGGCCCGTCTTCATAAAGCAGATGCTCAATCCTTACCTCACAGGGTGGAGAGTCTGCTCACACTCACAAGATTGAACATCTACCTACAGGAGTCGAGCCCTTTCTTCTTTTGTTCCTTAATATGAGACTTACTCCCGTTCCACATCCACCAACTCATTATTATTTTTTCATTACAAAAAGTATTCAAAACCCACATATTCAGTTACTTACCACTCTAACTTGCAGCTTGTACTGTATTGTAGCCTTTAAATAGCGCTTCATAACGTTGATGGGATCATCTAACACTAAAAGAAATTCTAGCATTCGCGCTAAGAATTTTTCAATTCTATTAAGGACACGGAGGCGAGGATTATGCTTCTCTTTCCATGCTTTATTTTTAACAGCAGCCAATGAAAACCATGGAAAGTAAAAAACTACATTTCCCAACATTAGAAATATCACGTGATGAACCATAGAGGAGGAAGCCTATAAAGTGTTGCATCACACCCAGCCACTCCTCTTTCTTTGTCCAAAATTCGCAACAGAAAAACCAAAGTCTTAACATGAACTTGAAAACAAAAATCCTGAAAACAGAAGAACTGGAATCCCACTTGACTGGAAGTAGAACGATGTCAAAACGGCCAAACTACTTCTCATCATTTCCTAGGAAAAAGGAAAAAATTCAGGCCATAAAAACTGAATATCATAATAGATACTTATATCAACTACTAAACAGGGTGGGAAATCACTGAAAAACAGTAACTCGTACATGAACTTAATGAAAATACTATGTACCACAATAAATAATATATAACAGTGCGGCGGGATAATCCTTGCCTCCGTGTCCTTAAATTCTTAGTGCGAATGCTAGAAAATGTATTATTCTATGTCAGGACCGGAGGCTCAGATTATGCTTGTTCAAAGCTGATTCACAACCACAGATGCAATGTCAACAATAGGTTTATAATAAAACGTTTTAAAAGTCGAAGGGGAAGACCAGTCTGCTGCCTTTAAAATGTCCTCTAAACGAGAACCCAAAGCCAAAGACTTCGAAGCCATAGCTCCTCTGGCAGAATGAGCACCAAATCTAGAAATATCAGTGCCTGCTTCACTCAGAACCCAACGTACCCACCTGGCGAGGGTGGCTAACGAAACAGGATGATAAGGTTTAACTAATGATATAAGCAATTGCCCTCCCATATCAGAACGAAACTCTTCTGTACTCACCTCGTAAGCTTTGAGGCACTGCACCACAAAAAGATTGGGGTTGTCCACAAAACAGGGATAAGAAACAGTCTTCAGATTGCATTTAGTTCTACGCGAAATAGAAAAAGAGACCCCATCTGGGGAAAAAACTCTCCCAGCCAAATCCAGAGCCCTGACATCTGAGACTCTCTTGCAGGAGATTAAACATTATAACATAGTGAGTTTAGCAGATAACTGTTTTCTAGACAAAAATCTATTACATGGCCAAGATTCTAAAAATCAAAGTACAACATTAACATCCCAAAGGGAAGAATAACGAGGGCGAGGGGGGTTAGCCAATCTGATACCCTTCATTAATTTGCACACAATTGGGGACTCGCCAATGGGCTTACCCTCCACAGGAGAGTGACCTGCCGAAATAGCAGACCGATAGTTATTGATAGAGTGATAAGCCAGTCCTGATGCCGCTAGAGACGAAAGGAAATTTAGGACCAGACAGCAACCTGCTGAAGAAGGATCCGCACTCCGAGAACTACACCAAGAGCTCCATCGCTTCCAAGCCGAAGCGTATCTCTTGTGAGTACTGGAGGACCAGGAACCTGCAATGAACTCGGAAGACTCTTGCGAAAGCCCTGGGATGCTCCATCTTTCCCTGAAAGACGCCAAGCCACGAGGGATAGCTGGCCCGACAGGATTAATGGATGCCACAGACCCAGAGGGTCCTGGAGAAGATTCTCCCGGAAGGGAAGAAGGATCGGATGATTGCAACTCAACTCCATTGCCAACGGGAACCAAGCTTGGGATCTCCAAAGAGGAGTCACCAGGACCAACTCCGCATGCTGACGTCTGATCTGAGCCAAGACCCTGGGAACCATTAAGAATGGAGGAAAAGCGTAACTCTGCTCTTGAGACCAGTCCTGAAGAAAGGCATCCGTCTTTGATGCTTCTGGATCTGGTCTCCAACTGAAAAAACGTTTTGTCTGTCGGTTGAGGTGAGACGCAAACAGGTCTATTGAAAAAGGACCCCACCGTGCAGACAGAGCTCTGAAAACTCCAGGATGTAACCTCCAATCGCTGAAGTCTCTCAGGTGACGAGAGTTCCAGTCCGCCACCAAGTTGTTGGCTCCCGGAAGGTACTCTGCCACAACTGAAATCCTGTGTTGAAGGCAAAAGTGCCAAAACTCCTTGGCTATCTCTGCTAAAATGCGGGAACGAGTTCCCCTCAACTTGTTGACATATCTCCCCGCCGAGATATTGTCCATGCGAAGGAGAATACAGCAGTTCGCCCTGATGGGAGAAAGACTCTTGATTGCAAATGAGCCGGCTAGGAGTTCCAAACAATTGATGTGTAGATCCAACTCCGTGCTGGACCATCTGCCTCCCGTGGACACTGATCCGCACCGGGCTCCCCAGCCCCAACGACTGGCATCGGACTCTATCACTATGTCTGGATAAGAGCTGAAGATGGCTCTGCCGTTCCAGGCTTCCATATGATCCAACCACCAATTCATCTCCGCACGAGACTCCTCGGATAGGGGAACCTGATCCGCATAACTGAGACCTTTCTGAAGATGAGATATCTTCAAGCGTTGAAGGGCTCGGTAATGCAAGGGACCCGGAAATATCGCCTGAATCGAAGAAGAAAGCAGGCCCACCATGCGGGCAATCGCCCTCAATGATACAGTCTGTTTGGATAATAGAGACCTCAACTCTCTCTTGATTGAATGGATCTTCCCGGGGGAAGAATCAATAGAGATTGTATCGAGTCTATCTTGAAACCCAAAAAGTCTATCTGTTGAGATGGAACCAGAATGGATTTCTGGGCATTGATAATGAAACCCAGACTCTGAAGTAGCGACACTGAACATTCCAGATGGGACAACAGAAGGTCTCGGTCTTGAGCCATGATCAGAATGTCGTCTAGATAAATTATTAACCGGACCCCTTGAGAGCGAAGGAATTCCACGACTGGGCGCGTTACCTTCGTGAAACACCAAAGGGCAGAAGACAGACCAAAGGGGAGAACTTTGTACTTGTAGTACTCGGCCTCCCAATAGAACTGGAGAAATCTCCGGTGTGGAGGAAAAATAGGAATGGTCAGGTAAGCATCTTTTAGATCTAAGCGGACCAACCAGTCTCCCTCTTGGAGAACGTCTCTCAGCAAATGGATACCCTCCATCTTGAAATGGTGATATAGCAAAAAACGTTGAAGTCTTTTAAGTTTAGAACCAGGCGAGAACCGCCACCTTTCTTGTCCACTAGGAACACTGGGCTGACAAAACCTAAAGGGTGACAAGGAACTTTGACAATGGCGCCCTTCTTTACTAGAGCTGAAATTTCTGCAGAAATGTGACTATGCTCTTGAAGGGAAAAATATACTTGCCTGGGAAGGCAGTGTTGTTGAGGGGACTCGTAAAATTCTAGCTTGAACCCCTGCACGGTCTCTAAGACCCAAACATCTGAAGAAATCAGGCGCCAACATTACCTCTGAACTTACAATCAAGCTCACCTGTGCCTCCCGACTCCTGGGAGAAAGATTGATGGCCTTTGGATCTCCCCCTGCGGAATCTGCCTCGGCCAGATCTTGGTCTCGACAGGTAGAAGGTAGAAGAGGAGGAGTCGTACTCCTGAAAACCTCTTCTTCCTTGCTGGTAGAAGCCACGTTGAGGGCCTTGTTGGTTGAAGCTGCCGAAGGCACGCCCTCTGTAGCATCCAGCCCCTCTAAAAAGTGGACGCAGCACTCTCCTGATGGATCCTTGTGCCTTGTCCAAACTGGCGTAGGTAGAAACGAACTTGGAGAGTTCCTTCATAAAGGGGGACCCAAATAGTAAACCCTGAGCCACAGGGCCAGATTCAGATGCAGCGAGGTCTGCCAACTTGGGGTCCAGCTTCATCAGCACAGATCTGCGACATTCAGAAGATATGGCGCAATTGGCATCTGAGCCCAACCTACTAAAATGTCCGGGTTGATCGGTTCACCCGACTCCTTGGCCTGAAAGGCTAACTCTAAGATTTTTGTTAAGGGACCAGAAATGTCCAACAGCCTATCCTGGCATCCGCGACAGGCACGATCAATACCCTTCTTTGGGTCCTTTGCGGATTTCTTGAGGAAAGTGACCAGAGTAGGATCTAATTCAGGGGTCTCGGTAACCTTGGAGGGAAAATCTGGTCTGGGGCACTCAGACCTTAACCTAGAGCGAATATCCTTATCAAAGCTGTGTCTAATGTGGGCTTCCACATAATCCGCCACCTCCGTGGGTGGTAACCAAAGCGAAGATCTGGGATGGATAATATCCTCTGGTTCGAAAGTCAGAACCTTAGGGGCAGGTGCCTCTTGGTGATGAACTTTCTTTTTGCACTTACGAGGGGGGTCATCACCCTGCTCGGATGAGTGTTCAGAAGAAGAGGAAGCTGGGTCACTAACAGCTTTCTTATGCGATCCTGCATTATAGTCATGCTCCCTTGCCATATTTCTTAGAAGGGATTCAAAGTCCGCAGCATGCGGGTTAGAAACCTGCTTAGCAGCCTGGGTGTTCGTTGGAAGGGAAGGTTCCCCTATGGGTTGGGGGCCCGGCGGGGCAACCCAGCAATGTTGTTCTACCAAACCCAAAAGATGATGTTTGATGGGTTGAATGGCTTGAGCTAAATCCTGATTGACTGAGTGGCGCATTCCTGCGTCAAGAGCATACACTAAATCTTGGTCAAAAGAACCAGTATTGTCATCTAGATAATACAATTCCTCGGCTTGGTCATCGTAGCCAGCCATACTGTTGAACAGCAGAAAGGGCTCCAAAGGAGCAGTATAGGCAGGTGAGAAAAAACAGGGCAGAAACACAAAATAAATAGGACGTGGAGGGAGCTGCCCTGTAAAGAGTTAATTATACCCTTGTAAGCAGGCCCAGCCTGAATAATAATTTATTGCAACCCCAGTGTCCAGGCACTGGGGTGTAGGTGGGGAGCTGAGCCGGTGAAAACAAGGAAATAAAGTAATTATTAGCGCTCCCGCGCTTAAATAGAATGAAAGAATAACAAGAAGGGAACCCTGGAGGGCAAACACTCAGACGAGCGAGAAATCGCCTTGAAAAAGGCTCAATTAATTCAGGAATGCGCTCCGGCGCGATCGGTAGTAAGAGGGGACCCCCTGGAGCAAAGCAAACACTTCAGACGCGGCCCGGTTGGAAGCGCTCAGGACACGAGAGAGATTTAGGACTGAGGCAGAGGTGGGCAACACGCGGCGAGCCTCCGAAGCAGAATAAAGTTCCGGAAAGCGTGCACATGTGCTGCACAGCTCCGGACCACGCGCTCGCGTAGAGCGCTAGTCATAAATCAGTAAAAGCCATAAAAGCTGACACCACACCGGCTATAAACAGAGGACTGCGCGGAACGCGCGAGTCCTCGCTCCCCTGCTCCCACTCCACAGAGATAAAAGCGATCCAAAAGGACGCTTTATAAGGAGGGAAAATACGTAAACATGAAAATAAGGGAAAACCACTTAACTGGCTGCGAAGCAGCAAAGAAAGAGGAGTGGCTGGGTGTGATGCAACACTTTATAGGCTTCCTCCTCTATGGTTCATATTACTAATGTTGGGAAATGTAGTTTTTTACTTTCCATGGTTTTCATTGGCTGCTGTTAAAAATAAAGCATGGAAAGAGAAGCATAATCTGAGCCTCCGGTCCTGACATAGAATTGGATTTGCATCAGGTTCCTGGCACCCTTTCGGAGTGCGTGATTGAAAAGAGTGGTTGTTGTAGATTGGCCTCCGTGGGATTGTGGCGCTGGGTGTGACATTTACACAATAATACATCAGAATAAAGTAAAATAACAGCACACTATAAAAACAATAAAAAGAAAATAGTGATGAAACTGTGTTGTGTTTTCGTGCTGTGGTTTTGTCAGGGTTTATTGTGTGGATTTACTGTTTTTATGTGTTGGTTTCTATGTATGTGTTGTACTGTGTTTGTGTTTCTTTGATGTGTTTCTGTTATGTACCGGTGTATCCTGCTCTTATGTTGCTGTGCTGTTTGTATTACTGCAGGGTTTTGTGTTTTTGGATATGTGTTTCATTACAATTATGTAGTTGTTTAGTATTGTGTTATATAGTTGAGCTCTATCATGGCTATGTTGCATAAGAGGTTTTTATTTTGTACCATTTTGTAACAGTTTATATGTTAGATTGCTGTGTTGGCCTGTATTGCCTTGTGCTTTTTGTTTCATTGTGTTGCATTTGTGTTACATTTTGCTGCTTTATTGCTGGTGGGTGTGTCGTATTGACTTGAATACTTTTGGTTCATTTGTATTGCATAATTTTGTGGAATTGTGTTGTTGAGTTGTTATTTTGTTGCACTAAGGTTATGTTATCACATGTTGTTGTGATGTTGATGTGTTACAGAATGTTGTGGTTGCTGTGTTATTATGTGTTGTTTTTGATGTGTCCCTTTAAGTTATTGCTACTGTTTTCTTTTGTATTACGTAGTTCATATGCAGACTTCAACACATGCTACATCATAACTGAAACGTTCAGTCAAAATTCCAATGAAAAACAACATCTTACTACTTTTTAAACAAACCACCACTCCGGCTCTTCTACCTTTAAGGTCACTAGTCGGACCAAAGGCATAGTACAGTTAACTAGCCAAATAATATTATATGGTGTCTATCCAGGAGTGACAGAGGCCCAACCCCTGGCAGCACAGGTAAGCAGCTAAAGAATTCTATATGAAGTTCACTGGGAGGGGGCGGCGGTGGTGAAATAAGGCACTTGCATGGCTAGAGGCCAAGATGGCGGTCGCGATAAACGGCAGCTCCTGGGCTGACAATCCTGTAATTACCAACTAAATGTGGCGCCATCAGCAAGAATTAACAGTGCCCCCGCGAACGTAGCCAAGCAGGGAGAGCATGCGAGTGGTGACACACACAGCCCCCCGGGACCAAATGATGTGCTTGGAGGCAGAGAGAACCGGCTGAGGCCTGAGGCCCTGCAGGGCTTGCTGACTCCTGAACACACATGTGGAGTCGGACCCGGACTACTGAAGGGGAGCCTGGAGACGGGCCCAGCATGGCGTGTGGTGATGGCGATGGGCGGCGCGATCACGCCCCTGAACGGCTGTGAAAGGTGCAGCTGCGGTGTAGGACCAGAGAGGCCCGGGGTCGCGCAGGCTAGCCCCACCTGAGGAGAGGCTGAGCTTTGCACCCGGGCGAGCTGGGAACCCTGCAGGACTGAAGCAGAGCGCTGCAGACCGCGCGGCTGCGGAGGTGAGCAGAGACCTAGGTGTAGCCCGAGCCCCGTGACCTGCACGGCGCTTGGCCTGGGCAGCGCTGGTGGGTGTGCAGGAGGATCGTCTGCAGACCTCCTGACCCCCCCCCCCCCTGATGCCGAGAGTGCTTCTGCCTGGCCTCTCCACGACCCCGCCCTATGGAGCATAGGTGCAACCTGGGCGCGGCGGGGCAAAAAGGGGGCCAGTGCGCAACACCGCTAGGCACAGCTGGCGGGCGGCGCGATCGCTGTCCGAGGTGCCAGGCACAATGGCAGGCAGGCGGGGATGGCCCAGTAACCGAATGCCCTAATAGACTGCACAGTGACGCTAAGGGAGCGGTGAGGAGCTATCTGAAAGAGCGGCCATGGAAACGCCTCATTCTGCAGCACAGTAAATTTGACCAAGCGTTGTTGAATAATACCACTAGACATAACTGCACAACAGGGTGAATACTCTGCACAGATGGCCTAATGGGCAGTACACCTTGGGGTTGTGTATGACGCTATAGGGACACGGCCACAAACAATAGCAGTAAACAAATCTACTAGACTTCCCTATGACCCCCAGTGTAGAAGCGCTCACACCTGGTGAATAAAAGTGCTTCCCAATTAACTGCAAGGCGCCTCCGAATGGAACCGCTCCAAGACCCAGCAGACGATGCAGAAGGCAGAGCCAGAAGGAACAATGTTAAAAAAAAGTGGGAGTACTGGAGGGTGTGTAAGGTTGCAATCCCACTAAATACACTGAAGGCTGGCTCCGCACTGTGGTGGCTCCCTTGGATCTCTCCGAGAAATTTGTGGTGGAGAGGATGCACTGTGTTCCCACTAAGTGACCCATCCCAGGGGCACTACCTAGACCCATGGTGGCAAGAATCTTAAACTTTAAATATCGTGATGCAGTGCTGCAAGCGGCTCGGGAAAAGGCCCCTATACAAATAGCAAATGTTAAAGTCTCCCTATATCCGGACTATACCTTGTCTGTCCAGAAGAGACGCTCAACCTTCCAGGAAGTTAACAAACACCTTGCCTTTAAGAACGTGAAATACGCTTTAATGTTTCCTGCAAAACTGAGGGTGACCCTCGAGGCACGAACGCTCTTTTTTGAGACACCGGAGGTGTGGAACTGGCTTGAAGCCCTCTTTCCAGAGTCACATGCTGGACCCCGCATAGCCCGGAGGAGGAGACATCGATCACGCCCTCGCGGGAACTCAGCTGTGATGCCAACACCATGACAGGCCAGAGGAGGTCGGCAGGCTGCGCTAACGGCAGCTACCTCCCTTAGACCCAACAATACCCAAGTCGGGTCCAGTTCGTCACAGGGAAGTGCCTCTGATTCAGAATATGCTGGCAGTTTGGCGCTTTTCCTGTCAATTACGCCACAGATGACTCATAATTTGATGTGATGATATCTGATGTGGGAGACAGGAAAGGTAATGACTCCTCATGGCCAGCTGCAGAGACGACACGGCGAAATCGAACACTCATGGTCGCAGACTTACTGGTACACCCTTGGGTTACCTATTGAAGCCTACCAGGGAGGGTGTATCCCCAGGCTCCTTGTTTGGATGGTTACTGCATGCATAAAACGAACTATAATACACAACTGAATGGCAGCCTTCCTAATTAATCCGGGCCATGGTACGGGGAACTCCCCACCACTTATTGTAAACCGTATAGATGTGCTCATGGTTGCCCTTGATTTCTAGACATAGCAATGTATGCACCCAATGCACAGGCACCCGTTTTCAGGCCCTGTGCCTGTCGTTTTGATTTGTACTGTTTTGTCCAGTAGTTCTACAATACAGGACCCTGTATTTGCAGTTGGGGATAGTTGATTGTTCTTTGTCATCTAGCAGTTCACAATGGGTAACAGAATGGTATCCCTTAATTGTGTCGGATGCTCGAGGTGGGGGAGAGCGTGGGTCTAGCAGCTCTATTACATCCATCACATATGTCCACCGTTTCGGGCACATATAACGTACTTACTTGGAACGTGCAGGACTGGGTTCCATACATAAAAGGCACAGGGTATTTGCACAGCTACACAGGCACTGTGCGCAGATAGTATTTATTCAGGAAATGCATCTAACCAATCACGAAGCTCAGAAGATGCGAAAGAAAAGGAGAGGTCAACTCTTCAATACTTCATACTCAGCCTTTGCCTAGGGTGCAGCCATATGGATAAAGTCTGGGGTCCCGTTTGTGCTTCTTGATACCAGGATCGATTCACAAGGACGTTATGTTTTTTTTAAGGGTATGCTGGACGGAGACTCCATGGTGTTGGGATGCGTATATGCTTCCAATGCAGAGCAGGACACATTTCTGGCACACATATCAAAGGTATTAGCAGACTGGGCAAAGCTTCCATGGTTAGCGGGTGGGGACTTCAACGCAGTACTAGACACTATACTAAACAGATCACACCCTCTCTTACCTAGCACGACTCAGATAGGTCAGTCTAAGGCTCTGAAGCAATGGTCCGAGGGGTGGACTTTGGCAGATGTATGGCGCAGTCGCAGTATCACCTCACAAGAATACACCTTCTACTCATATCCCCATGGGCTTTACACTCGCTTGGATCAATTCTTTTGTCAGGCTACACTACTTCCACTAGTAACCCATGCCACTCACTTAGGCAAGACAATCTCAAATTATAACCCTGAGGAGATATCGATGACATGGGGTAAAGTACCCACTAAAATACCTATGTGGCGTATGCAGCCATTTGCTAGATGATGTGGTGTATATGGAGAAAATCACCACGACTATCGACACCTATTGTGCTGAAAACACAGGCACCTCATCCTCCCTACTAATAGAATGTGAAGCCTTGAAGGTGTTGGTGCGAGGAACCTCAATTGGTATGACACTGGGCGCCAAAAGGGAGATAGTGAGGAGCATTATACAGTTGAAGGACAGGTTGGGGACCCTGAAACAATAAGCCCTCCAAGACCCTGAAATTGCAAAAGAGTTGCACAGGGCCTGCACAAGCTATGCTGAACTGGTGGAGCGGCTCTGCATTGTTGACTATAAAGAGTATACACGGCGGTTGCACACCGAGCAGATAGATCAGGAGCCTTATTAGCACGATTGATCCACACAGAAGATGTACACTCACCCATACTGTAGATACGAGACCCGACACAAGGGGTAATATATACACAGAGGGCCATCAATGAGTCATTCCATGATTTCTATAAGGGGCTTTACACAGCCCCGCTGCCACCACCCTGGGCGGATATAGAATCTTTCTCGGCCAAGCCCGATCATCTAGAGTGACACAAGATCCTGTACAAGAAACTCTGTATATTGTTCTGTTCTATAAAGAATCTAATGTCCAAAAAATCAATGGTGTCTCTGTTGTAATGTAAACTAAGTTGTACGTTGTAAGGATTGTTATTGAGGAAGGCATGATACAAGATCAGTTGGTCAATGGTCCCATTCCATATAAGGATAATATCGATAATATTGTAGCTTTACTTTGGGATATTCACCGGGTGATTTACTGTATCCTCTTATCTGTCTGAGTACAGTTGTATTTCGACAAATCCTTTTTCGCTTGGTGGTTGATCTGTATATTCTCTTTAGGTCTCGTATGACATATTTCTCCTTTTTCGACATCACCTTATTTCCAACGTAGGCACACTTTTCATGTTCTCCCCTGGTTTGTCGTTCTCGGTATTCTACATTATGTTGGCACGCATTTTTAACGTTCTTTCTTCTTTTTCCTTATGTTTATGTGTATTCCATCTATTGTTATGCACTTTGTTTTCTGTCAGATTATATGTTGTATACAATAGTTCTATGTTATGTTGTATTACAGCCCTGAAGAAGCCCTTTTAGTGGGCGAAACGCGTTGGCTGTCTATTGGCTGTCCTTTTACGGTACCATTTGCTGTATTCACGGAAATGTGAGAACACATAGTATCGGACTGGCAAGAAATAAAAGGAAGGATCTTACATCTTCACTACTGGAGTACTGGACTCTTATCTTCCTGCTTACGAACTGTTTGCAAATGTGGCAGTGCACCGCCTATTAGGGTCTCATGTTTTAGGGCTAGTCTAGCCCTTGTGGCTCTCTAAGCAGCAGGAGCCTTGGTGGAGCTGCATGCCTGTGGATACCAGAAACTTGCTCTTGCACATTTAGTATTGTGAAGTATCAGACACATATAGGGATTTGTGCATTTTCTATGAGCGTGCTGCATTGTGTTTTCTTGTTTGTTTTCAATAGTAAATTCACTGTTAAAACCAAACAAGGAGCCTACTGAGATCACCTTCTCTAGACCCCTGTCCCTCCTGAACACAGGATACAACATTTTGAGTAAAATACTAGCAGGTAGGCTACTCCCGTTGCTTGCAAGACTAATCCACAAAGACCAGTGTGGCTTTGTGCCCCGATGCAGTAGCTTGTTAAATATTTGTAGGCTATTCCATGTGATGGCGGGGTCTGCAGGGGCCTACCCCTTTGCAGGATGTGTATCTCTGGATGTCCGTCAAGCGTTTGACACCCTGAGTTGGGAACATATGCTGTTGGCATTAAAACACTATGACATACCACAAGCCTTCATCCGCTGGGTGGCCCTACTATATACCCCACCCATAGCAATGGCAAAGAAGGGTCCACATATTTCTGGGGCATATCAGATTGGACGCAGAACTAGACAGGGATGTCCACTGTCACCACTCCGGTTCATTCTGGCACTGGAGCCACTGGCACAGCATATCCATGAGGGGTCAGCAGAATCAGACATCCCAATGGGACACAAGGTACATGCTATTTCCTTATATGCTGATGACACGATTCTGTATTTTCTCAACCTTACTGATGGATTATGTACAGTGCCAGACTTGTTGGCCTCCGTTGGGGCTCTATCTAGACTCCATATCAATACCGAAAAGTCCTGTGCATTCCAGTTTGCAGGGGGTTTGCAGGCCCCATACATAACATTTCCTCATAAAGACCTACCAGTGGCGGCACATACGTTTAGATACCTGGGTATTAATGTCTACCGCGACGAGAGGGTCTCCCCAGAGGGCAATCTAGTGAGCTCCATGAACTCCCTTAAGTCAAGGATTGCCTTTTGGATCACCCTGCCAGTAGCGGGCCGATTTGCGCTGGCTAAGATGGTCATGCTACTGCACCTATTATACTACTTTGTGAATCTTTCAGTGGTGGTCCCTGCCTGGGTATTCCGTCTAATGAGTACAATGCAAGGAGACTTGATTTGGTGCACAGGGCAGCAAAGGATAGGACTAGCGAAACTGCAACTACCCACAACCAGGGACGGGATGGGAGCTCCGGACTTTAAGTCATATTGCATAGTGGGACAGTTACAATGCCTGTCATGTTGGTTAGCTGGTTGAAATCTCTCAGAAATAGGCTACACAGTTGCACAGGATGGTCAGGTGCCCATACTGTTGCAGATAGTGCTAGCATACTGGAGACTCGCACTGAAGTACACTGCAACAGCTGCCCAGTATGCACCCAATGAGCTCCTTCCGGATAGTCCCACAGCAGCTGTACACTCACAGCATGGATGTTAGCTTCATGGGAGGGAGAGGGTGTAGAAACGGTGGGAGCATTGTTCCAAGACAGGGAGATACTGCCACACACAGAATTCACACACGTACATGGCCTCTCAGAGTCACTATTTTTAATACACACCAGCGTGGTCAGATAGATGCGTCGACATTGGCCCCCAACTGGAACAGAGCCTGAGATGTATGAACTTTTCCAAGCTGTCCATACAATGGGTGATGGCCACCATTTGGTGCGCTGGCTCTATCTTGGCCTACAGACGAGTCTAGACATATCACTGGCTCAGTTAAAACACAAATGGGAGGCAGACCTCGTGTGAAAATTACTGACAAAGCCTGAGAGCATATATTAGAATATCCCAAAAGTCTTGCGAAATACTAGATTCAAATTCATCCAATACTCTATCTTACACAGACCGTACCTTACCCCCCCCCATAGCCTGGCCAGAATGTCCCCTACTGCAGCAGCTGCCTGCCCCCACTGCCAGTCTGTGGATGCCGAGCTGCTGCACGTGTTATGGGAATGTCCCCGCCCGACCGAGTACTGGGGTGGGGTGATAGCAGCAAAGAAGGATGCAACCGGGCTAGATCAGTGGGATACTCCGGCAGAGTGTATGCTTGGTCTACACCCCGGGTTACGTGGCGGCAGAATGCAACAGCGATTTGCGGCCTTGCCATTAATATTAGCAAAAAGACTCATTACCAGACAGTGGAAAACTTCGGAAGCACCTGCGCTCACCAGATGTCAGGAGGAGGTGACGCACTGGGAACTAGCCGGATGTGGTGCTATTCGTCGCGAGGAATATCACGGCCTCCACAAAAAAAATATTGCCCTAGAATGGGACGCCCTGCTGGAAAGATTTGAGGTCCGCGACCCCACATCCCAGTTATCACTCTTATGTATAACAATCACTCTTTTTAACAATGTGGCGGGGACATTAATAATAACATGGTGTTGTGCAGCCCTAAAATGGAGAGTGGGACTCCCCAACATGATCCCTTGGAGCTGCATCGTTATCGGACCCCCCTACTTGGGCACTTGGCCAATTCGTTGATGGGCTGCTATAACGTCTCACCCCTATGAATGCACCGTTAACCTGAACCTGACAAAATATAATAACATTTGTTTAAAATAAAAAATGGAGTTCACTGGGATTGGCAGGGATCGTCCACTGTATGACCAGCCATATTATACATGCAGAGGAGTCCATGTAGAACTGGCAGTGTGCAAACTTGATAAATGAGCTGGGAGGACCACCCAGAAGAGGTGGTAACATGATCCTTCCTTCAGGGTGGTGATAAAGTAACCAAAGAAAAAGGGTGCAATCCTTGATTGTTTGGAAGGTATGCATTTAGGTTAATGAACAAGAGATTGAGGCAGTGAAACATGCAGGGCGCTTTTGGCCCCAGTCCTAAGATTAACCAGGTCCTCAAAGGCACATAAAGGGAAGACACCCTCAATCTTTCTCCTTTAACCTGGACACCCCGTTTCGAGGTACTGGGAGGAAAATTTTAATAGGGAAAGGTGGGACATAGCAGTGATGATGGTCGGGTCACATGACCAGGATCACCACTCAGTTACTGTCGAGAAAAGGGTTAATTGGGTGTGGATTAAAGGGGGCCTAACATCTACCCAATGGGAAACAAGGTGGAGGAAACTAAATGTGAGCAGCTGTAGCAATAGACAAAGCACACACGCTAAATTAAAAACAAAATCGCAGTCCTCTGCCATGACTCCCCAATGACAAAAAGGAAAAACATAGACAGATCCTACACACAGAAATGACAGTGCCACAGGTATACTATCGAAATAACACACTGCACCACTTATTTTCTTTTACCTTACTGAATAGCAGAAATTCCTTGAGGGTCTCTCTTGCTGGACTGCTGAAGGTCACAGTGTCATTTTCGCGTAAAATTTCACAGCATGCGCACATCAAATCTGCACATTATGCTCCTCGTCTTAGAGCCAAGAAGGCCCAAGTTGAACATGTACTTTACAGGTATCTGATACAGTATGATGTTCCCATCTTGTCGCTGACACACAATCTCAAAGACAAAAGGGCTCAGTGTCAGGCCTCTCCCCTACTCTTGCTTGCAAACATTGTTGGGTTTAGGAGACCCTAAAAGTCGGCCCTCTTGTCACGCTTAGTTTCCCTCTTCTCATGATATAATACTTCTGTCCGTGAAGTGAGCGTACACTGCTCCCGCTGTCTGTGCGGCCCCTGTTCTGCGTCAGGGAAGCCTGTACTGCTGTTACTTCTGTTTGAGGGAACGCTTGTACTCAGTGCTGTTGGAAGGGCACCCCTGCCCTACTGCAAGGCTGCAAGCAATGAACTTTGACCCACTAAACTATGGTTGGGTCCTAAGAGGGCCGTAACTGGGATACAATGGTTCATCAAAACAATAGGTCTTGGTACTACTGCGCCTGGAACACTAATGATAACTATACCCACTTGCATTGCAGCACTTGCTCTTTGTGTGTGAGTTAACTGAAGCTGTGATAGCGATTAATGTGCCCCCGTCTGGTCAGTGTATGTGTGAAGGAAGCTTGAACTGGGAGTGTTGCATGTGCTGTCTATACAGTTAGATACACTTTAAAATTAATGTTTGGGGGAGTGGTGGGATATGCACCACTAAATACCATGCTTCTTACAATCTCTTGTAGCCGCAAATATCTTTTCACTTCTTATGAGATGTGCTAGTTGTCTGTCAACAATAAACATATTAGTGGTCGCATTACTTGGTTGGGCATGCAGGGATAATTCAGCCATATTATTTTTACTCAAGGAGGCTTGGTCTATAACAGTTTCAAGACCACTGTTTCAGATGCTGCAGGAATGGAGAACATTTGATGCAATTTTTCACATTATTCAATGTTCTGCAGAGAAACATTTTAGGTAGATCACACTGGCTGATTTAACTGAATCAGTTGAGCTTATTTTTTCTGTTGCATTTTAATATTCTGCAGCACCTCACTTCAATGTGGGCTTGTGGTTTTATGTTGTTTATACCAGTCAAACGCTCTGTAGTGTACACAGAGAAACCGAGGTCAATCATTACTGACATGAAAACAGCTATATAAATAATCCTGTTTTATCACGGAGCATAAATGATTTGATAACAATAAACACCGAGGCCGATCCATTCAGATATAAGACCCAAAGAAGATTTTGCAAGATTAAACTCATTTCACATCCTGTAACCTAAACAAACCACTTCTAAATTTAACACTGGACAAACTATCTAGTAACATTACACTGGTAAACACCATCAAACAATAGAAATGTTTGATAGCAATCTCAGCTCCACCCATTAGGGTACCCAGAAATAAGCACCCGGAAATAAAGTTAAAATCATAAACTGGTTTAATGGAAAAACTGTACTACAAAAGACCATATACTAAATTGGTACATTTTCAAAAGGAAATCAACTCTTATTCCGCTCTGAAATGTACAGTAACTTTAGCTGACTAGGAGATGACATTTAGAATTACAGAACTTAAAGCGATGCACTGAGAATTTTGTTAGATTACAAATGATTCATGCACAAATATTTTGTATTTAATCTTTCTCAAAAACATCACAGAGTACATGCCTACAAAGCAGAATGTGCATATATAATCGTAAATTACAGGCAGAAAAAGAAAAACGGTATGGATCACATTATACCTCACTATCACAAGTTATCTTTTAGAGGGACTAATATTAAATATATCACCTAATAAATTTGTTGTCGCTCTTCCATTCTTTGAGCTTGTGTAGGTTTATCCCATTTCACAGATGTACACATTGTTACAAATACTCTACCACATCCGTGTTTGGCAGCGTCCACCCTTAGATTCCATCAGGAGCACAACTAGAGATTCAGGACCCCAGCACATCATGAGTTAATAAGTAGGATTGTAATGGACTCCATATGATCTTTGGCCAACTGGCCTGCAGAATTGTGGAATAGTAAGTTTCTAACTACTTGTTACAATAAACCAGGTTAGTTAATCAGGTTTTCACTGTAGGCATGCAGTCTTTGCCTCAGACCCAAGCCACCCACCTCTTAGCCAGCAGAAGTGCTATTGATGTGAGCCACACACGTTAAGAGGTTTGCTGACAATACAGCATGCACAAATATTTGCATCTTTATTCTCCAAAGAATATTTAAAAGAAATACCTATTTGAGTTCGGTTTTAAATTCATATGATGAGATTGGTTAAGCCGGCCTGGATATTTTTTCAAACTCCAAATGCAACTGGTCTGAAGAATCTGATTGTTAAATCATAACTGCAAAACGGGGCCCAAAAGTACCATCTATGCCAAACTCTGAGACAGATGCGCCTACTAGACAAAAAAAAAAAAAAATGTTCTACAGAATTTACTGGAACTTTTATTGTACCTGCTTACTCACAAGATAAACAAAAAACGAAATCTATCTACAATAGACATATGGTAGTAGTGTAGTAAAAAAAATGGACAAATTAAACACATGTCTAAAATGTCCAAAAACTGAACTCTTGAAAAAAAGTCACTAAGAAGCTAGAACTGGCACATGATGAGCTAATAACAAAATGTTATCTATTGCCTATTCCTCCCACCTCTCATACTCACACAACCAACCACAAGCAGGCAAGGTGTTGTTGTTCCAGATAACAGGAGTTAGATACTTCACTCCTCTGTCGAACATAAATATACAAAGGGCGATGTTCGTATGTGACAAAAAGGTGATTCGGAGAAAGAACAAACTTGGTACTCATAAATGTTGTAAAGCAAACAGCCTGGGAATCCAAGGGTCAAATGAAACAATTCAAATATGTCCTCACGCCATATAGGTCGCAAAGGAATAGTCTTGCTGGCAATCTCACAAAAATATAAGATTGCACACTAAGTGGAGGCCCTGCTACGTCCATGTGCAAGTTTTTTTTATAAACTATAGTCAAGGAAACAAAAACCAGGCTGCCAAGAAGGATCGAATAATGCATACAAACTCTCGGGTAAACAGAGGTCAGGGATTACCCAGTAAGTGCAGTGCACCCCAAAACCAATATGCGTTGCACTTACCAAGCGTCGCACAGATTCACAATGGGACTCCGCAGTGAATTCCAGAGGCTGGTCAGTAAACCAAGACCCAGCAAGTTTCCCCACTAAGCACAAACTAACAGGGTGCCCGCGGGAAGCCAGTAGGGAATGCACCCATAAGCACTCTAGCACTACTGCACCTAATGTAGTAATAATAGTTGCATGTCTGTTTATGGGTCTTTCTGTTACCCATCCTACTTGACTTTGGCCTCTCAGTCTTATCATATCCTCTTTCCTTTCCTTTCCCATTTTTTCCTCTTTCTCTCTGTTTCTCAATTTCTGTCTGTGTTTCTCGCTCCTCAGTCAAATCTCCCTTCTCTCTCTTGCTTCTTTACCTCTATATCTTCTTCCTGTCGCTTGAACCTCTTCACTTTCTATTGGTTCTGTTCTTCCTATATTTTCTCTTTCTTTTGTCACATTTTGTTTCTTTCTTTCATTCTCTCTGCCCTTATCTTTTTCACTCTCTCCTACTTTCGGTTTTTCCTGTATCCTTTGTCCGACTTCTCTCAGTATCGCTGCTGTTCTATTATGCTAACTCTGTCCTATCGTCATGGTCTGTATCAACACCCTCCCTTTTTCTTTCTCCTTTCACTCCACTCCCTTCTCCATCGCCTGCCTAGCTGCTCTCCTCTTTGAACCACCTCCTGACCTCTTTCTTTTTGCCTCTACTGGCTTCCTCTGGTCCTCCTAGCCTCAAGTAGTCAAGCCTAAGACAACACATGGGCTGTTTATTGTGAGACATACTGTTATCTTACAGTGGGCTTAGAGCGGGCTCATTGTTTAACAGTGGCTGGCTTCAGTGTCACTCTCATTTGCTTGCTTCTTATTCGTTTGCTGTGTGGGCTTTCCTTCCTCTTCTTGCGTTTGCCACACCCCTGGAGCATTAACACGTTACAAATAAAGGTACTTTGCAAGTCAAAAATGATATTGTGTCTCATTGTGATAGAGGAGTTGGAGGAAGCATGAAAGGGGCTTCTTACTTACAATTTGATTTGGAAGATGGAGTATCAGTGGAGTGCAAATGTGACTGCAGGTGCAGTCAGAAACCATTTATCAGATGTACCATGTACCTGTCACAGCACTTAGTACAAAATCTCAAAGTGTAGGCTGTTTGTGATGGACAGTTTATACTTAAGGAATAAACGTTGTGGGCATCGGAGACTCTTCCCTGATCTCCTCCTCTTCTGTCCGCTTGCAGCTGTTTCTTTCTTGTAATGCATCCTCTCTCCTTCAGGCGACAGGAGAAAAAAGGGGAAAATGCATTTGCAATTATGATTGTAACGATGGAGGTCTGCAGTCAATAGCAAGTCTCCATCCTGATATTTACAGGCATTTGGTGGAAATCTGCTAACTATCCAAGTGACATTCTGCACTGTGGCAGATTTGCAAAAACATACCTTTAGTTCATCAGGCTCCGAGTGTCTTACCCACCTAAAAAACATTTTAAATCCAAGTTCTGTTCAATTGCTGTTTAACCAGCTGCTTATTTATTTGATTACAACAATTATATTTTTCCAGGCATCAAGACAGGATTGCAGATCATGTTAATCTAATCCTATAGAAAACATCTTTCCAAATTTGGCTCACTACAGGACGTGACAAGTTTAATAGCACAGCGGTTTGCGTCACTGAGTTTTAAATTAAACAACTTAGACCAATATATCCGGAACGCACACAGCTGAACAGTATGTCAACCAGGATTCCTTGCCCATATTTCCTCCAATGTCTTTTTCACAGGCTAAATGATTTTTTCGCGGATAAGCCCTCTCTTCTAAGAAGTGTGTTAAATCTTAATAATTAATGGGAGTGTGCAATCTCTGTACGAAAGCCTTTCTTTTTTTTCTTATTAAAGTCTAGCTGCGACATCTTTCTATGACAGTCCTGTTGTGCTTAATGCAAGTGGGCGGTGTTTATGATGCTTATAGGGAATTAGAAGCAGTCAATGATCATAGTAAAAGGTTAATTACAGAACAAATTCTACACCGCATACCCCAGTGAGCAATCATCAGAATGCTCTTGTTTCTTGGAGTTATGACTGGACAATGACCAGGAGTTTGCCTAGTGCTCAGATATCCGAATTGTATGATATTAATCACAACCTAACAGTTTTCCCCTGATTAATTCCAGGAGGCCAAACCCATAAATGTCAAAAGACCCGAATGAGGAAGGAAACTCACGATTTTTAAGCCAAAAATGAAATTATTCTGGCTGTTTGTTGACTGAAATTGCCTCTGATTCAATAGAAGTCAATTGGGGAAATACATTATCCAGATCATGTTTTTTAAAAACTCCCACTTTCTTCTTCGAAAATGCTGGTATGTGTGCAAATCTGTTGAAATGAATTGGAGATGAAAGCCTGAAGAAAGGAAATGCTAAATACATATTCTGAAAGTTGCGCCTCATAAGTAGGAAACTTAAAATAGGTGTTATTTCTCACACCAGGTAGATGCCTCACCCTAGAATAATGGTACATCTAGTAAACACCTCACCCCTGATTAATCGCATTTAACAGGTATGGAAGAAAAAAAAGAATTGGTTAATTAACAAGTGTTAATTACCAACATGTTTAAAAGTACTACTTAAAATGTGTTTGCGCAATGAGGCTATTTTGCAAAAAAAGACAAAACTCACCTTAATAGCATTTTAAAACGGCGCGACGATCTCGAACAGCCCCCCCCGAGATTAATGAAGATATTAATTAATGAAGAAATAAAATATTTTTCTCTGCACATGAAGAAGGGCTTTCGTGCGTGTTGGCTTTCTGAAGTAGCGCCCAATGTAGGGGGCGTTTTGCGGGGCTTAGTTACGTCAGCGAGCCTCTTGCGCGTGCACACGCAGTCCTCCCACCGCACGGTGGCGCTGTCTTGCGGCTGTCGTCTGCGGCCAACGCCGCTCCTGCGCAGCGTCCCGCTCCTCGGCCGATCTCTCTCGGGTGTGTGCTCCGCATGCTGCGCCACAGCCTGACGGATAGCAGACCCTTGTTCCATCCACAAAAGACCCAAAGTACTGTTCTTTACTTACTTTGTTTCCTCCGAAAGAAAGGAAATCGCCCCAACTGAGAGGAGCAGCGGTTCCGAGACCTATGACTCAGGCGTCTCTTATCTGTCCTGTAATTGGATAAGCCTAAATGATAGCGGGCTACTCGAACCCGCTCCTCGAGTACTTCATACGAAGAGAAGAGGTACGAGGTTGAGAGAATATCCAGTCGTGTCACGGCGACAGGCGCCCATTACTACCTTCATATTACTTGTTTGATTGCCCGTGAGATGTCCTATAAGGTTGACTGGTGTTCCAGTGTCAGTAACTGTGCACCTATTGCACAAGTATGTGTGTAACTCCTACTCACTCCCGAATTGTCCATAGCATGCGGAGGTCTAGGACTGGATAGCCATTATTTTCGTGTTTAGCTAATTTGTAACACGAGGCTAAGCATGAGCCAGTTTAAAAGCCCGCCAAAACATTGTAAATTAGTTACATTTACTTAAAAAATAATTGCACTAGTTAGTGGGTTGTGTATGTACTGGCAGTTAGCGGTGCTCGCAAATCCATTGGGTGGTGTCCGCTTACTTCTTATTGATTTGTTCTTATATTTTTATTTTCTTTGGTTCCTCATAGTAATCACATATTATCTATTGTTGTTAATTAACGTGTGCTGCTATATATATGTAGTCGTTATAAAAAGTTAATATGGTGATTTCTCGAAATATGATATAGTGAACTTTTCTCCCCTTTTTTTACATTATTCTTTTTTCTTAAGTACTATATAAGGGGTGCATTTATGCATCTATATTATCGGTAGTCATTTATTAATAGTGGAATGTAGGCATTGTGAAGTGTGTGAAATCGGATCGTTTACGTGATTAGTCCGATTTCCATGCCTATTCCCTTTCTTCTGAAATGGTGTGTCACCAACCCTGAAGTGTATTTAACTTCCGGGTCGATACGCGCGGCGTCAGCGTACTCGCTAGACGGACATGAAACAGGAGACGGAAGATGCCGGTGATTCTTTTTGTATACTGACAATTCGAAATTGAGACGTGAGTGTTCTCGGTAGACTTGAGTATAAGATTTTGAGTAGGTTAACTGATGGATGAGACATTTATTTGATTTTTAGTAGGTGGTACATCTCAAATTAGATCGTCATAGAATTTTAGAGACTATTAAGTCTATATTGAGTAATAATAATAGTGGATACGATAAGTATGTGTAGTTGATAATGAAACCCATGTGTTGGCTTATTTTATTTTGATATTCATTGTGGGTTTTTCTTGACAGCAGTGGAAATATCAGATGTTGAAATAATCTATAGGACAATTTATTATTGCTGGATCGACAGTTTATTTCTCGATTATTTTTTGGATCTGTAAGGTATAGTAACATAATTTAAATCATGGTTTTGTTTGGTGTTTGGTGTACACTATAATTTAAATGCATGTGGATTGATATACTAGTGGTGTTATGTGGTTCAAAGGTAGTTCAGTGGTGACATATATAAAAAGATCTTTTTGTTAAGGATATGGACTATATATTTTATTTGTTTTACATGAGAGGTTTGTCCTTTTCCTTTTGTTGACTTTTTACACTTTTTGCTCTTTGGGGTGCATAATACACTTTTAGATAACGAATTTCTCCCTTATGGGTTATGCATGCACACTTTGGGTGCACGTATATGTTATTTGACAATTGAGCATATTGGCCATTACTCATGTGTGTTATCTATGATTTTTTAGCCCTGAAGAAGTCGTTTAGGGATGTTATTCACTCCCAAAGACGAAACACGTGTTGGCTTGAACATCTTGTAACCAGAATGTGGCTTGAATTTGGACATATGAACAATTTGGATCAAAGATTGCTCAACAATTAAACACTTTTCATCAAATACCGTGGACTAATTGCTTTAATAAGCGTAACCGAAAGTTGGTTATAATCCGTTAATCTGAATAATTATGGACTACTATTGCTACAGTTTTCTTCCCGCTTTTCCCGTTGTTCTATATTCATAACATTGTTTTGGGTCACTCTATTACACTTATATACTTGAGGAGATTTTGATGGATATTTTTACATTACGAGTTGTTTAAATATCTCCATACCCCAGCATATAGTCCAGGTAAAATGTATGTGAGTTGAGATTGTATACATTTACTGACCATTTCAGAGAGTAATAACTTGTAATAAGTACTTGTTATTTATGTTTGTCCACAACAGAGGAATAAGATATAATTTTGTGGTCAATCTGCCAAGAACTACTAGGCACCGGGGATTTGTTTTTTGGCGCCAATGTCACGCAGGGGTCGCTCCCGGGCAGGGGAGGGTTGGGGGGGGTCAAATTTCATTTAGGGCATTTTGCCCCCCCCCCCCCCTGGGGCCGGCTGAGCTAGAGGCCAAACTCCACAGGTAGGCACTTTGCAAAAAACACCTCTGTTTTCTGTGAAAAAATATGTTGTGTCCACGTTGTGTTTTGGGCCATTTCCTTTCGTGGGCGCTAGGCCTACCCACAGAAGTGAGGTACCATTTTTATCGAGAGACTTAGGGGAACGCTGGGTGGAAGGAAATTTGTGGCTCCTCTCAGATTCCAGAACTTTCTGTCACCGAAATGAGAGGAAAAAGTGTTTTTTTGGCCAAATGTTTGTTTGCAAAGGATTCTGGGTAACATAATCTGGTCAGAGCCCCGCAAGTCACCCCATCTTGGATTCCCCTGGGTTTCTAGTTTTCATAAATGCGCTGGTTTGCTAGGTTTCCCCAGGTGCCGGCTGAGCTACAGGCCAAAATCAACAGGTAGGCACTGTTTTCTATGAAAAAATTGGATGTGTCCACGTTGTGCTTTGGGGCGTTTCTTGTCGCGGGCGCTAGGCCTACCCACACAAGTGAGGTATCATTTTTATCGGGAGACTTGGGGGAACGCTGGGTGGAAGGAAATTGGTGGCTCCTCTCAGATTCCAGAACTTTCTGCCACAGAAATGTGAGGAACATGTGTTTTTTTAGCCAAATTTTGAGGTTTGCAAAGGATTCTGGGTAACAGAACCTGGTCCGAGCCACACAAGTCACCTCATCTTGGATTCCCCTAGGTCTCTAGTTTTCAAAAATGCACAGGTTTGGTAGGTTTCCCTAGGTGCCGGCTGAGCTAGAGGCCAAAATCTACAGGTAGGCACTTTGCAAAAAACACCTCTGTTTTCTTTAAAAAATTTGGATGTGTCCACGTTGCGCTTTGGGGCATTTCCTGTCGCGGGTGCTAGGCCTACCCACACAAGTGAGGTATCATTTTTATCGGGAGACTTGGGGGGAACGCTGGGTGGAAGGAAATGTGTGGCTCCTGTCAGATTCCAGAACTTTCTGCCACAGAAATGTGAGGAACATGTGTTTTTTTAGCCAAATTTTGAGGTTTGCAAAGGATTCTGGGTAACAGAACCTGGTCCGAGCCCCACAAGTCACCCCATCTTGGATTCCCCTAGGTCTCTAGTTTTCAGAAATGCACAGGTTTGGTAGGTTTCCCTAGGTGCCGGCTGAGCTAGAGGCCAAAATCTACAGGTAGGCACTTTGCAAAAAACACCTCTGTTTTCTTTAAAAAAAAAAATGGGATGTGTCGACGTTGCGTTTTAGGGCGGTTCCTGACGCGGGCGCTAGGCCTACCCACACAAGTGAGGTATCATTTTTATCGGGAGACTTGGGGGAACATAGATTAGCAAAACAAGTGTTATTGCCCCTTGTCTTTCTCTACATTTTTTTCCTTCCAAATATAGGAGAGTGTGTAAAAAAGACATCTATTTGAGAAATGCCCAGTAATTCACATGCTAGTATGGTCACCCCGGAATTCAGAGATGTGCAAATAACCACTGCTCCTCAACACCTTATCTTGTGCCCTTTTTGGAAATACAAAGGTTTTCTTGATAGCTATTTTTTACTCTTTATATTTCCGCAAATGAATTGCTGTATACCCGGTATAGAATGAAAACGCACTGCAGGATGCAGCTCATTTATTGGCTCTGGGTACCTAGGGTTCTTGATGAACCTACAAGCCCTATATATCCCCGCAACCAGAGGAGTCCAGCAGACGTAACGGTATATTGCTTTCAAAAATCTGACATTGCAGGAAAAAGTTACAGAGTAAAACGTAGAGAAACATTTATGTTTTTTTCACCTCAATTTCAATATTTTTCTTTTTCAGTTGTTATTTTCTGTAGGAAACCCTTGTAGGATCTACACAAATGACCCCTTGCTGAATTCAGAATTTTGTCTACTTTTCAGAAATGTTTAGGTTTCTGGGATCCAGCATTGGCTTCATGCCCATTTCTGTCACTGACTGGAAGGAGGCTGAAAGCACAAAAAATTGTAAAAATGGGGTATGTCCCAGTAAAATGCCAAATTTGTGTTGGAAAAATTGGGTTTTCTGATTCATGTCTGCATGTTCCTGAAAGCTGGGAATCTGGTGAGTTTAGCACCGCAAACCCTTTGTTGATGCCATTTTCAGGGGAAAAACCACAAGCCTTCTTCTGCAGCCACTTTTTCCAATTTTTTTTAAAAAACAACGAAATTCTTACTGTATTTTGGCTAATCTCTTGGCCTCCTTCAGGGGAACCCACAAAGTCTGGGTACCTCTAGAATGCCTAGGATGTTGGTAAAAAAGGACGCAAATTTGGCTTGCTTCGCTTACGTGGACAAAAAGTTATGAGGGCCTAAGCGCGAACTGCCCCAAATAGGCAAAAAAAAGGCCTGGCACAGGAGGGGGAAAAGGCCTGGCAGCGAATGGGTTAAGGTCCGCTAGACTCTTGGCTTGTCTCTGTTTTCTCTGTTGATTTGTTGGCTCGCCCACCTCTAGCATCTGGGCTGTATTCTCAGGTCAGGGAAGAAGTTAAGCTTCCTAGCAAGTTAGGAAGTTAAGTGTTTAGCATTAGCAGAAGTAGGTGTCCAGAGACCGATTCTCTGATGTACTTCATCACTGTAAATGAGCTTGGAGGGAGCAAAATGGAGAGTTAGGTTGATGTGTGTAAGTGAAAAAGCACACCAGAGAAAGCTAGAAAACGCATGCACTTTGATGGAGTGCTGGAATAAAAAGAAACAAGCACTGGCAAATCCAACAGATCTCAACAATCCAGAAGCTAATGGCTTAGTCAGTGTCAATGTCTTTTAGCCATGTTGAATAGCAGCACAGCTGCTGTTCAGCATGGCTGAAAGCCATGTAATAAAGCGCTATGACCAGCCTTCACTGTACTCTGAACTAATATAATTGAAAGCCCTTTCATGCACGATAATGAAGAAAAACGTTTTGATTAAATAAAATATTTAGGCAAGAGCACACTGCGCTGTATTCTGAACGCAATTATTTGAAAGTGCTTTCATGCGCAGTAATGAAGAAAAAAAGTGTGGTGAAATAAAGATTTGGGCAAGAGCTCACAACGAACAGATCATAAAGAAACTGAAACAAAGTGACTGAGCAGCAACGACCTGAGCCTAGCTCCAACAGCTGCTCCTTGGCCAGGCCAATTCCTGGGTGCATGCCCAGCCCACGACAGACATGTATTTGTCTGCTTAAGCTTTGGTGTGCTCCATTGCTACTCATCTGGCAGTTATGTTTAGATGAGAGGGGCACAGTGGGTGAACTGGGAGAGTGAACAGTAAACAAAAGCTAAATAAAAAAGAGGACATATAGTGGTACCTGGCTTGATAAACAACATGCCTCGTGAAGCGTCATTTTAAAAGCCTTGCTAAATTTCAGTATCATTTTCTATTTCAGTTTTTTTCAATAATGAACACTTTAAGCAAGTTACAAAATGGAACAGAAACGATGTGAGGCAAGTGGCAAGTGAGGGGGTGAATAATAAAGCCGATCTGCAAAGGAAAAGAAGCAACAGGGTTGGGGGCGGGTGGGAGGAGACAGAGCAAGTCAAAGACATAGAAAAAAGAAGCTCCTAAAATGGACGGGGTGGATCGACACAAGTACTTGGTCCACTTAGTGTGCATGGGTGTTTGGCTGGCTCTCTGAGGCCAGCCAAACACACATGCACACTTAGGTTTTTCCATTGCGGTTGTATACACAGCCAGGCTAGAGAAACTGCACAGACCTCAGAGGCTTGTGTCTGAGCTGCAGTGACTGCCACTCATACCATTCTAGATGCTGTTTACATGCCATGCTAGCATGTAAGCAGCGCCAGGATTGCTGGGGAGCCTGTGCTGGTGTCCCAGTGAATGCTGGGACACCACATGGTGGGAAGAGTAACGCAAGACTGCAGAAGACGGAGACAGCGATAAGGTAAATTATTTTCCCCTCCATCTCCCCTGCACCCCCCCCCCTCCCAACACTCCTCTTTCACTGACCATCCCGCCCCCTCCCCCAGATTTGCGGCCAACGCTGACAAAGCAAGCCATTGAATAAGAAGCAGGCAAAAGACAGTGACATAAAACTAACCAATGGTAAGCAGTGTGGGTGGGCGGGCTGCAAGCCCCTCTATTTGTAATACTTCAATGTCTTATTCATTGTCTGGTAGGCTCGCCATAACAATAGTACTTTGCAGCACTCTAAATAACTGCCATTACTATTATCCAACAGTACTATTTTTTAATAACCTTGAACAATGACAGGCTGAGTTGGTCCCACCAGGATTACAACAACATTTTCTATGCAGGTTGCATATAGATTTCTGCAGCCAGCACACTAACCCACCTGATTCACTTAAATATGTTTGTGTTTACTTGCCTCAGCAAGGGCATTCAAGGGGTCACGTAGACAGATCTGGAGCACGTTTCCCAGGAAGGGCAGCGGGACAGGCCCCGGGGGTCGCAGGTGCGAGGGATACCACAGCCTCCGGAGCTCTAGCACCAGCAGGAGAACAACTCCTCCCAGCAGCACCGATAGCCAGGTTGGACACTCCATCCAAGCGAGAGAAAGCATCTTTCAGTCCAGATGCGTGTACTCTCACTGCGCACTGCACGCGCTCAGCCTGGAGCTCGAAGTAAAAAAACACGTAAGCTTGAACAGGTCTGCACCTGTGGGAGAAATAAAAATTGCACATTAAGAAATAACAGGAATTTCGCAACAGCGTATTCACGAATTGAAAAATAGGCCAAATAATGGAGTTACCTCAGGTTAGAATAAACGGGCGCTCACTGACAACACCGCTTCTTCTCAGCACCGAGCCACCAACCTTCCCAGCCTAAGTTCTATGTCCTCGCCCTTGTCAATATTGTTAAAACAAAGGCACAGCAATATCTGAACCACGTGAACTCGCTAGACAATAATAAACTTACCAGGCATGTACAAAACGAGATAACAAGCGTTATCTGTGCCAAAAGTGTTGGCTTTCTTGCTGTAACACGAACTGCACAACGCCGGAGTAGGCAGCAGCAGCTGGCGTTTCCCTCTCACACAGAATGTGTATGACATACACAAGTGTATGCAGGCATCAGTGGCGTAACGAAACTTGAGGGGGTCCTTGCAAAGTACCTTGGAGGGGGGTCCTCTGGATCCAGACGGGGCCTGCCGCCGTGCACAGGCCACACTCCCCCCCCCCTCGGAACTCGGGACCAGCCTCTCCCACCACCCCCTCCCAGCAACGCGTGGGCTGCGGGAGCCTTGTTACGCCACTGGCAGGCTTCCCCTAAAGAGAGCAGCTCCCCACGTGCAGGAAAGGGTACAGCTCCCCTGCTCCTGCACAAACCATTAACAGCCCGGCAATGGTACTGCAAGTATCTCCTGTACGATAGGTACAGTCAGTGCCACTGGAATTATGTGTTTTTGCAGCCGTGGCATTTTACAGATAATTATGGGCTTGCCACATGTGCCACATTATCCGTCACCTTATGTATATATTAACAATTTTTTTTTTTTTTACAGTTCAGACGAACCAAAAGTTATTAAACATGCATCCACACGCGTTGTCACACACACACAATTTTATCGGTGTTTGCACAAAATCAGTCACGTCTTTCTCAGTATTGATAGACAGGTAATCTGATTTTTACGGGTTGCTGTATTTATGTGTTTACCTGATACTAAAGTGATGCGGCTTCTTCCCAGGCAGTGTTAATATTGCAACAGTGATAAAATAGTGTCAGTGCTGCTTCATAGTTTGGCATTTCTTTCTGCATGATGTAATTAAGCTTGCAAAATAACGTGTTCCTTCTCTGTTGCATACGTCCAGTGTCCCTGGTCAGTGCTTAATTTGTAAATAAAAATGTGGTGGCCAAAGCTCTCTTCTGAAAGACGTGGCTGCTGCAATGTAGGCCCATATTTACACTTTATGACGCAAAACTGCGCAAATGCAGTTTTGTGTCAAAAAGTACAGCGCCGGCTTGCGCCTTTCCAGAGCACCAGCAGGGCGCTAAATTTATGGAATCCTGCAAGCCGATGCTCAGGTTGGGCTAGCTTCAGCAAAAATGACGTTGGCTGGGTCAGGGTTGCGGTACGGGGGGAAGGGGATTTTGCCTCAAAACATGACGCTAGGCTTGTTAGAGGCAAAAAAAATGCCGTTAGCCAGCCTAGCGTCATTTTGTGACGCAAAACCATCCATATCACATGACTCCTGTCGGAGAAAAGACAGGAGTCATGTCCACCACACCAATGGCCAGCACAGAGGACAAGTGTCCCCTGGGCATGGCCATTGCACCCAGTGCCATGTATGGGGGCCCATTTCAGGCCCCCCCATGGCATTTTTTTTTTTTTTAAACACTTATCTATACTTACCCTTACTTAACTGGGATGGGGTCCCCCATCCTCTGGTGTCCTTCTGATGTGGGTGGGGGGTGTTACTCCAATATTGGAACTTTCATAGATTCACATGCTTGAATTCTTCCCAGTCATCGAGATGGGAGCCCCCGGTACATCAAAACAAGAAAAAAAGGCCTAAGGTCGTCACTCTAGTAGCCTATCCTCATCATTATGAGCAAAAGGTCCGAAACAAGGCCCAGCCAATCAGGCTTCCCCTCCCTCTAGAACCCTCCTGAGAGGAGTTCCCTCCCCTCAGATTTTCTATTGCATGTTGTGCTAGCGAGTCTCCATTGAGCTCTGCTTAGTCAGCACTTCAGAGAAGTTAATTTTTGCTATTTTTCTTCAGAAAAAGGATTTCCTACAGCAAGTAAGGGGTCTTCTTCTTGCCTTACTAAAGAGAACTCAATTTTGGAAAGAATTCACCATGTCAGATAAAGAGAAGAAAAGCCTTTTCAGAGCCTGTAAGACCTGTGGGAAGAAGAGGCTTCACTCTGAAAACCCACACACAGACTGTATTTACTGACTCTACCCTGACCATGTGGCCAAAGACTGCAAGGTTTGCAGGACTATTTCTAACAAAACCCTCAAAGACAGGGAGGGTAGGCTACTAATTTGGCTCCAGAAGTTGAAGTCCAGATCTAATCCAGTGTCTGGCTCTGACAGTGAGGAATCTACAACTTCCTCCAGAAAGCTACAGAAAAGAGGCAGATCTCCTCAACCTCGCTCAGAAGATCTTCCTAGAAAGGCTCACAAGAAATCCAAAAGGGTGTCTTCTAAACCTGGAAGTCCTTCCAGTTCTCATCACAGGAGTTCTGCTTCCTCTAAAAGGCACTCAAAAGAAAGATCTTTGTCCTCAGAGCGCAGCAAGAGAGCCTTTTCTGAGCCTCCAACACCACCTCCTGTGGTGAAACATGTTTTTAAGAGGCCATCCGGAAAATCTACGACACCGTCAATGACATCGTTGACGAGAGCACCGTCGATGGCGGTGTCTAAAGGTGTCTGCACAGCATCGTCGTTGACTGCTACAATCTCTACAGCGTTGTCCTCTTCATTGACAATCGTGTCGACGACGTCCTCGTCGACGGCGTTCATGGTTGCTTCACTCATCGCCTCTCCTTCATAGATGCTACCGCCTGTGAGACCATCGACGTTGACTCTGCCGTCGTCGTTTTCCTTGTTCACAAGAATTTCTCCATCTATGTCTCCGTCAACGACTCTGTCGGCGCTGCCGTCGGTTATGCGGATGAGTGTACCGGCTACGTCGACGATGTCATCCGTGTTGCCATTGACGATGCCGTCGACGAGGGTTAAGGCACACAAGAAGCCTTCTTTCCTTTCACCGTTGATAACATCTCCAAGTAGAGTTTCAGCCTTGATACCTACGCATCTGCTGGAACAAGATATGAGAGACGTTTCGGGGTTGCTCATAGCCCATCAGAACTACACGTCAAGTGCCAGGATCTAGAGGAGGACACCCAGCATGATTCTCACTCTTACTACCCGCAACCACACCAGTAGCCTTATCAGGAGCAGATGGTTTCCTTGCCAGGATCACTCATAGCTGATCTACAGCTTATGTTGGACAACTACAGAAAGTGGTTTCCACCAGCTGGCTTGGAAGTTCAGCAACCTGTTGCGTCCTCTATACCTTCTACTCCTGTCCATCCAGGAATCCAACCATCCCATGAACCGCCACAGACACCAATGTCCATTCCTATGCAGGATTTGTCCTCTTCTGAGGATGATGATGACCGAGAGGAGAATTACCGGACGCAATAACAGAATGGGATGACTATCAAATTCGTACTCCGTCCGCTCCCTCTCCGGTTCCTGTAGATTCCCCTCCGGGTGACATCAGCGGTTTCCACAACCTGCTGGAATGAGCTACTAAAAGATTTGAGTTGCCTATGCCCACAAAGCAGATGGACTGCTTTTTGTATGATCTTAAGGAGCCTTTTCAAAAGAGTGTTAAATCTATGCCAATTGTGGATTATATATGGAATGACGGCATTAAAGTTATGAAGAACCCAGCCACGGTCACCCCAGTTCTACCTCGCCTTCATAAAAAGTATAAGGCGCCTGAAGACTCTCCGGCCTGCCTCACGGGCCATCCCAGACACGACTCAGTTATTGCACAGACGGTGCAACACAGATCAAGTAACCCTTCAGCACCAATCTCTGCCCCACCGGACAAAGAGGGTAGGAGATTAGACAATATAGGAAAAGGCTTTTCATTAATGGCTTCGCTTATTATATGAGCTTCTAACTCTCTGGCTAGCTTAGGCAGATACGATAGACAAATATGGGCTGACATTGCATCCTATTTGGATCAACTGCCTGAAGACACTAAGGGGGTGATTCTAACATTGGCGGGCGGCGGAGGCCGCCCGCCAATGTTCCCCCTCCAAAATACCGCTCCGCGGTCAAAAGACCGCTGAGGGTATTTTGGGATTTGCCCTGGGCTGGCGGGCGGCCGCCAAAAGGCCGCCCGCCAGCCCAGGGCAAATCGACCTTCCCATGAGGACGCCGGCTCCGAATGGAGCTGGCGTAGTGGGAAGGTGCGACAGGTGCAGTTGCACCCGTCGCGTATTTCAGTGTCTGCTTTGCAGACACTGAAATACTTTGCGGGGCCCTCTTACGGGGGCCCCTGCAGTGCCCATGCCATGGGCACTGCAGGGGCCCCCAGGGGCCCCGCGACACCCCCTACCGCCATCCTGTTCCTGGCGGGCGAACCGCCAGGAACAGGATGGCGGTAGGGGGTGTCAGAATCCCCAAGGCGGCGCAGCATGCTGCGCCGCCTTGGAGGATTCTGACTGGCAGCGGAAAACCGGCGGGAGACCGCCGGTTTTCCTGCACTGACCGCGGCCAAAGCGCCGCGGTCAGAATGCCCTGCGGGGCACCGCCGGTCTGTCGGCGGTGCTCCCGCCGACCCTGGCCCCGGCGGTCTGAGACCCCCGGGGTCAGAATGACCCCCTAAGGGGGTTATTCTAACTTTGGAGGAGTGTTAATCCGTCCCAAAAGTGACGGATATACCACCAGCCGTATTACGAGTTCCATAGGATATAATGGACTCGTAATACGGCTGGTGGTAAATCCGTCACTTTTCCGTCACTTTTGGGACGGATTAACACCTCCTCCAAAGTTAGAATAACCCCCTAAATCAGAAGCCAAAAAAGTCTTGCAGGAAGGGAACAGGTCTTCTGCAGAAATCATAGACTGCACTATGGACATCGCCACCACGGCTTTCCATCAGATGGCAAGTTCCCCTGTTCTCTGAAGGCAAGGTTGGCTCCGAGCGACTTCATTTAGACCCGAGGTCCAAAACAAGATCTTGGACCTCCCTTTCGATGGTGAAGCCCTTTTCGGGAAGCACATTGATGATGCGCTTCAGTCAATCAAGACTCACACTGACACGGCCAGGTCCCAGGGTACCCTGCAGTTTAAAAGGCAGCCTTTCCGAGGAGCTCAAGGCCGTGGCTACTCATTGTATAGACCAGGTTTTCAGCAGTATAGATATCCTTCTATCTCTGCGGCATCCCATTCCTTTCGTCCTCAATTCCAACAGAGGATGCCTCAACAGGCGACATATTCGAGAGCTTCCCAGAGAGGAAAGGTTGGAAGACAACCAAAAGAACAGGCCGTAGACAATGACTTGAAATCGTCTCTGGCTTCGAACCTTCACTTGCCTTCAAAACTAGGGGGAAGGATTTCCCTCTACTTCCACATTTGGCAGAAGATAACATCAGACCAATGGGTCCTAAATCTCATACAGTTTGGCCATACCCTGGAGTTCTTGCACTACCCTCCTACGAAGCCTCCCCTTCCTCGAAAGGTGAAGCACTTGCATCTGCTCAGGCAGGAGTTCGAGTCCATGCTTCTCAAGGGAGCTATAGAAAGGGTTTCACATCTGGAGAGAGGAAAGGGTTACTACTCCCGATTCTTCTTAGTCCAAAAGAAGCAAAGAAGTTGGCGTCCAATTTTAGACCTCAGGGATCTCAACACTGATCTGAAAAAACAATCATTCCGTATGCTCACCTTATCAGACATTCTGTCCCTTCTAAATTCGGGGGATTTCATGGCCACCCTCGATTTGCAGGACGCATACTTGCATATCCCTATTCATCCCTCCCACAGAAGATATCTCCGATTTGCAGTAGCCGGAGACCATTCCCAGTTCAAAGTCTTGCCCTTCGGCCTGAAGTCGGCTCCCAGGATCTTCACCAAATGCTTGGCTCCAGTGGCAGCTTTCCTCAGGAGATAGAACCATCAAGTCTTCCCGTATCTGGACGATTGGCTGGTCAAAGCCAGATCTCAGGCGTAGAAGTCCACGAGAGCTTGTATCGAGCTGTTCACGAGCCTGGGCCTAATGGTCAATCGCGAAAAATCAGCATTCCAGCCCTTAAGGAGAATAACTTTTCTAGGCGCAGTACTGGACACTTCCACCAACAAGGCAGCCCCTACAGAGGACAGACGGAGAAAGCTCATCTCCCTCGCGAAGCGTTTACAGAAAAGAAAGTACGTTTCAGTTCGCCTCTTCAAGTCCCTGTTAGGGATGATGTCCTTCTGCATTCCTCTGGTGCCTTTCTGTCGTCTAAGAATGAGGCCCCTTCAGGAGCAGTTAGATCTTCAATGGGCACACTCCATGGGGTCTTTCGACGATATCATCAGGATAACAAAGCCCATGATACTCTCTCCAGCTTGGTGGACTCAGGAGTCTCACTTAGCGAATGGGCTTTCTTTTCTCCCCCAACAAGCACCTTGGGTGAAAGCTACAGACGCTTCTCTCGAAGGATGGGGTGCTTTCCTCCAGCACCTACAAGTAAGAGGCAAATGGAAGCCGCATCAGAAAGTCTTTCACATCAATTACCTCGAATTGAAGGCTGTTGAACTAGCGCTTTGCGCTTTTCTCCCAAAAATAAGAGGTTCCTTGGTTCTCATCCGGATGGACAACACAACGACAATGCATTACATCAACAAACAGGGAGGAACCAGGTCTCTGCTCTTATCGAGAGAATCTCAGTGCATTTAGGAATGGTCTATCAGCCACAAAGTTACCTTCGAGTGGAACATGTCCCCAGCATACAGAACATCACTGCGGATTACCTGAGCACATCACGGTCGTCCAGGTATGAGTGGAAATTGGACCAGGGAGTCTTGAATCAGGTCTTCGCCCGATGGGGGAAACCGAACCTGGATCTCTTCGCCACAGCGCAGAATGCAAAATGTAATTTCTTCGCAAGTCGGGATCCACATCGGGGCTCTTGGGGGAATGCGTTTTCCATGGCATGGGCAGGAATTTATGCCTACACTTTTCCTCCCATTCCCCTGATTCCAAGAGTTCTGGCGAGCTCCAGCATGGCCTCGTCAGTTTTGCTATACAGAACTCCTTCACCTCTCGCAGAGCTGCAGCATCCCTCTACCAGTTATGCCCTCCCTGCTTACGACGAACGAGGGCCAAGTTGTCCACCCGGATCCGGCTTCACTTCACTTGACAGCCTGGCTCCTGAACACCATGAGTTTGCGCAACTAGATATGCTATCGGATTGCAGGGTCATTCTTGCCAGAGCTTTAGCTGAGAGTATCAACAAATGTTATCGTCTGAAGTGGAAGAGATTCTGCTCTTGGTGTGCTCAGCATCAGATGCATCCCTTTTCTTCATCACCGCAGCAGATATTACCTTATCTTCTGCTCCTAGACAGATCGGTTTTGGCGATTTCTTCGATTAAGGTTCACCTGGCAGCAATTTCCCGTTATAGGCGTACGAAGAACGTGCCTCCTCTGTGGTCAGCGAGAGTCATAAAACTGTTTCTTAAGGGTCTGTTCAGGTCCTTCCCTCCGGTACGGTCTCCACCTCCTTCATGGCACCTTAATTTGTCCTTGTCTCAATTAATGAAACCACCGTTTGAGCCAATCCACAAGGCGGATATAAAGTTCCTATCCTGGAAAGTCTCTCTTCTGCTCACTCTCACCTCAGCTAGAAGAGTAAGCGAAATACAGGCATTAACTATCTAGGATCCTTTCTTAGAATTCAAAAGGGATAGAGTAATTTTGCGAACAAATCCAAAATACATACCTAAGGTCCTGTCCGATTTTCATATAAATCAACCAGTGATACTTAAAACATACTTTCCTAATCCATCGACGCCAGCAGAGCAGACTCTACATTCTTTGGATGTTCAGAGGTGCCTGAAGTTTTACCTGAACAGAACTAAACAGTTTAGACAATCTAACCAGCTTTTTGTGGCTTTCAGTGCTCCATGTAAGGGACGAGCTTTATCTAAACAAGGAATTGCGAGGTGGATAGCCTCTGCTATTAACTATTGTCATGCAGCAGCAGGAAAACCTTTGCAGAATCAACCACGTGCACATTCTACAAGAAAAATGGCTGCATCCATGGCACTTTTTTGCTGGTGTGCCCATTCAGGACATCTGCAGAGCAGCCATGTGGAAGTCTGTGCATTCTTTCACAAGACATTACTATTTGGAGGAAACTCAGCAAGGAGATATGGCGGTAGGACAAGCAGTGTTGCAACATCTTTTCCAGTAATGGTGAGCTTTTGTAAGTTCTTTATTCCTTTTTTCCCCGCCAGCCCTGTCTAATTTGCGCACATTGCATAAGTTTGTTTGTTCCTTTACGGCTCTCATAGTCATAGTTTTGCCTGTTTAAGGTACTGTCCTATTGTCTTACTTATTGTTTACCTAATATGCTATTCTTTCTTATGTAATCTTTTACTTCAAGATTTTGCTGATATATGTATGTTATAAGGTGTATAGATATAGTGTTATATATGTTCGATGGCATGTGTAGCTGCAGATACACATGCTTTGCACATCCCGCCATCTAGTGTTGGGCTCGGAGTGTTACAATTTGTTTTTCTTCGAAGAAGTCTTTTCGAGTCACGAGATCGAGGGACTCCTCCCCTTTCGGCTCCATTGCGCCTGGGCGTCGACTCCATCTTAGATTGTTTTCTTTCCGCCATCGGGTTCGGACTCGTTCCTTTTCGCTCCGTGTTTCGGTTCGGAAAGATAGTTAGAATCTCGGAAAATTCGACGGTATTGTTTGCGTTCGGTATCGGGTTAGTTACAACAGATCGACACAGAATTTTGAAGAGCTCCGGTGGCCCTTCGGGGTTTTCGATCCCCCGTCGGGGCCTGGTCGGCCCGTCCACGTGTCTCTTCAAGGCTAATGGAACGGACCCCATTCCGCTTCTGCCCCAAATGTCACAACAAGTATCCTTATACAGATCAGTATCTGGTCTGTAACTTGTGTTTGTCTCCAGAACACAAAGAAGATACTTGTGAAGCCTGTCGAGCGTTTCGGTCGAGGAAGACATTAAGAGACCAAAGAGCGAGAAGACTACAGATGGCGTCTGCGCCGACAGGACAAAAACACTTGGAGGAGGAAGAAGAAACCTTCTCCATCGAGGATTCGGACTCGGAAGAAATACAAGCCACCACCAACAGACCCTGTATACATCACGCAGCAATTAACACCAGACTTTGTGGTAGTAGGGGCAGCTCGCAAGAGAGCGAACTCACACACCTCGGGAGACGCACCACCTCCAGACAAGGAGAGTCGCAAGTTCGACGCTGCGGGTAAAAGGGTCGCAGCACAAGCGGCCAACCAATGGCGCATTGCCAACTCACAGGCATTGCTGGCGAGATATGATAGGGCTCATTGGGGCGAAATGCAACATTTCATTGAACACTTGCCAAAGAGTTCCAAAAAAGGGCACAACAGGTGGTGGAGGAAGGACAGAGTATCTCGAACAATCAGATACGCTCGGCAATGGATGCAGCAGATACAGCTGCTAGGACAGTAAATACGGCAGTGACCATAAGGAGACACGCATGGCTGCGTACATCAGGATTCAAGCCGGAAATACAACAAGCCGTGCTGAATATGCCATTTAACGGACAGCAGTTGTTTGGGCCGGAGGTGGACACTGCTATCGAAAAACGTAAAAAGGACACTGATACGGCCAAAGCCATGGGCACACTCTACTCCCCACAGAGCAGAGGCACATTTCGTAAAACACAGTTTCGAGGGGGGGTTTCGAGGACAAAGCACAGAACCCACAACCTCACAAACAAGGCCCACTTATCAGAGCCAATATAAGCGGGGAAATTTTCGGGGACAATATAGAGGGGGCCAATTCCAAAAGAGTAGAGGGAAGTTCCAAGGTCCCAAAACTCCTCAAAACAAGCAGTGACTTCGACATCACAAATCCCCAACACATAACACCTGTGGGGGGGAGACTAACCAAGTTCTACAAACATTGGGAGGAAATAACAACAGACACTTGGGTCCTAGCAATTATCCAGCATGGTTATTGCATAGAATTTCTCAAATTCCCTCCAAATGTCCCACCGAAAACACACAATATGTCAAAACAACACATGGATCTTCTACAACTAGAGGTCCAAGCGTTGTTACAAAAAGATGCAATAGAACTGGTACCAATTCATCAGAGAGGAACAGGAGTTTACTCGCTGTACTTTCTCATACCCAAAAAGGACAAAACTCTAAGACCTATATTAGATCTCAGAACATTAAATACCTACATCAAATCAGATCACTTTCACATGGTGACATTACAGGACGTAATCCCATTGCTCAAACAACAAGACTACATGACAACACTAGACCTAAAGGATGCATACTTCCATATACCGATACATCCTTCACACAGAAAGTACTTAGGGTTTGTATTCCAAGGGGTACATTACCAATTCAAAGTGTTGCCATTCGGGATAACAACTGCGACAAGAGTTTTTACAAAATGCCTGGCAGTAGTGGCTGCACATATCAGGAGGCAGCAAATACATGTGTTCCCGTACCTAGACGATTGGTTAATCAAAACCAACACGCAAGAACGGTGTTCACAACACACAAATTATGTCATAGAAACCCTCCACAAACCAGGTTTCTCACTCAACTACACAAAGTCACACCTTCAGCCGTGTCAAACACAGCAATACTTAGGGGCGACAATCAACACAACAAAAGGGATTGCCACTCCAAGTCCACAAAGGGTACAGGCATTTCACAATGTAATACAGGCCATGTATCCAAAACAAAAGATACAAGTCAAGATGGTGATGAAACTACTAGGCATGATGTCCTCATGCATAGCCATTGTCCCAAACGCAAGGTTGCACATGTGCCCCTTACAACAGTGCCTAGCATCACAATGGTCACAGGGTCAACTTCTAGATCTAGTGTTGATAGACCGCCAAACATACACCTCGCTTCAGTGGTGGAACACTATAAATTTAAACCAAGGGCGGCCTTTCCAAGACCCAGTGCCTCAATACGTAATAACAACAGATGCCTCCATGATAGGGTGGGGAGCACACCTCAATCAACACAGCATCCAAGGACAATGGGACACTCAGCAGAAACAGTTTCACATAAATCACTTAGAACTACTGGCAGTATTTCTAGTGTTGAAGGCATTTCAACCCATAATAAGCCACAAACACATTCTTGTCAAAACAGACAACATGACAACGATGTATTATCTGAACAAACAGGGAGGAACACACTCAACACAGTTGTGTCTCCTGGCACAGAGAATATGGCATTGGGCGATTCACAACCACATTCGCCTAATAGCACAGTTTATTCCAGGGATTCAGAATCAGTTAGCAGACAATCTCTCTCTGTATCACCAACAGATCCACGAATGGGAGATTCACCCCCAAATACTAAACACTTACTTCCAAAGATGGGGAACACCACAAATAGACCTATTTGCAACAAAAGAAAACGCAAAATGCCAAAACTTCGCATCCAGGTACCCACAAGATCAATCTCAGGGCAATGCGTTATGGATGAGCTGGTCAGGGATATTTGCATACGCTTTTCCCCCTCTCCCACTCCTTCCGTATCTAGTAAACAAATTGAGTCAAAACAAACTCAAACTCATACTAATAGCACCAACCTGTGCAAGACAACCTTGGTACACAACACTTCTAGACCTCTCAGTAGTGCCTCATATCAAGCTTCCAAACAGACCAGATCTGTTAACTCAACACAAACAACAGATCAGGCATCCAAATCCAGCATCACTGAATCTAGCAATTAGGCTCCTGAAGTCTTAGAATTCGGACATCTAGACCTTACACAGGAATGTATGGAGGTCATAAAACAAGAAAGGAAACCAACCACAAGACATTGCTATGCAAATAAGTGGAAAAGATTTGTTTATTATTGCCATAATAATCAAATTCAGCCATTACACGCATCTGCTAAAGACATTGTAAGCTACTTACTGCATTTCCAAAAGTCAAAGCTAGCTTTTTCATCCATTAAAACACATCTTACCGCAATTTCAGCTTATCTGCAAATTACGCACTCAACTTCATTATTTAGGATCCCAGTCATAAAAGCATTTATGGAGGGCCTAAAGAGATTTATTCCACCAAGATCGCCACCAGTTCCTTCGTGGAACCTTAACATTGTCTTAACACGACTCATGGGTCCACCTTTTGAACCCATGCACTCATGTGAGATACAATATTTAACATGGAAAGTAGCGTTTCTCATTGCCACCACATCTCTAAGAAGAGTAAGTGAAATACAGGCATTTACCATACAAGAACCCTTTATTCAGATACACAAGCATAAAGTAGTTTTACGAACTAACCCAAAGTTCTTACCAAAAGTCATATCACCGTTTCACTTAAATCAAACAGTAGAACTACCAGTGTTCTTTACAGAACCAGATTCTGTAGCTGAAAGAGCACTACATACATTAGACATCAAAAGAGCTTTAACCCCTTCTGTGCCGAGGACGTAGTGGTTACGTCCTTCGGCACAGTGCTGCTGTGCCGAGGACGTAACCACTACGTCCTCGGCACCCAGCCCAGAGGGAGCGCTCTCGCTCCCTCTGTGTGCTTCCCCCCACCCCCCAAAGTCAGGGATGGAAGGGGAAGACATTCCCCTTCCACCCCGACCCCCCCCCCCCCCCCCCCCACCCACCCATAATGATGTCAGCGCGCGATCGCGCGCTGACTTCATTATGGGGATATTGCCGCACAGGATGCCATTTGCTTCCTGTGCGGCGTTCAGAGAAGAGGTGAGTTCCTCTTCCCGGTGGGTGGTGGGTTTGGGCCAAAGAGGCACCGGGGGAAAGGAAAGGCTTTTCCTTTCCCCCGGTGTCTCTTTGAGCATTCCTGCTGCCCGATCGCATTGCGATCGGGCAGCAGGAATGCCCACTAGACACCAGGGATTTTTTTTTGGTGTATTTCCCTACTGTTTCTGGCATGCGGGGAGAGGCCCCTTGGGCAAGGGTCGCTCCCCTTTAGGGGGCAATTATTTACTGCCATTTCTGCCCCCTTTGGGGGCAGATTGGCCTACTTTTTAGGCAGATCTGCCCCCAAGGGGGGCAGAAAACACTAGATCACCAGGGATTTTTATTTATATGTGTATTTATGTGGGGGGTGCCCCCTTGGGCAAGGGGCAGCCCCCCCAAGGGGGCAGAGAACTGTTGGCCTTTTCTGCCCCACTTGGGGGCAGATCGGCCTATTTTTTTTAGGTCCATCTGCCCCCAAGGGGGGCAGAAGCCACTTAGGCACCAGGGATTGTGTGTGTAGTGGATGGGGGGGGGGCGGCCCCTTGGGCAAGGGTCGCTCCCCTTTGGGGGGCATGTCTTTTAGGGCCATTTCTGCCTCCCTTGAGGGCAGATCAGCCTATTATTTTTAGGCTGATCTGCCCCAAGGGGGGCAGAAACCACTAGAACGCCAGGGATTTTTTTTTATGTGTTTATTTTTGTGGTGGGGGCGTCCCCTTGGGCACGGGGTGCCCCCCCAAGGGGGGCATTGACCTGTTGCCCATTTCTGCCCCCCCCCCGGGGGCAGATGGGCCTATTTCTTTAAGTCCACCTGCCCCCAAGGGGGGCAGAAGCCACTTAGACACCAGGGATAGTGTGTGTGTTAGTGGATGGGGGGGGCCTTGGGCAAGGGTCGCCCCCCACTTTGGGGGCACATGTACCCAGGCCATTTCTGCACCCCTTGGAGACAGATCAGCCTATTATTTTTCTGCTGAAACGCCAGGGATTTTTTTTATTTGTTTATTTTTGTGGGGGGGTGTCCCCTTGGTCACGGGGCGCCCACCCAAGGGGGGCATTGGCCTGTTGGCCATTTCTGCACCCCGTGGGTGCAGATGGGCCTATTTTGTTAGGCCCACCTGCCCCCAAGGGGGGCAGAAGCCACTTAGACACCAGGGATAGTGTGTGTGTGTGTTAGTGGATGGGGGGGGGGGCTTGGGCAAGGGTCGCCCCCCACTTTGGGGGCACATGTACCCAGGCCATTTCTGCACCCCTTGGAGACAGATCAGCCTATTATTTTTAGGCTGATCTGCCCCCAAGGGGGGCAGAAACCACTAGAACGGCAGGGATTTTTTTTATTTGTTTATTTTTGTGGGGGGGGCGTCCCCTTGGTCACGGGGCGCCCCCTCAAGGGGGGCATTGACCTGTTGGCCATTTCTGCACCCCCTGGGGGCAGATGGGCCTATTTTGTTAGGCCCACCTGCCCCCAAGGGGGGCAGAAGCCACTTAGACACCAGGGATAGTGTGTGTGTGTGTGTGTGTTAGTGGATGGGGGGGCTTGGGCAAGGGTCGCCCCCCACTTTGGGGGCACATGTACCCAGGCCATTTCTGCACCCCTTGGAGACAGATCAGCCTATTATTTTTAGGCTGATCTGCCCCCAAGGGGGGCAGAAACCACTAGAACGCCAGGGATTTTTTTTATTTGTTTATTTTTGTGGGGGGGGGGCGTCCCCTTGGTCACGGAGCGCCCCCCCAAGGGGGGCATTGACCTGTTGGCCATTTCTGCACCCCCTGGGGGCAGATGGGCCTATTTTTTTAGGCCCACCTGCCCCCAAGGGGGGCAGAAGCCACTTAGGCACCAGGGATAGTGTTGTGTGTGTTTTTTTGTTTTTTTTGTTTGAGGGCTGTCCCCTTTGGCAAGGGTCGCTCTCCATGGGGACACACTACTAAAGGTATTTTCTGGCTTCCTTGGGGCAGACCGGCCTATTTTTTTAGTAGGCCCATCTGCCCCTATGGCAGAATCCACTTGGGCACCAATTTCTAAATGTTTGATGGTGGGGTGTTTGTCAACTGAAGAAGTCTTTGCATTTGTGATAAAAAAAATGTTTTCCTCCTTTTTGTTCTAGTTCAAAGCTTTTGCTTTATTTGCTGTGGCTCTTTGCGGTTTTGGCGGTGGTTGACCTGCAGTTTGCACAGTTGCATGTTTTAGGTAAGTAAAAACAATTTACTCCAAAGGAGTATTGTTGCCATGCATGAATGACATGTTTGTAGGGGGTGTACTAAATGCAGGATTGTGTGTGAAATTGTCCTTAGGTTTGTGCACAATGATATTTGTTTTGTCTTATTTCTAATTTGCCTTTCTTTCTTTCTTTTTAGTGGGATATCATTGGTGATTGCTGTGTAGTTGCTGGTGAATCAAGCTTTTTCAGGCAAGTGAGCGGTATAGTTTTTGAGTTTATAACTCTTACTAACAAAGCTACACTTTGTTACTTGTCTTACACAGTGGTGGTTGTTGGTGGTGAATTTGTCCAGTTAATTTTAGCAGGAGAGATCATGGCTAGCTGCAGGATGACCGCTCAGCAGGTGGTTGGTATGCTTTTTGAGTCACAGTCTGATCATGACTATGAGACGGACTCTGCATCTGAGGCAGAGGAGGAAGTCAGAGATTCTGGCAGTGATGTTTCTGTTGGAGGGGAATCTTCTGATGATGAAGCCACACTCAGTGCAGATGAAGGGCCTGTTTTAGAGGAGGACATTGATGTGCCAATAGTGCAGCAACCTGGGGCTGAAAGGTTTCCCGTTATAAGACCTGATGTCTGGGTTGCCCCAACCATGGAGCAGCCAGAGTTGCCTGCCTTTACTGGTCTCCCAGGGTGTAACGCCAATACAGAGAACTTTTTGCCTATCAATTTCTATGAGTTATTCATGGATGATATGTTTTTGGAAGAGATTGTTGAGCAGACTAATTTGTATGCGGAGCAGCATTTGAGGGACAACGCTGCTAGACTTAGGCCACACTCTAGAGCTGCCCAGTGGATTCCCACAAATTTGGAGGAGATAAAAAAGTTTTTGGGTTTGACTTTTTTGATGGGGTTGATAAGGAAGCCGTCACTGGCTTCTTATTGGTCTACTAGTCCCTTGATGGCAACAGCTATATTTCCTGCGACCATGAGTCGTAATCGGTATTTGCTTCTTCTTAGGATACTGCATTTTGTTGACAATGCATTAGCCTTGCCACAAGATCACCCAGATTCTGACCGTCTTTTTAAGATTAGGCCTGTCCTTGATCATTTTGTAGATCGTTTTTCGGAGGTCTATGTTCCAGGCAAAGAGTTAAGTGTGGACGAGTCTTTGGTCCTCTTCAAGGGTCGTTTGGTTTTTAGGCAGTACATTCCTAGCAAAAGGGCACAATATGGAATTAAATTGTATATGCTGTCTGAAAGTAGGACAGGATATGTGTATAGTTTCCGTGTGTACACTGGTAGGGATTCCAATATTGACCCCCCTGGTTGTCCTCCCACTTTTGAAGTTAATGAGAAAATTGTGTGGGATCTTGGTAGACGACTGTTCAACAAAGATCACCATTTGTGTGTAGATAACTTCTACACTGGTGTGCAATTGTTCAAGGAATTGTTTAGAGTGGACACAGTTGCTTGTGGCACAATCCGTTCTAACCGGAAAGGCTATCCAAGGGAGCTTGTCTGTAAAAAACTTGAGAGGGGACAGTGCTGTGCCTTGCGGAACGAGGAGCTGCTAGCTTTGAAATTTTCAGACAAGAGGGATGTCTACATGCTAAGTACCATCCATGATGAGAGTACTTCCCCCGTGACTGTTTGGGGCCAGGTTGCTGAAGTGCGCAAACCTGTGTGCATTTTAGATTATAATAAGCACATGGGAGGTGTAGATAGAGTTGACCAGAGGTTGGAACCTTATACTGCTATTCGTAAGTCTTACGTTTGGTATAAGAAGTTAGCACTTCACCTCTTCCACTTAGCAACCTTCAATGCTTTTATGGTGTTTAGGGATAGGTCTCCAGAGTCAAAGATGACATTTGTGAAATTTCAGGAGTCAGTGATAGAGAGCCTTATTGTGGTGGAACAGGCCAGAGTTCCTAGAGAAGCAGTGGTGGAGGATGTGGCTAGACTGAAAGATCGCCACTTTGCTGAGCACATTCCTCCCACACCCAAAAAAGACTTTCCAGCTAAGAAATGTAGAGTGTGTTTTTGAAGAGGTATCCGGAGGGAGACTCAAATGTACTGCCCAGATTGTCCTTCAAAGCCTGGGCTGTGTGTCGGTGGTTGTTTTAAGAATTACCACACCCAGAAGAATTTCTGGGAACAACCATGAGTGTAAACTCATGTCTGTTTTGTATTTTCATGTGTTCAGTTTCATGGTTAGCATTTCTGTCATATTCTTAGTTAGAGCTTTTGTGTTTGTATTTTTGTAATTCTTTCTACTTAGTTAGGGGTTCCTCTGTTTAAAAAAAATAAAATGATGCCATTGTGTGTGGAGTGGGGCTTGGCTGAGAGTGTACATATTGACTTGCTGTTGGCTACTGCAACACACTGCCAGCCAAACACCAGTCCACACACTCCCATCAGCTGGTGTGATTGTTGTATCAGGCATGTGGGCGTATGTAAGTGATGGGCCCTTGAGTGGCGCTGTCTGTCGATGTGAGTGTTGTAATGTGCTGGGCCCGTGGCTGGTGGTGTGAATGGTCTTGTGTGTGTCATGTATGAAAGTTGTGTGAATGGACTGTAAAGCGGTTGGTGCCTTGTCGCAGCTTTACAGCTCACGAGCTGTGAGTCATTGGTTCAGTTTTTTGCCTTTCAGTTATTAAAAGTGCATTTCATTTTTGTGAAAGCTCTTGTTAGTAAAATTTGATCCACTGAACCATCACTCACCCTCGTGCCAAATCCAACCAGTATGTGTGGTAAAAATGACAAAACCTGCTCCGCTGTTATCAGGCGTCGCAGCACACCTGTGACACGCTAGGTGCCTCAGGTGGGACCCCGATGATGAAGCATGTCACCAACTTGGTTGGTGGGTGAGGGGTCTTTTTCACATAAGCTAAGTGCGTTTCTTTTCAAAAATTTTGTGTTTGGCACATCACGGACGTATGTGGACACATCAAAACGATATATTACAAAACTACCTGTTTTTTGGGGGGAGAGGGCACCTATGTTTTTGGTCCTGTGTGCGGCCTTCATCTAGGGAAACCTACCAAACCCAGACATTTTTTAAAACTAGACACCCCAAGGAGTCCAGAGAGATGTGGCTTGCGTGGATCGCCCAACATTTTCTTACCCAGACTCCTCTGTAAACCTCAGAATTTGCTAAAAAAAAGCATATTTTCCTGACTTTTCTTCGTAGGATCACCACTCCAGCACAAAATTCCTACTCCCCAGTGTTCCCCTCAGTCTCCCAAGTAAAATGACACCTCACTTATGTGGGTCCCCAAAGCAGAGTCAGTCTAAAGATGTATAAAAGAATATGTCCTTATAAACTCGCTGTGCTATCCCCTCTATCTCTACAAGTTTTGGGCCTTATTCTGTTGCAGGCACCTGGCCCACCCACACAAGTGAGGTATCATTTTTATCGGGAGACTTGGGGGAATGCTGGGTGGACGGAAATTTGTGGCTCCACTCAGATTCCAGAACTTTCTGTCACCGAAATGTGTGGAAAATGCGTTTTTGTAGCCAAAATTTGAGGTTTGCAAAAGATTCTGGGTAACAGAACCTGGTCAGAGCCCCGCAAGTCACCCCATCTTGGATTCCCCTAGGTCTCTAGTTTTCAAAAATGCACAGGATTGGTAGGTTTCCCTAGGTGCCGGCTGAGCTAGAGGCCAAAATCTACAGGTAGGCACTGTTTTCAATGAAAAAATGTGATGTGTCCACGTTGCGTTTTGGGGTGTCTGCTGTCGCGGCCGCTAGGCCTACCCACACAAGTGAGGTATCATTTTTATCGGGAGACTTGGGGGAACGCTGGGTGGAAGGAAATTTGTGGCTCCTCTCAGATTCCAGAACTTTCTGCCACAGAAATGTGAGGAACATGTGTTTTTTTAGCCAAATTTTGAGGTTTGCAAAGGATTCTGGGTAACAGAACCTGGTCCGAGCCACACAAGTCACCCCATCTTGGATTCCCCTAGGTCTCTAGTTTTCAGAAATGCACAGGTTTGGTAGGTTTCCCTAGGTGGCGGCTGAGCTACAGGCCAAAATCTACAGGTAGGCACTTTGCAAAAAACACCTCTGTTTTCTTTCCAAAAATTGGATGTGTCCACGTTGCGCATGGGGCGTTTCCTGTCGCGGGCGCTAGGCCTACCCACACAAGTGAGGTATCATTTTTATCGGGAGACGTGGGGGAACGCTGGGTGGAAGGAAATTTGTGGCTCCTCTCAGATTCCAGAACTTTCTGCCACAGAAATGTGAGGAACATGTGTTTTTTTAGCCAAATTTTGAGGTTTGCAAAGGATTCTGGGTAACAGAACCTGGTCCGAGCCACACAAGTCACCCCATCTTGGATTCCCCTAGGTCTCTAGTTGTCAGAAATGCACAGGTTTGGTAGGTTTCCCTAGTTGGCGGCTGAGCTACAGGCCAAAATCTACAGGTAGGCACTTTGCAAAAAACACCTCTGTTTTCTTTCAAAAAATTGGATGTGTCCACGTTGCGCTTTGGGGTGTTTCCTGTCGCGGGCGCTAGGCCTACCCACACAAGTGAGGTATCATTTTTATCGGGAGACGCGGGGGAACGCTGGGTGGAAGGAAATTTGTGGCTCCTCTCAGATTCCAGAACTTTCTGCCACAGAAATGTGAGGAACATGTGTTTTTTTTTTTGCCAAATTTTGAGGTTTGCAAAGGATTCTGGGTAACAGAACCTGGTCCGAGCCACACAAGTCACCCCATCTTGGATTCCCCTAGGCCTCTAGTTTTCAGAAATGCACAGGTTTGGTAGGTTTCCCTAGCTGGCGGCTGAGCTACATGCCAAAATCTACAGGTAGGCACTTTGCAAAAAACACCTGTGTTTTCTTTAAAAAAATTGGATGTGTCCACGTTGCGCTTTGGGGCGTTTCCTGTCGCGGGCTCTAGGCCTACCCACACAAGTGAGGTATCATTTTTATCGGGAGACGTGGGGGAACGCTGGGTGGAAGGAAATTTGTGGCTCCTCTCAGATTCCAGAACTTTCTGCCACAGAAATGTGAGGAACATGTGTTTTTTTTAGCCAAATTTTGAGGTTTGCAAAGGATTCTGGGTAACAGAACCTGGTCCGAGCCACACAAGTCACCCCATCTTGGATTCCCCTAGGTCTCTAATTTTCAGAAATGCACAGGTTTGGTAGGTTTCCCTAGGTGGCGGCTGAGCTACAGGCCAAAATCTACAGGTAGGCACTTTGCAAAAAACACCTGTTTTCTTTAAAACATTTGGATGTGTCCACGTTGCGCTTTGGGGCGTTTCCTGTTGCAGGCGCTAGGCCTACCCACACAAGTGAGGTATCATTTTTATCAGGAGACGTGGGGGAACGCTGGGTGGAAGGAAATTTGTGGCTCCTCTCAGATTCCAGAACTTTCTGCCACAGAAATGTGAGGAACGTGTTTTTTTAGCCAAATTTTGAGGTTTGCAAAGGATTCTGGGTAACAGAACCTGGTCCGAGCCACACAAGTCACCCAATCTTGGATTCCCCTAGGTCTCTAGTTTTCAGAAATGCACAGGTTTGGTAGGTTTCCCTAGGTGGCGGCTGAGGTAGAGGCCAAAATCTACAGGTAGGCACTTTGAAAAAACACCTCTGTTTTCTTTCTAAAATTTGGATGTGTCCAAGTTGCGCTTTGGGGCGTTTCCTTTCGCGGGCTCTAGGCCTACCCACACAAGTGAGGTGTCATTTTTATCGGAAGACGTGGGGGAACACTGGGTGGAAGGAAATTTGTGGCTCCTCTCAGATTCCAGAACTTTCTGCCACAGAAATGTGAGGAACATGTGTTTTTTTAGCCAAATTTTGAGGTTTGCAAAGGATTCTGGGTAACAGAACCTGGTCCGAGCCACACAAGTCACCCCATCTTGGATTCCCCTAGGTCTCTAGTTTTCAGAAATGCACAGGTTTGGTAGGTTTCCCTAGGTGCCGGCTGAGCTACAGGCCAAAATCTACAGGTAGGCACTTTGCAAAAAACACCTCTGTTTTCTTTCAAAAATTTGGATGTGTCCACGTTGCGCTTTGGGGCGCTTCCTGTCGCGGGCGCTAGGCCTACTCACACACGTGAGGTATCATTTTTATTGGGAGACGTGGGGGAACGTTGGGTGGAAGGAAATTTGTGGCTCCTCTCAGATTCCAGAACTTTCTGCCACAGAAATGTGAGGAACATGTGTTTTTTTTAGCCAAATTTTGAGGTTTGCAAAGGATTCTGGGTAACAGATCCTGGTCCGAGCCACACAAGTCACCCCATCTTGGATTCCCCTAGGTCTCTAGTTTTCAGAAATGCACAGGTTTGATAGGTTTCCCTAGGTGCCGGCTGAGCTACAGGCCAAAATCTACAGGTAGGCACTTTGCAAAAAACACCTTCGTTTTCTTTAAAAAATTTGGATGTGTCCACGTTGCGCTTTGGGATGTTTCCTGTCGCGGGCGCTAGGCCTACCCACACAAGTGAGGTATAATTTTTATCGGGAGACTTGGGGGAACACTGGGTGGAAGGAAATTTGTGGCTCCTCTCAGATTCCAGAACTTTCTGCCACAGAAATGTGAGGAACATGTGTTTTTTTTAGCCAAATTTTGAGGTTTGCAAAGGATTCTGGGTAACAGAACCTGGTCCGAGTCACACAAGTCACCCCATCTTGGATTCCCCTAGGTCTCTAGTTTTCAGAAATGCACAGGTTTGGTAGGTTTCCCTAAGTTGCGGCTGAGCTACAGGCCAAAATCTACAGGTAGGCACTTTGCAAAAAACACCTCTGTTTTCTTTAAAAAAAATGGATGTGTCCACGTTGCACTTTGGGGCGTTTCCTGTCGCGGGCGCTAGGCCTACCCACACAAGTGAGGTATCATTTTTATCGGGAGACTTGGGGGAACATAGAATAGCAAAACAAGTGTTATTGCCCCTTGTCTTTCTCTACATTTTTCCCTTCCAAAGGTAAGACAGTGTGTAAAAAAGACGTCTATTTGAGAAATGCCCTGTAATTCACATGCTAGTATGCGCACCCTGGAATTCAGAGATGTGCAAATAACCACTGCTTTTCAACACCTTATCTTGTGTCCATTTTGGAAATACAAAGGTTTTCTTGATAGCTATTTTTTACTCTTTATATTTCAGCAAATTAATTGCTGTATACCTGGCATAGAATGAAAACCCACTGCAGGGTGCAGGTCATTTATTGGCTCTGGGTACCTAGAGTTCTTGATGAACCTACAAGCCCTACATATCCCCGCAACCAGAAGAGTCCAGCAGATGTAACAGTATATTGCTTTCGAAAATCTGACATTGCAGGAAAAAGTTACAGAGTAAAACGTACAGAAAAATTGATGTTTTTTTCACCTCAATTTCAATATTTTTCTTTTTCAGTTGTTATTTTATGTAGGAAACCCTTGTAGGATCTACACAAATTACCCCTTGCTGAATTCAGAATTTTGTCTACTTTTCAGAAATGTTGCGGTGTCTGGGATCCAGCGTTAGTTTCATGCCCATTTCTGTCACTGACTGGAAGGAGGCTGAAAGGACAAAAAATCGTAAAAATGGGGTATGTCCAAGTAAAATGCCAAAATTGTGGTGAAAAATTGGGTTGTCTGATTCAAGTCTGCCTGTTCCTGAAAGCTGGGAAGCTGGTGATTTTAGCACCGCAAACCCTTTGTTGATGCCATTTTCAGGTAAAAAACCACAAGCCTTCTTCTGCAGCCCCTTTTTCCCATTTTTAAAAAAGAACAACAAAATTTTCACTGTATTTTGGCTAATTTCTTGGCCTCCTTCTGGGGAACCCACAAAGTCTGGGTACCTCTAGAATCCCTAGGATGTTGGAAAAACAGGACGCAAATTTGGCGTGGGTAGCTTATGTGAACAAAAAGTTATTTGGGCCTAAGTGCGAACTGCTCCAAATAGCCAAAAAAAGGCTCAGCACAGGAGGGGGAAAAGGCCTGGCAGCGAAGGGGTTAATGTACTACATTGATAGAACAAAACAAATACGGAAAACAAAACAAATGTTCGTTGCTTTTCAAAAACCTCATACAGGGAATCCAATATCCAAACACGGCATTGCCAGATGGATAGTTAAATGTATTCAAACCTGTTATCTCAAAGCAAAAGAGAACTGCCTATAACACCAAAGGCACATTCAACTAGGAAGAAAGGTGCTACTATGGCCTTTCTAGGAAACATTCCAATGGCTGAAATATGTAAGGCAGCCACATGGTCTACGCCTCATACATTCACCAAACATTACTGCATGGATGTGTTAACAACACAACAAGCCACAGTAGGACAAGCAGTACTACGAACTTTATTTAAAACAACTTCAACTCCTACAGGGTGAGCCACCGCTTTTGGGGAGATAACTGCTTACTAGTCTATGCAAAGCATGTGTATCTCCAGCTACACATGCCATCGAACGGAAAATGTCACTTACCCAGTGTACATCTGTTTGTGGCATAAAACGCTGCAGATTCAGATGCGCCCACCTGCCTCCCCGGGAGCCTGTAGCCGTTTCGAAGTTGATCTTGAACATTTGTAAATTTGTAAATATATCACTTTAAACCACATTATGTACATACATATTTACTCCATTGCATGGGCACTCTTACTATAATACACAACTCCTACCTCACCCTCTGCGGGGAAAACAATCTAAGATGGAGTCGACGCCCATGCGCAATGGAGCCGAAAGGGGAGGAGTCCCTCGATCTCGTGACTCGAAAAGACTTCTTCGAAGAAAAACAACTTGTAACACTCCGAGCCCAACACTAGATGGCGGGATGTGCAAAGCATGTGAATCTGCAGCGTCTCATGCCACGAACAGATGTACACTGGGTAAGTGACATTTTCCATATATATATATATTAGTGTATACATGTATGAATAACTATACATATGGATTAATGTTATACAATGTGCTTCATTACTGCTTGCTATTCTGATTCAAGCATGTGAATCTATGAAAGTTCCAATACTGGAGTAAGAAAATAAGTTACTTAGCTGTAACTGTAGTTCTCCAGTATTGGAATCTTTCATAGATTCACATGCAACCCTACCTCCTCCCCTAGGGAGCTCACCTTCTCCTGTCTTCTTCAGATACTCATATACTCGTGCTTGAAAAAATCTGAGGGAAGGGAGCTCCTCTCAGGAGGGTTCTAGAGGGAGGGGAAGCCTGATTGGCTGGGCCTTGTTTCGGAGCTTTTGCTCATAATGATGAGGATAGGCTACTAGAGTGAAGGCCTTAGGCCTTTTTTCTTTGCAGTAGCCTGTATGTATAGCTGTTTTGATGTACCAGGGGCTCCCATCTCGGCAACGGGGAAGGATTCAAGCATGTGAATCTATGAAAGATTCCAACTTAAGTCAATTAGAACCCTTTGGAAGGTAAAGCTCAACTATTACTACTCTTAGGTTTCTCAATAAAAATATTTATGGGGTATTAGGAGTGTGTCACATTTGTGGTGATTTGTATATGACTAAGCATTCACACAGATATCACATTTAATAATCACTTACTTGTTTGTGCTTTTGAACATTTGGAACACTAATCGGTTGGAGTCTTTGATGGCAACATTTTTTCTAATTCATTACTTTGTAATAAGTTTCACTTGGGTTTCCACCGTCTAGCAATGGTATATGTCATTTATTAAGGGGTCTGTAAATAGCAATTTGTAATTATTATGTGACAGATGTAAGTAGTATTTTGGAAATGTTATTTTAGGGGGTCCTGAGGAAATCCAGGGGCACTCCCCGAAGGAAACACGTGTTGACAGATGGACAAACCCAATATTGGCTTAATTTGGAAGGACTGGATCAATATTGGACTTTAGCGAAGTCTGGATCTTCTTTTGGAACATTGATATATTTTGTTTTTGGAACATTTGGATCACAGAGCTTGAATTACTACCAACATGAGGATAATAGTGGGACTGTTATAATTTATATACTGTTTGTCATTATGATTTTTGTGTTATTTGTATGCTGGTAATGTTACTATATTGTACTTGATAATTAGTTGTGAATTACTCAATTATACTTACTGTTATTTAACTGATTGGTTCACGAGTGCAAATACATAGCGTGAGATTATTGATAGCCTTTGGGCTGTCGTTTAGGGGGATTTGGAGGGTGTAACCCTTAGTATTTGCACCGTGCTCTACGTGTTACTGAAGTGCTACATGGTATGACGGGAGGAGCGCCTTACACTCATTAATCACCCCCCCCCCCACTTATTTGTTAATAAATATTATATTTTAAAGCAAACACATATATAGATGACTTAAACCATAATCTAAATTGATTCAACCACTGCAAATAATGTAACACTTAAATATATCAAAACATTTTTTTTTATAAACTACAGAAACGTTTATAAATAATTCTAAAAGTTAATAAAAAATGAAAAATATACTTTTTGATTACAATCCTACAAACTTTTACAACATAGGGGGTCATTACAACATTGGAGGTAAAAGCTGCTTACCGCCATGCAGAAGACCGCCAACACACCGCCGCGGAATTCCGCCACAGCTATTACGACCCACATCTCGAAATCCAACAAAATTCAGACACCCACACAAGTCCGCCACACCAACGGTCAGTGAAAAACTGGCGAAAACAAAACCTCCACTGTCACGCCAACAGAAATACGCCCATGCTATCACGACCCACGAATCCACGCAGCGGTCTTTCAACCGCGGTATTCCATTGGCGGTACACACCGCTGCGCTCAAAATACACACACTCCTACAAAACACAGCCACATTGGACAATTCAAAATACACACACCTGACACACATACACACACCATTCCCACACACCCAATACAAAACAAAACACACACCCACATCACCCACAAACCCCTACGACAAAAACACAGAAAAGGCCAGAGAGAGACACTACAAACTACTACCAAGCATCCACAGGCACACCAGACCATCACCCACACTACTTCCACGCACAAAACACCACACACCAATACATATCACCACACTTATCACCACATATACCACCCCACACATCACCTACACCACCCCATGGCACGGCAAAGACACCCCCGGTTCTCGGAGGAGGAGCTCAGGGTCATGGTGGAGGGAATCGTCTGGGTAGAGCACAGCTATTTGGATCACAGGTGCAGCACACCTCAATTGCAAGGAAGATGGAGCTATGGCGAAGAATAGTCGACAGGGTCAACGCAGTGGGACAGCACCCAAGAAATCGGGACAACATCAGGGAGAGGTGGAACGACCTACGGGGGAAGGTGCGTTCCGTGGTCTCAAGACACCACATCGCGGTACAGCAGACTGGAGGGGGACCCCCACCTCCTCCCCCACAACTAACAACATGGGAGGAGCAGGTCTTGGAGATTCTGCATTCTGAGGGCCTCGCAGGAGTCGGTGGAGGAATGGACTCTGGTAAGTCAAATCTTAACTATCCTATCCCTCACCCTACCTGCATGCTATCACAGACCCCCACCCTCACCCCCTCCCCTATCACTCCAACTCCTCACAAATGTACTAATAACACAAACCACATATCCCAACACCAAGCCCTGCATGACAAAACAAAGCATGGACACCCATCACTAAAGCATGCCCACTGCACATACCCATAACAACCCCCTCAACTATCATCACACAAGCCCCCACACAGGAATGCTAGCACTGGGGTACACGGTCACCCATCCATTGCACACCATGACCAGAGATGCAATAATCATGCTTTTACACCCCTTCAGGACCACTACCCAACGTCCCCAGACAGGAGGGTCCAGACATCTCCACCCCACCCACAGAAGAGGCCCACAGTGATGACAGCAGCTCTGTCCAACTAGATCCAGATGACCAGCCCGGACCATCGTGGGCCTCGGGACAGTCTGTTCCCCACACCCAGTCACAGGCCACCACAGAGCTTCCACCCTCTGGTAACACCAGCACAGCACCCACCCAGCGGGCCCAAAACTCCGTCCCCAGGACACGTCAATCAGCTGTGTGTCCACCACTACAGGGAACCCAGGATAACCCACCACCTCAACATCAACAGGAACCTGGGGGCAGTGGTAGTGGGCACACTGTCCAGGGGACGGAGGCCCAGGAACACAGGGGAACTAGGAGGGCTGCTTTGCGACAGGGGGCGGACAGGCCTAGGGAACCCACTCTCCACGAGGCCCTCTCCTCCATCATGGGAGCATACCACCACTCTCAGGAGACGATGGCAACGGTCCTGGCCAAGTTTAAGGAGACCCAGCGCATGCAGGAGGAACAGTATTTGAGGTTCAGGGAGGAACTCCGAACCATCAGCTCCATCCTGGGCACCATCGTAGGGGTGCTGAAGGAAATACTCAACACCAGGAGCGACACTGTGGCACTACAAAGGGCCCCTGACACTAGCCTGGTCGATGAACTGTCCACCACCTCCGCCGGCGCTAGTGGACAGGAGGCAGCGCCACAGGACCACCACACCAGCACACCACCCCCTGCAGACGGAGAACCACCCCGCAAGCGGTCCCTGAGATCCAGGAACTAGACAGAGCACGATGCCAAGACCCCCTCCAAGAAATAAGACCCCCTGATTGTCATCCCACTGTCCCACTTTGTCACCCTGTCCATATTGAAACTGCCCCAGCTCCACTTCCTATGCCCATATGGGCAATGCACCTGTGAGACTAATAGACTGGACTCTGCCATGGACATTCCTCCGTCATCACCCCTCACCATGTTACAACCCCCCTCCAATATTTAGCACTTCAATAAACACCCTTGAAGCACAAAACAATCTGGAGTCAGTCTGTGATTTTGAAAATGTGTATTAGCAATGACAGTGACAAAATGTGTTTTCAAATGTAATGTCAACATACCTATGTCACACATCTCAAGTCCATGAGGAATCTAAGCAGATGACACACGTTGGAAACCACACCTGTGAAACCGTAAGGGAAATGTACAACTCAGTTACCATATAATGGTTGAAATCGATAGACAGGATAGAGGTAGAAGTGTGAAAGTACTTGTAGTAGGCAGAAATGTGTACTCACCTATGTGTCACTGGAAATATTGCTGGATAACTGAGTCCCTGTTGTCAATGTCTTCTTCCTCTGCTTCCTCCTCATCACTGTCCACAGGCTCCACAGCTGCCACAACACCGTCATCTGGACCATCCTCCTGCAGAAAATGCACCTATCGTCGCAAAGCCAAGTTGTGAATCATACAGCAGGCCACGATGATCTGGCACACCTTCTTTGGTGAGTAGAATAGGGATCCACCTGTCATATGCAGGCACCCGAACCTGGCCTTCAGGAGGCCGAAGGTGCGTTCCTCTGCCCTGGTCCTGGGATTCCTCACTGGGGTCAGTAGCCATGACAGGTTGGGGTAACCAGAGTCCCCTAATAGCCACACCCGGTGCCTCTGGAGTTGACCCATCACATAAGGGATGCTGCTATTCCGCAGGATGTAGGCATCATGCACAGAGCCAGTGAACATAGCATTTACTTGGGAGATGTACTGGTCTGCCAAACATACCATCTGTACATTCATCGAATGATAACTCTTCCGGTTCCTGTACACCTGTTCACTCCTGTGGGGGGGACCAGAGCTACATGTGTCCCATCAATGGCACCTATGATGTTGGGGATATGTCCAAGGGCATAGAAATCACCTTTAACTGTAGGCAAATCCTCCACCTGAGGGAAAACGATGTAGCTCTGCATGTGTTTCAGCAGGGCAGACAACACTCTGGACAACACGTTGGAAAACATAGGCTGGGACATCCCTGATGCTATGGCCACGGTTGTTTGAAATGACCCACTTGCAAGGAAATGGAGTACTGATAGCACCTGCACTTGAGGGGGGATCCCTGTGGGATGGCGGATTGCTGACATCAGGTCAGGCTCCAACTGGGCACACAGTTCCTAGATTGTGGCACGGTCAAACCTGTAGGTGATGATCAAATGTCTTTCCTCCATTGTTGACAGGTCCACCAGCGGTCGGTACACCGGAGGATTCTGCCATCTCCTCACATGTCCCAGCAGACGGTGCCTAGAAATGACAACAACGACCACAGAGTCAAACAACTCAGAGGTATGTACCCACAGTCTACACAGAGCACCATTCATACACAAAATGTGGCCTGTATTTGTGTTGTGCGACAAGGCCTAGGTCTGTGTGACGCAGTTGGTAATTAGGGCATGTGGGCCCCTGAAATGGCGGATGCCTGACCTCTAAAGTGAGACAATGGGATGTGAGGTAACTGCGCTGGCGTTGTACACCGTCGCGGTAGGAGGTTGAAGCCCGCGGCGCAATGCTGCATTGGTTAACATTGGACCCTACGGGTCCCAGGAGCTAATGACGATGTATGCCGGCGGTGATGGTACGCACCGCCGCGGACGTGACCGCCATTTTCTATCTGTTCAATCACTCGATACCTGATCTTCGACAGGAGAGGACCTACACTGCAAGTGCTGCTATGACCTCGGTCTGGAAGAGACAATGGCTCGTGCGTCTGGGGAAAGGGCCCCTGCCTTCACATCTGAGGAGTTGGAGAAGCTCGTGGATGGGGTCCTCCCCCAGTACACGCTACTCTACGGTCCTCCAGACCAATAGGTAAGTACACAGGGAGCATGTTGTATGGGCTATGCCTGTGTGGAGAGGGCTGGTTGTAAGAATGAAGGGGGCACAGTTCTGCGTGCATGAAGGACTGTTAATGCATGTGCCAGATGGCAAGGGTAGGGATGTGGGCCACTCACTTAGACGGTGCAGTTGTTAATGACTTCTCTTCTTCCCCAGTACATGTCATGTAGGTCAGCGCCCACCAGAAGAAGGATATTTGGCATGCCATCGCCAAGGACGTCCGGACCCTGGGGGTCCACCACGGATGGAGCACCCACTGCCGGAAAAGATGGGAGGACATTCGCCGCTGGAGCAAGAAGACGGCGGAGGCTCAGCTGGGGATGGCCTCCCAACGTGGGAGGGGTGCCCATCAAACCATGACCCCCCTGATGTTCCAGATCCTGGCGGTGGCCTACCCTGAGTTGGATGGGCGCTTGAGGGCATCACAGCAGACACAAGGGGGTGAGTACAACATCATTCAGCGGACTTTGCACGCAGTGAAGGTGTCTGGGTGGGGGAGGAGGATTGTGGGTTTCCCTAGGCCAGGGCGAGTTCCGTAGGCTAGGCCCCTCTGTAATGCAGGCCTTGTTTCACCCCACCCCACCTCTGTAGAGTGCCAAGTACAGGTATTCATGCCCCTGTGTCATCTATGTGTGCAGATGTCGACGATAGCCATGTAGGCCATATCCCAGGAATTGCATCTGTAGAGCCCAACAGCGCGACGTAGTGCAGGGGGCTGCTGTGTCTGTATTGTCCGCCAGCGGTAAGCCATGCACTTAACCTGTCTTTCTTCTGTCGTCCCCCCCCCTTTTTGTGGTCTCCCTGTTCTTGTGTGCATCAGCATCATCAGGCGGAGGTACAGTGGCACCGGAGCACGAGGGAGCTGCATCCCATATGGCCATGGAGGCCCACACCACAGACTCAGAATACACCAGTGGGACAGAGGGCGAGGGGAGCACCACGTCTGTCACAGGATCTGCAACCAGCGACACGGACTCGTCCTCCGATGGGAGCTCCCTTGTGGTGGCGGCAACATCTGTGCCCCCTGCATCTACAGGTACAGCCGCCACCCCCCCCTACCAGCACCGCCCTCCCAGCAGCCCCTCAGCCTTCGCCCCGTGCCCGCTCACCCAGGAGGGTGGGCATCACCTTCGCCTCAGGCACCTCAGCCCCTGCCCGTCACCTCTGCTGCCCTCAGTGAGGAGGCCGTCTACCATTTTGAATGCCTTCCAGGGTGTAGAAAGGGAATTGCAACACTCACGCAAGCAACACACACATACAGACACACCAACATCCACTGCCTCCACTGTGTCCCCCTCCTCATCGTCTCCCTCTTCCCTCCCAGTCTCGTCTACACTCACACCTGCATGCACTACCACTACAGCCACTACGTCCCGCACCAGCACACCCACCACCACACCCTGCTCACGTGCACACACCACGCTCACTCCCATTTACACGTCCCCTGTGTCCTCTCCCAGTGTGTCTGTGACGCCCCGTCCAAAGATACACAAACGCAGGCACACACCCACCCAACAGCCATCCACATCACGACAGCCTCCAGCCCATGCACATGCACCCAAATCGACAAAAGTTACACCTCCTACAACCATCACCTCTTCCTCCACTCCCAAACTCCCTCCATCTACCCGTCCCAGTGTCTCCCAAAAACTTTTCCTGGCCCCCCTTAATCTATTCCTCCCCCCCCCCCCCCAACTCATAGGTCCCGTACTAGCACATCAGCCAAAAAATCTCCGGGACCAGTGGTGCCTGTTGTTACAGGTATGTGGAGTGCACTGGCCACCAGGACAGCCAGTGTGGCACTGAGCCACAGCACAGCCAGTCCCCCCCGTGAAGCACCAGAAGTTGGACAGTGCCCGGCGGGAGAGGGGGAAGACTCCAGCCAGCAAAGCCGCTCACAAGGGTCCTGGGGGGGGGGGAGTGTCGACTCAGCTGTGACTCCTCCCAAGGTGGTGTAGGGGCAGAAGAAATCTCCAAAGTCTGGGAGGAGCAGCACGGCGGAGAGGACCTCCATCATCCCCGCTGCCCAGGAGGCCACCGCCAGCCCCATCGTCACAGCCCAGGAGGCCACCGCCAGAGTCACTGCCCAGGAGGCCAGCCCCATCGTCACTGGCCAGGAGGCCACCGCCAGCCCCAGAGTCACTGGCCAGGAGGCCACCGCCAGCCACAGCCCAGCTGGCCAGGAGGGCCCCGCAAGCCACAGCCCAGCTGACCCATGAAGGACCGTCAGCCACAGCCCTGCTGGGCAATGAAGGACCGCCTTGGCAAGCACCGCTGAACAGGCCAGGGCCCGCTGAACAAGGCAAAGACCGCCATGGAATGCACCGCTGAACAGGGCAAGCACCGCTGAACAGGTCAGAAACTGCCAACTCAAGCACCGCTGAACAGGGCAAAGACCGCCATGGCAAGCACCGCTGTACAGGGCAAGGACCGCGGAACAGGGCAAAGACTGCCAAAGCGAGCACCGCTAGCCCATTAGCGGCAGGGGCAGTGACGCAACTGGGACCGTCACGGGGTGAGTGCTGCACTCTGGGCACCAGTCCCCCTCCAGAACCAATGGAAACATGCATCCACTCCGTCTGTCCTGCACAGGATGAAGCACTCTGGGTACCAGTCCCCCTCCAGAACCAGTGGAGAACAGCATCCACTCCGTCTGTCCTGCACAGGACGAAGCACTCTGGGCACCAGTCCCCCTCCAGAACCAGTGGAGACATGCATCCACTTGAGAGACTGTGGCTTTGCACTCCCCAGGATGGTACAGTGGGCAACCCACCCACTGTAGAGACTTGAGAGACTGTGACTTTGCACTCCCCAGGATACATCAATGGGCATGGAGCCCCCTCGTGGATCTGGCGTGGTGCACTCATCCGGCTGAGGTGCCCCCCCTTCCCTTCCCCCTGAGGTGCCTGTTGTATTTCTATCTGATGCCCCTGCAGTGTTCTCTCCGTTTTGATCAGGTGTCTAGTGTGGGCCTCGCCCATGCATTTTGGGCCCAGTGGTCCACGGACAATGAATGGTGCATTACCTGCACTACTAATCATGGTGTATATTTTGTTTAATGTGTATATATATATATATATATATATATATATGTATATATTTGGTTACTGTATTTTGATATATTACAATGGTTCCACTCATTTCCTTTTGTCTTTGCATTCTTCAGGGGGGGGTGGGGGGTTGTTACTGTAATGTTTGGATATGCATTGGTGTGTGTGTTGTAGTGGGTGAGGGTTGGGATGTTGGTTGTGTGTGTCCCTGTGTTTTTGCCTCCTCCCTCCCCTATGTCGTAGGTGTAGTACTCACCGTGGTCTTCGCCGCCGGCGTTGATCCTTGTATAGGAGCAGGAAGACTATCACTGGCAGAATATGGAGTTCCATGGTGTCGTCGTTCCTCGCGGAATGTGTAGAGGTGAGCGTTTTCCCTTTGAAATGGCTGTTTCTGCCGTGTTTTTATCCGAGGTGAATCTGCCCCGGAAAAGGTGGCCGATTGGTAGGTTGTGATACTGTGGGCGGTACATTGTCCTCCGCCTGTCTGTTGGCGGTGACCACTGCGCTGTTTGTCTGTACCGCTGTGGCGGTCGGAGTGTTAAAGTGGCTGTCTTTGTTGGCGGTTTCTGCCACGGTCATAATTCCAATTTTTTTACTGCCGGCCTGTTGGCGGTTTTACTGCCGCTTTACCACCGTCTGCCAGGGTTGTAATGACCACCATAATATTTACTCTATGGGTGTGATATGGTATTATAACTCTGGCTCAAAAAACATTGTGAAAAGTGTATTTATTTTGGGGATTCAGATCGGACATCCAACAGCCATTGGGCTAAAAGCGATTCAGTCTTTGCCTAACCTCGTTGTGTGGCTTCTGCATCTTCCAGGATATACACAGTTCTTTAGCTGATGTGTGCTTGGCCACACTAGAAATGTGGCCCCAACCACAGCCTCGTACCAAGGATTTTGCAGTGCATCCACTCCCGATGTCTGTGTGTGTGTGTGTAACCAATCACAGAATTGAATTTTGGTTGGTGAAGCGATCGGGCTGCAGAAATGCCCACTAGACACCAGGAATTTTGTTTTTTGTGTGTTTATTATTACATAAGGGGAGAGGCCCTTTTGGCAAGGGGCACTCCCCAGGGGGTCAATCTATTGTTAGGCCTTTTCTGCCCCCCTCGGGGCGGATCAGCCTATTTTAATTAGGGCCGATCTGCCCCCAGGGGGTGCAGAAGCCACTAGACGCAAGGGATTTTTTTTTGTTATGAATGAACAAGAGCGACACTGGGGGGCAATTTATTATTGGGTTTTTCTGCCCGCCTGGGGGCAGAGCGGCCTATTTGAATTAGGCCTATCTGCAGCCACTAGATGCCAGGGATTTTTCTTCTGATGTTATGAATGAAGGGGAGCGACCCCTTGATCAAGGGTCGCTCCCCTGGGGGGCAGTTTATTATTAGGCCTTTTCTGCCCACCCCGGGGGCAGATTGTCCTATTTTAATCAGGTCAATCTGTCCCCGGGGGAGGGGGAGCGGTGATGGCAGAACACACTAGACACAAGGGATCATTTTTTTTTTTTTCCGTTTTACAAGTGGGGAGCAACCCCTTAGGCAAGGCAGAAAGCACTAGACACCAGGGATTTTTTTTGTTTGTTAGTCAGTTTCACACAAGGGGAGCGACCCCTTAGGCAAGGGTCGCTCCCCCGGGGGTCAAATTTATTTTAGGCCATTTCTGCCTCCCTTGGGGGCAGATCGGCCTATTTCTATTAGGCCAGTCTGCCCCCAGGGGAGGGCAGAAACCACTTAGGCACCAGCGATTGGTGTGTGTGTGTTTTGTTTGGGGGGGACAACCCCTTGCTCAGGGGTTGCTCCCCGTAGGGGCACATTACTGTTGGCCATTTCTGCCCCTGTTCGGGGCAGATCGGTCTATGTTTGCAAGGCCAATCTGCCCTCACGGGGGACAGAAAGGCCACCAGAGAAGATTATTTTTTCTTCAAAAAAAAAGAGGGTGGGGGTATGGCCATACCCCCACCCTAGCTAAATGGGGACAACGTTGTTCTGTGGTGGGCAGATGGGGCAATTACTCCCAATCCACTCCCGGTAGAGGGGATGTGGGGGGGGGTCAGAAAGCCTACTAGTTGCCAGTGAATTAAAAAAAAATAGTGGGGTGGTGGCTACCAACCAGTATGGCATGGTTATGGCCCCCCAACTGAAGAGGGTAACAGTCTTTCAACTCTCCCCAGCACACTAAAACATCTTATCCCACAGCAAGCAAGAGGACAATTGATTATTTGGGGTTTTGGTTTTGCATTTGGGCCATGAGAGCTTGTCTAACTGTCAAAATTGTCCCACTTGAAATGGTGAGGGCTGCACTTTTTGGACTTTGGGACACTGCCATGTAGAAAAATCTACTAGACCTAGACACATCTGAGAACTAAACATCTGGGTGGTGTGCTTCACATGCACCCCACACCATTTTGTTACCCACAATGCCCTGCAAACCTCCAACTTTGCTTGAAATCACACATTTTCCCCACATTTTTGTGAATGAACCTTCCGGAATCTGCAGGAATCCACAAAATTCCTGTCACCCAGCATTGTCCCATCTATTGCTGGGTGAAAAATTCTGCCTCACTTAACAGCCTAAAAACGTTTTTATTCAAACTGCCCTTTTGGACCCGCTTTAGTTCCCCCTCATTTTCAAACTTGTTTTTGGCTCTTCCCTGTCACAGGCACGTGGCCCACCTAGTGAGGTATAATTTTTACTGGGAGACTGAGGGGAGTGTTGGGTGGTAGGAAATTTGTGCTGGTGCGGTGCTCCCACACATAAATATGGGAAAATTTTGATTTTATAGCTAAATTTGAGGTTTGCTGAGGATTCTGGGTAAGAAAACACTGGGGGATCCACACAAGTCACACCTCCCTGGGCTCCTTCGGGTGTCTAGTTTTCAGAAATGTTTGGGTTTGGTGTGTTTTCCTAGATGGCTGCTGAGCCCACAACCAAAAATGCAGGTGCCCCCACAAAAACAGGTAGTTTAGTATTCGATCATTTTGATTTGTCCACATAGTGCTTTGGGGCATTTCCTGTCGCGGACACTAGGTCTACCCACACAAGTGTGATACCATTCTTATCCGGCGATCTGGGGGAACGCTGGATAGAAGGAAGTTTGTGGCTTCCCTCAGATTGCAGAATTTTGCAGCACCCAAATGTGAGGAAAAGTGGGGTTTTGTGCCATATTTTGAGGTTTGCTAAGGATTCTGGGTAACAGAACCTGGTGAGAGCACCACAAGTTACCCCATCCTCGGTTCCCCTAGGTGTCTAGTTTTCAGAAATGTCCAGATGTGCTATGTTTTCCTAGGTGCTGGATGACCTAGAGGCCAAAATCCACAGCTATGCACTTTGCAAAAAACAGGTCAGTTTTCTTTAGGAAAATGTGATGTGTCCGTGTTGTGTTTTGGGGCATTCATTCCCTGTCGCGGGCACTAGGCATACCCACAGAAGTGAGGTACCATTTTTATCGGGAGACTTGGGGAAACACAGAATAGAAAAACAAGTGTTATTGCCCCTTGTTTCTCTCTACATTTTTTCGTTCCAAATGTAAGACAGTGTGTAAAAACAACGTCTATTTGAGAAATGCCTGTAATTAACATGCTAGTATGGGCAACCCAGAATGCAGAGATGTGCAAATAACCACTGCTTCTCAACACCTTATCTTGTGCCAATTTTGGAAATACAAAGGTTTCCTTGATACCAATTTTTCACTCTTTACATTTCACCAAAAGAATTGCTCTATACCCGGTATACAATGAAAACCCATTGCAAGGTGCAGCTCCTTTATTGGCTCTGGGTACCTTGGGGTCTTGATGAACCTACAAGCCCTATATACCCCCGCAACCAGAAGAGTCCGGCAGACGTAATGGTATATTGCTTTTGAAAATTTTACTTGGCAGGAAAAAGTTACAGAGTAAAACGTGGAGAGAAATTGCTGTTTTTTTTTTAACCTCAATTTTAATATTTATTTATTTTAGCTGTTATTTTCTGTAAGAAAACCTTGTAGGATCTACACAAATGACTGCTGAATTAAGAATGTTCTCTACTTTTCAGAAATGTTTAGCTTTCCGGGATCCAGCATTGGTTTCACACCCATTTCTGTCATTAACTGGAAGGAGGCTAAAAGCACAACATTTTTTTAAATGGGGTATGTCCCAGTAAAATGGCAAACTTGTGTAAAAAAAAAATTTGTTTTTCCGATTCAAGTCTGCCTGTTCCTGAAAGCTGGGAAGGTTTTAGAATTGCAAACCCTTTGTTGATGCCATATTCAGGGGAAAAACCACAAGCCTTCTTCTGCAGTCCCTTTTTTCAAATTTTTTGAAAAATACATATTAGCTGTATTTTGGCTAATTTCTTGGTCTCCTCCAGGAGAACCCACAAACTCTGGGTACCTTCAGAATCCCTAGGATGTTGGAAAAAAAGGACGCATATTTGGCGTGGGTAGCTTATGTGGACAAAACATTATGAGGGCCTAAGCACGAACTGTCCCAAATAGCCAAAAAAAGGCTTGGGGGGATAAGGCCTGGCAGCGAAAGGGTTAAGGTTTGCATTATGTGTACTGGAAAAGTTTTTTTGTTTTTTTTTTAAAACAAAAAGTAGTGCAACTGTTATTATAAAGTTGAAAAAGATTGGTGACATCGTTCTCAATATACTCTGCCTCTTCAGCCACTGAGGTCATCCAAAAGCCATTTACAGCAGGAGGAGGCTTTGTTTGTTCAGGCTTATGCACCTCATGGTTTCATGTAGTATTTAGAGATAGCCTGGCTGAGATTTCTGTGCTGTGAGGGCAGCCACGGCAGGACCTCGCCTTCAGACACTGCCGTATTTTTAATGCCATCACTTAGCAAAATTCTTTGTATTGAGAAAGTAAACTCTCAAAGTGGGATTTTGTTTTTTCGATACAAAACATTGGTGGCTTGAAGCATAGTTCGATTTCTCTCTGTGTGTGGGGGCCATTCTGCATATTCCCTGCCTGTATCCACCATGTCTTGGCCAGTGAAAAAGATTGATGGTAGACCACTCTCAGCATGGTGGGACGAACATCATTGTGACTTGGAAGCCCCTTGGCAGATGAGCCACAAGATCAGAGGTTTACATCAGAAGAGCCAGCAGAGGCTCCAGCGTTGTAAACATGGCACTCCCACCAACTCTGAACAGAGCAAGGGAACAGCGAGTTTAGTGGGGCAGAAGTTCTGCAGAGTTAGGTTTAAATAGCCCTTTATAAGGGTCATTATATCAAGATCTCCCAATGGACATTACTGAAAAGGTCATTTTCAGTTACATTGGACACTGAGACTTACAGAACAGTAGCTGTCAGCTAACAGCAGGCATTAGCAGAACATCCAACGCCACGAAGAATTACATTATATACCATCAATTTTCCATCCGCTGGGAGTTTGTTCATACGATCAAAGTATGTTGTTAAACTATAAATGTGAACAATGAAAGGAAACATATGGAAACATCTGCATGACTATAGTTTATAAGTGCTTACTGATTGCAGGGGTTTTTATTAAAAAAATAACCTCACAAATGTATCTTTAATATGGATCAACAATGAGCATATTGTAACTGATCAACAGAGGTGACACGTTTTTTAAATCTACTGCATGGGTAACATTTCTCTGGGGCATGTTGTCATATTTACCATCTAGTTTGACTAGGAGTACAGTCCATTCTTCACGTGGTATGGGTGTGCCCATCGCTCTTTGCTGTGTGGCTATAGCTGCGACCTCTGCACCAGCCCACTTTCGCACATTTAACAGCCATTCCTCCATACTGAGGGTACGTCCTGCGTTTCATTTCATTGCCATTTTACATTCTGCTAAAACTAGAGCAGGATCTACAAATCTGTTTGCTTCTAGAGAGCTTTATCAAGGAAACAGAATTCTAGGAGCACCTGTAAATGCATTCCCGTGACTCATTAATTTTAAGAATAATATGGAACCAGTACTCTTGTACAACAACACATTCCCACACCATGTGGTAAGTCAGCATGAGCTGACATGCGACGTGGTAAGTATCTGATGTCCCTGGATATATCCTGGCTGTGGGTTACCTGGCGAGCTCAATCTGGTGGACATAATCAAGCTGTGAGTATTTAAGGCGTTGATTTGTGCTTACTCTCTTCACACGTTCTAATATACTTGACCATGCCTAATCTATCAGTTGCGTTAGCAGGTTAACTCCCCACTGTGATTTTGTCTTATGTGTATCAAGGTAAAAGACAGGCACCTGAGATTTACACCAAACCAATCCCAGTCCTCCGATGAGAGTCTGTCTTGGAGGAGACACCCGACTTTCCCCAGTTACTCTTCAAACCAGAAGCTGGGCAGAATCCAGTAATGTGTCTTTCACCATAGTGGCATGTGCTAAGGGGTCTCTGAGGAATAAATAAATATGCACCATCTGCATACAGTGAAGTAATATGGTGCCATCCACAAAGTGTTATTACTTAGTCTTTAGCTTTTGTGTGCAGATGACATTTGTCTTGTAGCACTGCAGAATATTGGTGGTGCTCATGCTCTGCCAAACTCTTAATGAAACTCTTAGTTTCACCTCTGCCTTTGCTTCTAGTCCCCTTTGGACCGGTGAGCACGCAGTATATAGCGCTAAAGAAAACACCAAGAATAGACTGAGCAAACAGCAAAGCATCATTTTATAAAGAGATTAGGACAGGCTGGTAGTAAGTTTGGCAGTTCTGACCATAGGTAAGGGGAATAGAAACAGGTCCGTAAACCTTCATCTTTGTAGGTAAAATATATACTGTTTTGCATTTAGCAAACCACAAACATGTATGTGTACATACATACTCACCAGAATTTGAAAGTAACAACTCGGGCATTACAAATGTTCGCTTACTGCTTTTAAGACCCCATTTTCAAATTCTGTTTCTCAGACCGCCAACCCATGAGCCCTTCTGTCAGTCAGTCTACAATGTCACCAACCTGCCCTTTGTCAAAATGACTATTCCCCATCAAAAGTTGTTTGTGACAATTCGGCCTTTGTTCTGTAAAAAAAAAAAAATCAAGACCATTCATTATTGTTTTCCCCAACTTACGGTTTTCATTCTGTCTTTTGAAGAAGAATTACAAGCTTTGCCCGTTTTGTCATTCCTAAAACATTTCTCCAATGATTAAGGAAAAGGAGACAGTTTACTCCTTGTTTATCACCCTAAAGTCGGGCTCCACTGATGAAGTATGCCCAGTCAGGACTTTAAATGTTTACACCTACCTTTACCTTCATACTTAACACCTGTTTTCATCAGGCACTGTCCCTAGTGGAAAGTAGAAAGGGGTAGTCAGACCCCTTTTTTATAGAAGAAGTCAAATCTGAGCCACGTGGCAAAAGCCAACTAAAGGCTCATCCTTCTTTAGTCAGCTGCCACTAAAACTGGTGAGATATTCTGGTTCGCCAGCTTTCTAAACATGTTAAAGAGCGCCAGTTACTTGAAGCTAGCCAGATGAGTTTCAGACCTGGTTTAGGCACTGAGACTGCCCATGTGGCTAAACTGATTGATCTTGGTGAAGACTACAGTAATGACATTTCCACCTGCCTCATTTTGCTGTTTGCAATTGTGTGGTCCTGCTACCTCCAAATGAGGAACTCGAAGAAAACACTTTTTATTCTGTGCCACATGAAAACTTGAGTTGTTAATGCTACCATTATTTCTACACTGACCCATTTCAGTACTTGCTACATTTTTCTTCCTTAGTAAGCTATTTAGAGGATTCAAAGCATTCAGAATATGGCATCAATACTTGTCACCAATGGCCAGATTTATCAAGCATTCTTCAGGTCACAAACGGCCCTCTTCACAGCATCTGGCGGTTTGCAACAGAAACATGCAATTTGGTATGTATTCATCCTATATTGCGATTTGGTTTCATGTTACTGAATTGCAGTTTGGAATTGGGAATACATACCAATTTGGTGTTTGGTAGCGGCATGTTCAGGGTGTCCCTTCCAAATACCAAATCAGAATTAGAAGTATGAATATTTTGCTACGGAACAATGGTCGCATTTGCACGTTACCACTGACTCAAAATCGGTTGTAACCCAGTCGCAAATAGGTCTCAAGGGGACCCTTTCCCCTTCGAGAATGTTTAAAACACAGTATCTGATAGAGACTTCTAGTTGGAGATTCCTTACCTTAGAATTTCCCCCAGGTGTCAGACTGGATCCGGAGATTTTTATTCGAGCAATACCCTTGCGCATCGGTAGGGGGTGTCGGTCGATTCCGTGGGTGTCGTAGTCACCGTGATGACGTCGGGAGTAGTACATAGACACTGCCTTAGCGCAGTGACGTCAGTTCTTTTCTTTCTGCGCCACACGCTGATCTGGAGATAGCTACCCTGGTCTCTTTTTGACCGACTTCGACCCTTTTGTTGAGTTTTCTGGGAGTTTTTTGGTGCATCGAGGATGTCCCCGAAGACCGGTTTCAAGCCGCGTGAGGACTGTCACCACATGATGTGGGTGACAGATCCGCATCGGGTTTGTTTGTGGTGCCTGGAGCGCAACCACGACCCGAAATCGTGTTCCGAGTGCCGGGCCATGCACCCAAAGGCCTTGAGGGAGCATTCTCTTAAGCTCATGACAGCCCAGCACTCGACTACGCGTAGGTCCCGGTCTCACTCAATAGGAAGGTCATGAGACCATTTGCGGAGCCACCACCATTGGTCTTCCTCCAAATCTTTGGGCACGGGTACGAAAAATAAGTAATCTAAGCGGTCCCGTCGCCCTTCGACTTCACCCCATTGCTCGGCTGATGCCACGCAGGAGGAGCATCAACGCTAAAGGCCTCCATCCTCGGAGCCTTCTTCTGGGTCCGCTCCGCGCTTCCCTGAATTTCCGGGAGCCGGAGTGATCCTCGCCCAACTTAAAGAGTTCTATGAGGCCATGCACCTCATTTTTGGGTGGACCGACCTCGATACAGCGCCTTCGGTCTCAAGGGTTTCGGGTGAGGGGCTTTTGGGTCGACACCACCTCTGTCCTCGATGGGGCCTACTCACCCCAGGTTGGATTTTTTTCCTATGGGTACGAATTCTGGGACAGATTGGAGGGGTCCCTGGACCCTTATGAATACCAGGATGACCCATATTTGGACTGGGCACAGGAATTGGGTGAGTCCAGTGGACTGGACACTTCTCCAGACGCTGGCATGCTGTCTCCTCCTACAGTGGCTACGGCAGAGGGAGAGACTTATGCTATAGTGGTCAGTAGGGTGGCTGAGGTCCTTGGCCCAGAGGTCAGGTCCAATCTCCTGATGAAGGTGCTTCAACCAGGGGTTTCCACATCTGGGCCCCTTTTACCATTCAATGAAGCCCTCACCGATGTCCTTTTGGGTAGTTGGTCCAAACCCAACACAGGGGCTCCTGTGAATAGGACTATCGCACAGCGCCATCGTCCCGCCCCAAACGACCTAAAGATTCCTGTCCCAACACCCCACGCCTGAGAGTCTTGTCATCCAGGCTTCCTCTTCCTCAGGCGCATTCCCTTCCGCACCACTGGATAGGGAATCAAAAAGGCTGGAACAATTTGGGAAGAAGATGTTTTTTTCCTCCATTCTCGTGCCGCGGTCCGTGAACACTGCATGCCTTTTGGGCCGGTATACCCACTCTGTGGGATACGGTTGCGCAGCTTCTGCCGCAGATACCGGAGGAGGCCCATGCCATAATCTTCCAAGGTGTCAACGATGTGAGAGATGCAGCAAATTTCACAATCCAATGTGAACTGGACATGACCGACTCTCTGGGCAAATCATTTGCTACGACGGTGGACTTGAGATGCCAAGCCTGGTTGCATGCTTCCGTTTTTTCGGGGTATGTCCAACAGTCTCTCATGGACATGCCCTTTAACGGCTCCCGTCTCTTTGGAGACAAAGCGGGCTATGCCTTGGAGAGACTCAAGGATTCCTGGGCTACGGCTCGGTTCCTTGGTCTTTCCGCTGCCTCTTGCCCCCAGCAGTCCACTTTTCGCCCCTTTCGTGGCCACAGAAGGGGCTCCCTGTCGCATCCCCGACCCAGCCATCGTGCCATCCATGCTGTTCAATCCCCTGCGAGGCCAGGGACACAGGATCCCACGTGGGCATGGGACAGGGTACTAGAGGTCTGCCCAGTCCACCCCTGCCCCCACTGCAGCCTCAAAACCCTCTTAGTCCGTCCCCTCACTCCCATCCAGATGCCGGCAGGATTCGCTGTCACCTGCCCCACTGGGAATCCATCACTACGGACAGGTGGATTTTGCAGATAGTTCGAATGGGCTAGTACCTCCCTTGCAGCCCGGTTGTTGATTGCTGCCACCTTTCTCCTGCTGCAACGGGGACTCGGAGTCCCAGGGATCTCGGCGGCTGGGGGCTGGACTAACTCGCGGGCGCTTATAGCACGCTGCGTTGCCCCGCAGCCTGGTTGTTGTTTGCTGCCACTTTTCGCCTGCTGCAACGGGGACTCGGAGTCCCAGGGATCTTGGCGGCTGGGGGCTGGACTAACTCGCGGGCACTTATAGCGCGCCGCATTGCCTCACAGCGCGGGACGCACGTGGGCCAAGGGCAGGCCCGTCAGAGACCGTCAAGAGGCCGGGCTGGGCAATCCCTCGTGGCTTTGAGGTAGGAGTCATCCCTGAAATTTATTGAAGTACTGTGCAATAAAACCCATTGAGACTCGCCACATAGCTGTCTTTTTGTAGTATCAAGTTGCTTAAATGGGGAAGCGTAAGGCAAGGAGTAGCCCGCCGGGGGGTATTGCCAAGACTAAAATAACCAAATTGCATCAAGCTCCCCACATTTTATCTGGCAGTGTGACTGATGAAATTGATAATTTCATTGAGGAAGTGGAGACTTTGCTGACCAAAAAAGAAAAAAGACCCCCAGAAACGACAGAAAAATGGGCTACTTACTCCTTTTTTGTCAATTAAGTCTCGCAACAAGGGAAATATCCCCAATAGTGGTGCCACTATGAGGCCATTGACCGCACAGGCTGAAGGAACAAACATAAGTGCCAGGGAATCATGTATATCCCAGGCAAGCACAGAAAACATTTTATCAGGTAGTGTGACTGTACATGATATCCCCTGTTCTAATCGCTTTTCACTACTAGAGCCCCAGGGTCAAGTAGAAGAACTGGGCTACTCTAACTCAAGTGTACGACACCCAAGCCATCCCCCTTTTATTTCCCACTCTCAGGAGGATTTGATCACCCTCGTTATGGATCTAAAATAAGAGGTGAAAGATCTGAAGACATCAATGGCAGAGGTCTTGTCCCTCCTCCGTTCCATAAGCCATCTAAGGGAAACTGCTATTGTGCACAAGCCAGAATTAAATGTTAATACTGCTTCAACCAAAGAACTCGTTTTCAGGAAGAAGACTTTATCCTGTGTAAGCAGCATTTCTGATCAGGGCATTAGAGACCCACAGATTAGTCTTATTAGTCCCTCGACCGCAAAAATGTATTCAGGTGCTCCAATGTCTTCTCGACCATGTACCAAATTAGTATGGGAACAGCCTATTGTGCAAACCTTACACCAGTCCAAGGGCAGTGGATACCCAATCTTCATGTGCAGAGTTCCATCTTTAGCCCCTAATGCCCATGAAGATAGGGCGTCTCTTATAAATAAGGTCTCACATTGGATTCGGTACACGAGACAATGCGGTTCCATCATACATTCAGATATAATATCTGCACAGCGCTATACAGAGCTGGAGGGCCATTTGGATACAATAAAGTTCGTTTTGTCTACGCCGGAGTTGGTAAGGGGTTTATTATCTCTGGAAATGCGGAACCCCTTGCAAAGTGGCTCAAATATTTGTTTTAAAAGTTGCTGGCCTGTAGACAATTCTTCGATAAGGTTGAATTTACCTGCCTCAAATCATAGCCCACAACCTGAAAGAGAAAATTCCCTAGCCATCTCTGAGGAGACTTCTGTTCTAGCTAATAAGGAGTGTGTTTGCCAGAACGTGATGACCACTTCAAGGAGGCTAGCACAAGCACCTGTTGCCTCAGATACTGATTGACTTTTTTTTACCTCTAATTGACCGGGATATTAGAGGACCCCTTGGTATTGCGAATTCACAGGTAGAAGGGGGGCCAGATCTACAGCTCCCTTCCTTTAGGATGAGGGGGTCTCCATCTGTTGTACTAGATACACCTATGGCCAAATCATCATCAAGGAAGAATAATGCCAGACCTTGTAGCTTGTCACCTTCGGGGAAGGTCCCTGCAACCCAGGAAAATCTAATCCCAAAGCTCCTGACATGGAACTTGTCTGGAATTTGCAATAAATTAGATGATTCAGATTGGGGGGAGTTTGTTGACAAATTTGACATCTGCTTGTTCCAGGAAATTTGGTTGCCTACCAATGCTTTCAGACAAGGGTTTAATGCATTCTGCAAAGAAGCTCGACCATCTCTGGCGGGGAGAGCGGGAGGGGGGCTTGTTATATGGACAAGGAGCTCAGATCTGGGCAACATTAGAGAAATTTCAGTAGACTCGGAGACTATTCTGGCCCTATCTATTCAACAAAAGCGAGGCTTGTCCCTGTTGTGCGTTAATGTTTATAATAGACCAGGCCCTTCTAACCAACTGACCAAAACTATCCAGGTGTTGAATGCTTTGGTGTCAGACTATATAACATCGCATTTTATTTTTGTGGCGGGGGATTTAAATGTGACACTTGAACCGAATCCTGCATTTTCTGAGATTACGCAGTTAGAGAATGCATCATGGAATATTCCCTCTTTTTCCTCTTTGTAGAAGCAGCCTAAATCAAGTAGTAGGGCTTTGCAGATTATAGACTTTATGATAACACATGGTCTTCGCCCAGGAAATGGGCGTTTCCCTTTGATTTCTTCTGCCAAACCCACGTTTTTTTAGAAGGTCTTATAGTAGTACACTAGATTACGTGGTCATTTCCGTGAGGCTATGGCATATTATTCAAGATATTTGTGTAGGAAAACAGCATAACAGTGATCATGCTCCAATTTTAGTCACATATGATGGGCTCATTGCTAAAAGAACAGACATGCAAATTATCAATGAAATTATTCCACCCTTAGTAGTTTCTTCAAATAAGCGTGCTTTGAAATGGGATTGTTTTAAAAACTCAAGAAATTTGTGGGGGATCATGCTTAATTTAGTATCAACCCATGAATTAGTGGAGGATCCTTGTATATATTCCTCCAATAAGGTCATGACTTTGCACATTGATCTCATTTCCACTTTGAAGGACCTCTTTTTTAGAACTGTTAGAGAAAATAAGTATCCAGTAGCTGGACCTCGTCATAGGTGGTTTGGCAAGGCATGCAGGGAGTCCAAGTGTAGCTTGATAAAGGCAATTAAATCTAAACATAGACTTTTGATAACTAGTGCTAGGCGTGAGTATGCACTAGCAATAAAGACCTGTAAAAACAATTGGGAAGCAGCATTGTGGCAGGATTTGTTGACAGCAGCCAAGGAGAAGCATTCAAAACGTTTTTGGTCCTTGGTGGCTTCCAATGGGCGAAATTAAAATTCTAGACCAGATTGTCACATCTCACCGGATAATTGGGTCGCTCATTTTACGAAATTGTATGACGCCGAAATTAATAGCAGTGTTGTAATTGGATCAGACTCTCCTTCCCTCAACAGCCTGACCCCGTTTACATTAAATGAAACTAGAATGGCCATCATGGCCCAAAAACCTGGGAAAGCCCCTGGCCTAGATGGCATACCTGCCGATCTATATAGATCTGATCTAGATATGTGGGGCCATTATGTCAATAACGTATCAAATGCTGTTTTGGCCAGTGGAATTTATCCCCGTTCCTGGAAGGGTGCAATTATTGTACCTATTTATAAAAAGGGGAATAGGGCTGCTCCTGTGAATTATAGACCAATTAGCCTTTTGGACAATCTCCCAAAAATATTTTGCTACCAGGTTCTGATAAGGATCAAAAATGGCTAGAAGAGTCTCAAGTGCTTAGCGATCTCCAAGCAGGTTTTCGGCAGAAAATTAGTACAATTGATGAGATATTTAGGTTTCTTACGATCAAATAGAAGATTGTAGATCTGGATGGAGGAAACCTTTTTGTGGCCTTTGTGGATCTTAAATCTGCATTCGATCTGGTCCCGCACTATACATTGTGGGAGGTATTGGATGGAGTCGGTTTTCCGAGCCCCTTATTAAACTTAATTAAAAGTTTATATACTGAGAGTTTAGCAAAATTTTGATGGGGAGTAAACGAGGAGGTAACAAGTGAGATCCCAATTAAAAGAGGGGTGAGGCAGGGATGTGTGTTGGCTCCTACATTGTTTTTAATCTTTATTAATACATGCATCCCTTACTTTCTTGCCTGTGACAATGATGCACCAAAATTAGATGGGGCCAAGATTCCGTGTTTACTATTTGTGGATGATACTCAGTTATTATCCCAAACTGCCTCCGGCCTTGCCAACTTACTCGTGAAGTTCGTGTCCTTTTGTAAGGACTATGGCCTTGAAGTTAATACCACGAAAACTAAATACATGGTTTTTGGCGACAAAAAAACGAAAAATAAGGAAGACGATCTTATTGGATGGGGAAGTATTAGAGAGAGTTACCAACTTTGATTGTCTGGGAGTCAGATTAGAGGACACACATAAATGGCAGGCCCATTTATCCAAGGCACACATGAGATTGAAACAGATCTCGGGGGTGTCTTGAGATTTGCTAATAGATCCCCTAGATTTGCAATTTCCCCCACAATGGAAATATATAAATCACAAGCAAGAGGGGGTGCTTTGTATGGAGCAGAGCTATGGGGGCATGGCAATTTGAGGGACTTAGAGCTTGCCGAAAACTCATTCATGAAGGCTTTGCTTAAAATACCCACCAGTTCCCCTACGTTGCCTATCCGGATGGACCTAAATTTTGACTCCATTGCTCATATAGCCGCCTTAACACCAATACTGTATTGGATCAGGATTTGGTCTATGGATATCTTTGACCCTTATAGAACATGGCTGAATGCCCTGCTCAGTACGCATATAATAAGGAAAATCTCATGGTGCAGTCACGTTGAAAATAGTCTGACCAACTTAGGGTTGGCCCACTTTTGGACAGACCCTTATGACCTTCCAAAAAATGCGTCACAAATTGTTAAGGATGCATATTGGTTAAAATTAAAAATAGGTAAATTAGCTGAGGTGCCTTCCCTCAGTCTGACAGATAGGTTTATGTTAATTAAATGTCACTATGAATTTGAAAATTACATGGACCTGATCCTATCCCCTAGAGCACGTGCACTTTATATCAGGTTTAGGCTGGGATCGTTACCATTACGCACTTTTACTTGTAGGTGGTCCCAACAGGATCTCCAACAAGACCTATGCCCAATGGGCTGTGGGTCATCAGAATGTATTGCTCATGTGTTATTTCATTGCCCTGCATATGCCAAACAGCGGATTCAATGGATTATACCTCTTTGCAGATCCATGGGCATTAACAATCGGTGTCTAGCCCTTAGGATCTGCAAAACGAATACTCATAGTATTGTGGTATGTGCATTGGCTAGATTTTTAGATGCAGTTTGACACAAAAGAGCAAAATGTTTAGAGGCACTTCCTCATGCATTACACTAAAATAAGTTTAAGCCTGCAGACAAAAACGTATATGCTACTCTTATAGGGAATATTTGATATTAATCTAAAGATTGTTATATTTGTGTTTTTGATCTTTTCTTGTATTTTTAGTCTATTGAGTGAAGTTTTATATATTATTGCTTTTTTATGGATTCTTATTATTCTGATTATGTCTTAGAATTCAGCATTTTGCATTTTTATTGCTCCATCAGAATATTTATAGATAGAGTGTTTATATTATGGCTCTTATTTATTCCTATATGTGTATTGTAGGATGAGCTTTTATGGTATGTTTATTACTGAAATAAAGCTAATGATGATGATGAAGACCTCCCTTTCAAATCTGCCCCACCGGCCATGCCGCCATCACTCAGCCAACTTCAGGAGGACCATTTGGCACTTCTCAACCAGGAAGTCGGGGCTCTCTTGGCCACTGAAGCTATAGAGAAGTTCCCTGTGCCAGAAGTAGGTCATGGTTGTTATTCGCGCTCCTTTGTGGTGCCGAAAAAGGAAAAGGGCTTACATCCTATCCTAGACCTTCGGGACCTCAACTACTTCATCAAGGAGGAGAAATTCAAAATGCTCACCCTGGGTTCTGTCTGCCTTAGACCCAGGAGACTGGATGGTAGCGTTGGACTTGCAGGACGCTTATTTCCACATCCCCATCCTGCCTGCACACAGACGTTACCTATGATTTGTGGTAGGTCACGAGCACTATCAGTTTACTGTGCTCATCTTTGGCCTTAACAGTGCCCCACGGGTGTTCACAAAAGTGATGGCGGTGGTTGCAGCTTATCTGCGCAGCTTAGGGGTCTCAGTCTTTCCCTACCTCAACGACTGGCTGTTGAAGGCAGACTCACCCCAGAAAGTCATCTCCCACCTTCAGACCACGGTGAGCACCTGCACACGCTGGGGTTTACTATCAACGTGCCGAAGTCACACCTGACTCCTGCTCAGATGCTCCCTTTCTTCGGAGCTGTTCTGGACACAGTGCAGTTTCGGGCTTATCCTCCAGAAAAGTGAGTCCAAGATATTCAGGCTATGATTCCGATCTTTCAGCCTCTGTCTTGGGTTTCGGTGAGACTGCTGGGCCTCGTGGCCTCCTAAATCCCACTAATGACACGTGCCAGATGGCATATGCAGGCTCTGCAGTGGGTCTTGAAGTTCCAGTGGGCGCAGCATCAGGGGAATTTCTCTGACATGGTCCAGATCTTGAAGGGGACTGAAAAAGACCTGCATTGGTGACTTTCAAATCCGCATTGGGCCCATGGCAGATCCCTCTCCCTTCCCCAACCAGATCTATCTATAGTGACAGATGCGTCGCTTCTGGGTTGGGGCAGACACATGGGAGAGGTGGAGATCAGAGGCCTCCGGTCTCCAGTGGAGTCTGGGCTCCATATCTACCTTCTGGAGCTCCGGCCGATCAGGCTTGCGTGGAAAGCATGTCTTCCCTCTCTCAAAGGGAAAATAGTGCAGGTGTTCACGGACAATACTACCGCCATTTGGTACTGCAACAAACAGGGCAGAGTATGGTCCAGGGCCCTTTGTCAGGAAGTACTACGCCTTTAGACAGGGCTGGAACATCAGGGCATTACCCTGGTAGTTCAACATCTGGCGGGTTCTCACAACACCAGAGCGGAGGAACTCAGCTGTCGATGCACAGCCGATCATGAATGGCATCTCCATCCTGAGGTGGTGCAAGGTCTCTTTCAGCAGTGGGGAGAGCCTTGGTTAGATCTATTCACCTCCGCAGAGAATGCGCAATGTCAGCTGTTTTGCATGTTGGAGTTTCCAAGGTGGCACTCGCTCGCAGACGCTTTTAGTCTCAAGTGGAACTCCGACCTCCTTTTTTTGCCTATACCACTTCTGCCCAGAGTTCTCAAGAAGATTAGGAACGACTGGGCCCAAGTCATCTTGGTGGCTCCGGACTGTGCACGGAGAGTATGGTATCCAGAGCTATTGATTATGGCCATCGGTCCTCCACTCAGACTGCCTCTTCTGGCGGATCATGTGTCGCAGCAGCAGGGGACGGTTCTCCACCCGAACCTGTCCTATCTCCGCCTTCATGTGTGGAGATTGAGCGGCGACAGTTGATGACTTTTGATCTTCCTCCTGAAGTCTGTGATGTTATCTTGGCAGCCAGGCGTCCCTCCATCAAAACGGTATACGCCTGTCAGCATAAATTTGTGGCATGGTGCACCCACAAATCTGTTGATCTCCTCTGCCCCTCTATCTGAGACTTTTTTGTTCATTCTTTCTTTGGCCCAGCAGGGCTCTGCTTTATGCACCATTTCGGCCTTTCTTAGGTTACCTGATCAGCCTTCACTCTTTAAATCTCCTATTGTGTGTAGATCCGTAAAAGGTCTCACCCATTTATTTCCTCCCACTCCATTTATCATGCCTCAGTGGGACCTCAATCTTGTCCTTACTTAGTTAATGTGTACTCCCTTTGAGCCGATGCACAATTGCCCCTTGCGGCTCCTCACTTTCAAGACTGTCTTTCTTGTTGCCATCACTTCTGTTCGCAGGGTGAGTGAGCTTCAGGCCCGTTTGTCCAAAACTCCATTCTTGTCTGCGCACCCTGACAAAGTGGTGTTGCACACTAAGGCTTCCTTCCTTCCAAAGGTTGTTTTTACGACTTTTCATGTAGGCCAGTCCATCACCCTGTCTACTTTTTACGCACCCCCACATCCTCATGAGGAAGAGAGACTCAACCACCTGGACCCAAAAAGAACGTTGGCATTCTATCTTAATCATACTTAAGATTTCCGGGTGGATGATCAACTCTTTGTCAGGTATGTGGGTGCAAAGAAAGGGAAGGTGGTGCAAAAATGTACCATCTCTCGATGGGTACTTCCTTGCATCAAGATGTGCTACGCTTTGGCCAAGAAACAACCCCCTGAGGGCTTGCACGCTCATTCCACCATAGTGAAGGCTGCTTCCACTGCGTTAGCACACGGAGTTCCTGTCCTGGATATCTGCCAGGTAGCTATGTGGGCATCCCTGCACTCGTTTGCTAAACAATACTGCCTGGACAGTCAGGTCCGTCGGGACGGCTACTTTGGTTGTTCGGTCCTGAAGGACTTTCTAGTATGATCTTGGTTCGCAGCCACCTCGGAGGATGGCATTGCTTGGGTATCTATTCTAAGGTAAGGAATCAGCAACTAGAAGTCTCTGAGATGTACAAGTTACTTACTTTCGGTAACAAAATATCTGGCAGAAACATATTCTGGTTGCAGATTCCTTACCGACTCACCCATCCTCCCCACTTGTGAGCTGATTTTAGGGACAGGGATTCCCCCTTCAGGTCCTTAGCTCTGGCGCTCCAAACTCAGTGTTCTTAGCGCCTCTGCGCTTTGGCGTGGAAAGTCGTTAAAGGAAACGGACGTCACTGCGCTGAGGCGGCGTCTATGTACTACTCCCGACGTCATCATGGTGACTACGACACCAACGACGCTCGCGGAGGCGACTGACGCCACCTACTGTCATGCAAGGGTATTGCTTGAGGAAAAATCTCCTGATTCAGTCTGAAGCCTGGGGGAAATTCTAAGGTAAGGAATCTGCAACTAGAATATGTATCTACCAGATATTTTGTTACCAAAGGTAAGTAACTTGTACTTTAAGAGTAGGCAGTGGCCCCACGGACCACTGCCTACTCTTAAAAAATACAAATGAAAGTTTTAATTTCTTCTTTTTGAAATCAAACTGTTTTCCCTTAAGGAAATTGTGCTGTGTTTATAAAAAAAAAAAAAAAAAAGATTGCTTTATTAAAAAGCAATCGCACACACAGTAGTCTTCTGACCCTAACAGGCCACATTCCCTGTGATGGCTGTGATTCTTAATGGTTCGCAAATTGCAACATACCTCACTAAAATGCACAAGGTAGATCTCTTTGTGACTCACTACGAATCGCTAATAGAACTCAAAAGAGTTTCACACATTAGGAATACCGATTTCCTACTGTTATAACATCTGGCAGAAAAGTTCTCTTGTTTGATGTTTTAACTTTTTGGAATGCACTTCACCTGACCTTAATAAAATAGAGGACCACTCTATATTTATGAAGGCTCTTAAAATAATCTGTTTTGTTGATTATCCTCACATTTCTATGATATTGTTAGTCAGTTCAGTGCCAAAATGCTTAAGTGCATTTATTGCACTTTTTAATTAACAGCTCAACTAATATCTTCCATATATAGGTTTTCAGTATATGTAGTGGATGCCCTCAGTCGCTAATTGAAGGACTGATGTTAATTTTAGAAGAAATGAAGCAGAATTGATGGGCTGTGACTCTGTCATTTGGTGAAAAAGCATTGTCACCTGAGGGATAGTTCAGGTGTCTTGTGAATCACCTATAGGGAGACCTAAAGATTACTCAGCTATGTGAAGTCTGAACATATAATTTATGTCTAACCAAAGTCATACCTCTTCCATCAAAGCAAACACCTCTATGATCTGCTTCTCAGAGTGCACCTTAAGGCAGATGTAGAATTTGCTTTAACGTATGGATTGTGTATTTTTCCTCCAGGATAGTGTGTATGCAGAGGAAGTACACCAGCTCTTCGCTTGTGAAGGCACTACATTGCGGTGCTCTGCCTCTTCAAATCTAGTGTAGTTGGGCAGCAAAATGCTCGGCAAACATTATTCTGGTTTTAAACTAAGCCTGGGTCTGTCAAATGTAGAATATGCCTGATATTATGTAGAAACACAAAAGCACTGCACAATGAAAACACTGCTGTGTGAACTATATTTTCAAATGTTACACTGCAAACTGACTGTGAGCAGGTCTCAGGCCCATCTCCCTGTGCTGCTGCATCGCTCTTGCTCCTGTCTTCTCTTTGCTCTTTCCGCCTTTTTTTTAGCACCTTCTCTCTGCTTTTCCCTCTTTTTTTGAGTGCCTTCTCCTTGCATCTACCCCTTTTTTGGTGGCCTCTCTTTACCTTTCCCTCATTTTCACCGCTTTCTCCTTGTTTTTCCCCCCATTTTTTGTGTGCCTTCTCCCTGCTTTTCCCTTGTTTTCACTGCTTTCTCCTTGCTTTTTCTGCCATTTTTTGTGTGCCTTCTCCTTGCTTTTCCCTCATTCTCAACACTTTGTCCTTTCCTTTACCTATGTTTTTTGAGTGCCTTCTCCTTCCTTTCCCCTTGTTTTCACTGTTTTCTACTTGCTTTTCCCTGTTTTTGTGCAGCCTCCCCATGCAACTTCGGACCATCATCTCACTTCGGGAATTCTGAAGGGCCCTCAACACCTGGCTGTTCGAATGAGCCTCCAGGACCTGCAAGCAACCTGGATACCCTGTTGGATGATTAGCCATGCTTTACAAATCCTGGTTTATTGATTGGGCCATGTTGTCTGCCTGGTTTTTCTCTTGTGTCCCATTCAGGGATGTCCCTTTTGATACCCATGCTGGACTCAAAATGTAGACATTTGGGAAAAACCTTTATAGAAAGTATGGTTATTCTCCTCAAAGGAATTTTGGAGAAACTTGTAACAAATGTTGCATCATATAATATACATTGACCCTGCAGCATTCAATAACAACATTGATATTTTAGTGGATTTGACACTGTGCAATGGAGGGGGTGGCTTCAAAACAGAATATAAAGCACAATTTTTTATATTATAACATATGCTATTAATAACATAATTTCTGTTTGAGTAACTTCTTTGCAGGACTTTGCCTATCAGCCACATATTCTGTGTGTTCTGGAGATTGAATGAATATATGTATTCTTTGCATGCTAGAGCACCATTTGTTGCAAAGTTATTTCAAGGCTATTACCTTGTTTGCCAGTACTTTATGCCTGAGAGCTTGCTTCATGGATGTAGTTCAATTATCTTATATGAGAACCACTCAAGGTAGGATGTTTTTTTACAATTTTATCTTGATTTATGATAGCACACATTCCTGGCAGAGTAATTAACAGGCAGTAATATTGCCAGTTGAGTGGGACCTACTTATTCAAACGCATGAGGAATTGAACACATACTAGGAATCAAGCCTGTGGTTTGCCAGCTACGCATCCTGAAATCAGGTGTGTTAGCCCTCTAAGTTCAATATTCTGAGACCTGTCCATATATGCAACCTCAAACAAGTATATACTGTAATCTCCCGAAGAGCAGACTAAAAATATACCTTTGGCCAACAGTCAGACAGAGGCACCATTCTGAAGGTGGAACTAAACATTTATCCAGTATTGGATCTTTCATAGACTCACGTTCTTGAATCTTCCCCATTGTTGAAGTGGGAGTCCCACGGTATCCTATAGAGCAGTATTCAACAACCACAGAGGCTACAATGAAAGTAGGCCTTTAAATCTGCTAGTCTATCCATGTCCTTTCTTAAAAATTGACCAAACCTGAACTATGACTGTAGGAAGCTGGCTCTGTATATACTATGTTTAAGTGAGAGATATTGTGCACAGAGTCTAGGGGTTCCCAAAGAGGCTTGAGAGAGGCAATAATAGATAATACTAATGCTCTATTTGTGGTAGTGTGGTCGAGCCGTAGACTTATCAGAGGGTAGTGTTAAGCATTTGTTGTACACACACAGGCAATAAATGAGAACACAGACTCTGACTTAACTCCGGGCCAATAGGTTTTTTATATAGAAAAATATTATTTTCTTAATTTATTTTAGAACTACAAGATTCAGATTGCAGGTATGTACATTAATTGTAAGGTACTTGGCATAGGTAAAGATAGAAACTTTGAATAAAAACAGTAATGTACACAGTTTGGCATAAAATGGCAGTAAGCTATTTTAAAAGTGGACACTGCAGTATTCAACAGTTCCTGGGGGAGGTAAGTACAGGTTAGTTTTTGAGGTAAGTAAAGCACTTACAAGTTCAGTTTCTGGGGCATAGGCAGCCCACAGTTGGGGGTTCAAGTCACCCCCAAACACCCAGCACCAGCAACACAGGGCCGGTCAGAGGTAGAGGTCAAAGAGGGGCCCAAATAACATAGGCGCCTATGGAAACTAGGGGTGCTCCTGTTCCAGTATGCTAGCAGGTAAGTACCTGCGTCCTCGGGGAGCAGACCAGGGGAGTTTTGAAGAGCACTGTGGGGTTCCCAGACAGGCCCACAAAATACAACCTCAGCGGCACAGGGGTGACCGGGTGGAGTGTGCAAACAAGGTGTCGGGTTTTGTATTGAAATCAATGGAGGCACCCGGGGGTCACTCTGACGATGCAGGAAGGGCACAGGGGGGCTTCTCAGGCCAGCCACCGACTGGGCAAAGGTGAGGGACGCTTGCTGGTCACTACTGCACCGGTAGTTGGTTCCTCTCGGGCCTGGGGGCTGCGGGTGCAGTGCTTCTTCCAGGCATCGGGTTCTTTGTTATTGGGAAGTCGCAGTCAGGGGGATCCTCTGGATTCTCTCTGCAGGCGTCGTCGTGGGGGCGCAGGTAGGTCAGCTCAGGGTGGACACATCGTTGGAGTCGCCTGGGGGTCCTCTCTGCAGTGTTAGTTTCTCTGAAGACGGGCCAGAGGAGTCTGGTGCAGAGTGGTGAGGACTCACACTTCAGGAGTGAGGTGAGAGTCCCTTTAAAGATGGTTTCTTCTTGGTTCTTTGGACAGAGCCGCTGTCCACAGGAGTTTCTTGATCCTTTGGAGTTGCAGGGCAGTCCTCTGAGTCTGTAGAGGTCGCTGGGCCCGCAGGATGCGTAGCTGTTGCAGGTTCTTCGAATCAGGAGACAGGCCGGTAGGGCTGGGGCCAAAGCAGTTGTTGTTTTCCTTATTCTCTCGGGGTTTTCAGGTCAGCAGTCCTCCTTCTTGTTAGGTCGTCAGGAATCTGACTTCCTGGGGTCAGCGTCACCCCTAAATACTAGATTTAGGGGTGTGTTTAGTGCTACTGTCCCTGAGGGTGGCTACTTCCTCTTTGTGCCTCCACCCTTTGGGGAGGGGGCACATCCCTAATCCTAATGGGCTAAATCCTCTATGCCAAGATGGAGGATTTTCTAAGGAAGAGATCACCTTAGCTGTGGGCACCTTAGGGGCTGTCCTGGCTGGAAGGTGACTCCTCCTTGTTTTTCTCATTATCTTCTCGGACTTGCCGCCAAAAGTGGGGGCTGTGTCCGGGGGGTGGGCATTGTAACACCAGGCTTGAGCCTTTGAGGCTCACCGCCAGGTGTTACAGTTCCTGCAGGGGGACGTGTTCAGCACCTCCACCCAAGACAGAGTGTGGCCAGAAACTAGTCTGGAAGTGTCTGGCTGGCAGAGACCGGGCAGCCTAGCACTAGCAGTTGGGCTGGCATGCAGGGGGCATCTCTAAGTTGCCCTGCGAGTGCATTTCTCAATAAATCTCACACTGGCATCAGTGTGGATCTATTGTGCTGAGAAGTTTGATACCAAACTTCCCAATATTCAGTGTAGCCATTATGGAACTGTGGAGTTTGTGTCTGACAAACCCCTATACCATATACTCTTTATGGCTACCCTGCACTTACAATGTCTAAGAATTGACTTAGACACTGTAGAGGCATAGTGCTCATGCAGCTATGCCCTCACCTGTGGTGAAGTGCACCCTGCCTTTGGGCTGCAAGGCCTGCTAGAGGGGTGGCTTAACTATGCCACAGGCAGTGGGGTTGTGGGCGTGGCACTCTGAGGGGAGTGCCATGTCGACTTAGTCTTTCTATCCCCACCAGCACACACAAGCTGTGAGGCAGTATGCATGTGCTGAGTGAGGAGTCCCCAGGGTGGCATAATACATGCTGCATCCCTTAGAGACCTTCCCTGGCCACAGGGCCCTTGGTACCATTTACAAGGGGCTTAACTGTATGCCAGGGCTGTGCCAATTGTGGAGACGAACGTACAGTTTTAGGGAAAGAACACTGGTGCTGGGGCCTGGTTAGCAGGGTCCCAGCACACTTTCAATCAAGGCTGGCATCAACAAAAGGCAAAGAGTTAGGGGGTAACCAAACCAACAGTGGCATTTTCTTACAATGACCAATCAGGCGACAGCACCCTCTAGAACACTCCCAGGAGAGGCTTTCTTCCTCAGATTTTCACCGCATGTCAAGTGTGAAGGGAGTCCCCCTGAGCTCTGCTCAGTTTTTTTCCAACAATTACTTCAAAAAGGTATTGGATTTTCATCTATTCCAATTATGCCTGATACTAAAGGCCTCTTTCGTCCCTGCAAGACCTGTGGGAAAAAGATTCCATGTGGATGATCCACATAAAAATTATATTTATTCAATCAATCAGTGTATGTTAAGCGTAGCTATTCACCTGTGAGGGTCTAAAGGCGCTGAGGTGTGGGGGGGCGTGGAGCGTCTATCATTGCGGTGGTTCTTCAAATATCTTCTTCAGACAGCCATGTCTTCAGCTTTTTCGTGAAGTTGAGGAGGGGTGTAGTCTGTCTGAGGTGGAGCGGTAGGGCATTCCAGGCTGTGGTGGCGAGGTATGAGAAAGCGCATCACCCTGTTATTGTTTTTCTGATGCAGGGTACTTCGTGAGAGAGAGCTGGGCTGAGCATAGGGTCCTGTGGGATACGTGGAGGTTGAGTGTCCTGTTCAGATAGGCTGGTCCGGTGTTGTGGAGGGCTTTGTATGCGTGGATGAGGATCTTGGTGATTCTTTTCTCTATGGGTGGGCCATTGTAGCATGCGCAGGTGTTTGGAGATGTGACAGTGTTGGGGTAGGTAGAGGACCAGTCTGGCGGAGGCGTTCTTTATGTTCTGTAGTTTGCGGGTGAGTTTCTTGTTGATTCCGGCATAGAGCGCCTTGCCGCAGTCCAGTCTGCTGGTAACGAGGGCATGTGTGACAGTCTTTGGGTCTTGCCTTCATCCTACTCATAAGGCAAAGGAATGTAAAATCTGTTGTACTTTTCCACCTATGACTTTGAGAGATAGAGAAGGCAGATTGTTACTGTGGCTAAAGAAAACTAAAGCCCAAAGATGAAGATAGTGACTCTGCGCCTAAGTCACATAAGATGGCTAGATCTTTGGAGGGCACTTCTGAGGATAGCAGAAACCCCTTAAAATTCACCACCAGTCAAGGGTCTCTAAGAAAAAATAAAATTAAAAACACTCCTCTACAGAAGTAGCTTCATCTGCTACAGCTACTCCATGTAAGCCACAAAAGCACAAAGCTAAAGTTAACTGAGACACATCGACGACAGGAGAAAAATCTCCCTTTTCAACCCCGTTGACGACAAAATCACCATAGGCAGCAGCATCCTTGACGACGACCGTCACCACAGTATCATCTGTGAGACCATCTACACTAACAACAATGGCCACATCTTCACTTCAGGTTCCCAGTGGGATAGGTTCCCATATCGTCGATGATAACCACGGAGACTAAAGGCGCCTCACTTCCAGTGACAACAGTTTCCCAGACGACGATGGTAAACATCATGTCAGTGCCTAAGACCTCGTCGACGACAACACCACCATCGACAACCCGATTATCGAATGCACTACCATCGACATTGCCACCGACGACACCGTCGACCAGATTAAAAATTAAGACATTCACTAAACCTACTCTGGCATACACTTCGAACATTTCACCCCTTCCCCCAAGTCACCTTTTAGACGTGGAAGAGTCAGATGGGGAAGGACCTTTTGGACCAGCTCGTAGCCCTTCAGAACTCCATTTTAAGTATCAGGAAGAAGAGGAAGAATATTATGAGGGTGACCAGAGTCAGGACTTTGAGGAATACTATTGTCAACCCTTTACTCATAAGTACACTAAGCACCAACAGTACTATTTGGAACCACATTGTTCTAAGGAACATGTATTTATGCCTCGTTCTCTCGTAGAGGATCTTCAAGACATGTTATCAGACTACAGGTGGCATTTCCCTCCATAGACAGGGGTACCACCATCAGCCCCTCCATGTACAGTTCTTATTCCACCATCAACTATCCCGCCTCCAGTTATGCCTAGAATGACACCCCACCTTGTGCTGTTTCTCCTCCATGAGACGATTGTTCCACATTGGAAGATGAGGCCAGGCAAGAAGGCGAACTACCTGCTCAACTAGACGACTGGGATGATTACATCATCCATACTCCAACTCTACTTCAACACCCTCTGGCTGACGCACTGTTGAGAACATTGGGGGATATCATTGTATTATGGAAAGGGCAGCGGAAAGATTTAACCTACCCATTACAGTGAAGCATTCTGATTGTTTCTTGTATGATTTTAAGGTCCAGGCACGGAAATCAGTAAGGTCCATTCCCATCATTGACCACTTATGGCAGGACGGTATTAGGATCATGAAGAACCCTGCTATGGTACTGGCAGTCCTGCCCCGTATTGACAAAAAATACAGGGCCCCTGATGATTCCCCTGCATGCTTCACGGGACATCCTAGCCCGGATTTCGTAGTTTTTCAAGCTGCGCAAACAAGATCTAAAAATCCGGCATCCCCCATCTCAGTCCCACCAGATAGAGACGGACGCCGTGTTGACACTATAGGCAAAATAATTTCCCTCATGTCAGCCATTACAGTGAGAGCTGTGTAACCGGGCGACCGTCGCCACGGTTACACAACAATGCCCCGAACCCGACAGCCCATACCCCGGGGGCACGACCGCGAAAATCGCTAACCTGGAAGTAGAGTCAGATGCAGATATCCGGGGGCGGGATGCAAAAGGAGAGGAAGCGAGACGAGAGGCGGCGCGCGCAGAAGAGACAGCAGGAGTGGAGCCTGAAGAGAGATTGAGCAGTCCGAGTACTGGATCGAGGACCGCAGGAGGAGACCTAGAGGAAGACGGAGAAACCGAAGACGCAGAGAAACCGAGGGATCACGATCAACGCCGCCACGTCCCTGGAGGGGTGTGGCTCTCACAGGTACGGGCGTACCTTATTGTAAAAGTCCTAACCGAGTGGATGCGGGTAGAAAGAAAGCAAGAGAAAGGGAGCGAGGAACCAGGAAGGGACCGGGAGGAGGGAAGCTAAAAGAAGTGCTTAAATTCCCCCAACAACACGTAAGGAGGTGGTGACGCAAACCACTCTCCTACTATACAAATAAGAAAAGAAAAGAGAGAAAGATAGAAAATAAGGACCACAGGACGGGTGAAACACGATAAACCAATTTGCTCCCCACACCAACCCACACCCTACCCTCACCTTCCCACTAACCTATATACATTACAAACCCAAACGTCTACACTTACCTGGTTTTTCTTTCCGTTTTCTTTTGGGGAACGTCATCTTCCTTTTGAGAGTGGGACCGAGACAAACACCTGGAACCCCTAGGGAAAGAACAGACAAAATATAATCTTTCTACTTACCCGAGAAGAAGGCAATATCAGAGACCTTTGTCAAGAAGAAATCCAGAACAGCGTATATAATTCCCCTAATCCATATTACAATAAAAGAAAAAGAGTGTTATCACCGAATTAGGTGTCTCCCTAGTTCTTTACAAAACCGTTGCGAACGAGAACCCATTACAAGCTGCTAACGCCTTGGCTATTCTGGCACAGACAGATGTGGTCCAACAACAAATCTATGCTAGATCTCATTCCAGAGGACCAAAGACAGGAGGCAAAAAAGATCTTACTGCAAGAAGAACGGGGCTCTTCTGAGATTAATACAGCCATGGATATCGCCTCCGCAGGGTTCAGGCTGCTACTGCTGTTCTGAGGCATCAAGGTTGTCTCAAAGCCACTTCATTTCGACCGGAAGTGCAAACAAAAAATCTGGATATGGCTTATGACGTAGATAAGCTTTTTGGCAAGCACGTAGATGAGTCTCTTCTTGCCATTAAAACAGACACTGACACCACCAAATCCCTCGGTGCTTTGCAGTATAGGAGATTGCCCTTCAGAGGTGCAAGGGGGCGAGGTTTTCCCACCTATAGAAGCTACTACCATTGCTCCCAACAGTTTCAGCCTTACCAACCTCAATATAGAACACCGGAAACGTATCGTCAACCAACTACGGCTGGTTTCTCTAAACAGGGAGCTCACCAGGGATCCTCTTATCAATCCAGAGACAGAGGGTGCAAACAATGACCCAATCCAAGTACCAGCTGCTCAACCTTTCCATCATCAAGTAGGGGCAAACATCTCGGCAACTGGAAAACTATCACCTCGGAATCAATGGGTATTGGACATAGTTATTTATGGCCCCACCTTGGAATTCACACTGAAACCACCAAACAACCCCCCAAAAAGGGGCACATTCCCCTCATCTTCACTTATTGGAAAAAGAAACCAAATTGATGCTTCACAAAGGAGCAACAGAGAAAATTCCCTTGGGTCAGAGTGGAAAAGGATTTTATTCCTGTTCTTTCCTCGTGCGAAAGAAAACATGGGAATGGAGACCTATCCTAGACCTGCAGCATCTAAACAAATACCTCCACAAGCAAACTTTCAGGTTGAGCACTCTTTCAGACATATTAAATCTCCTAAACAACTGAGACTATGACACCTCTAGACTTGGAAGTTGCATACTTCCATATCCCCATTCATCGCAAGTATCTTCGATTTGCAGTTGCTGGTACTCATTATCAGTTTTGAGTCCTTCCCTTCGGACTCATGTCAGCTCCACTCATTTTCACCAAGTGTTTAGCCCCAGTAACAGCCGCTCACCGAAAACAAGGTAATCCGGTTTTTCCATACCTAGACGACTGGCTACTAAAAGCATGGTTCCACAAAAAACAATCAAAGCGACAAAGGACTGCCTTATGCTCTTTAAAATGTTAGGTCTCACAGTCAATGAAAGAAAGTCTTCCAAAATAACTACTCCGAGAATGATGCTTCTTGGTACGATTCTGGACACGCAGCACAACAAAGCTTTCCTTACACAGTAACGACAAAAGTGACTGAAGTCTTTAGCCACAACAATATCAAGAAGAAAGTCCATTTCAGTGAGATTATACAAATCGCTCCTAGGTACGATGTCTTCCGCAATCAACCTAGTTATAAATGCATGTCTGAAAATGAGACTGTTGCTAGAGGAATTACAAGTTCAGTGGAACCAATCACAAGGATAATTCGAAGATTGCATTTTCGTTACACCAACGATGATAAAGGCATTGGACTGGTGGGCTCACCAATCTCATATTTCTCAAGGCCTCTTATATGCCGTTAGTCCTAGAGTTTATAATTGCAACAGATACATCAATGGAAGGATGGGGATGTCATTTCCAAGATCTGAAATCCAGGGGAAGTGGTCAAACCAACAAAAGCTAATGCACATCGACAGCTTGGAACTCAAGGCCATCTTCCTCACATTGCAGGCCTTCCTCCCAAGGATACAAGGCTCTCAAGTACTGGTGCAGAAATCCTTAACGCTCTCACAAGAAGCCCAGGAGCTATGGAACTGGCTAACAAGCCACAACATCTCCTTGAAGATCGAACACATCTCAGGAGTGAACAACACATTAGCAGATGCACTCAGCAGAGCCAAGAGCGATTGTCGTGAATGGGAATGGAATCAAACCCAACTAGACAAAATATTCGCAACATTGGGGAGACCAGTTCTAGATCTTTTTACAACAAACATGAATACCAAATGTCAATTTTACGCAAGTTGATATCTCCTTCCAGGGTCTTGGGGGAATGCCCTTTCGATGCGATGGTCCCGGATCTATGCATACGCTTTTCCCCATCCCATAGAGTCTCAAGGTCATCGCCAAGATGAAGGCGATAACCTGTCACCTAATACTAATCGCTCCCAAATGGCCCAGGGAGTTCTGGTGCACAGAACTTCTCCTGATGTCAGAAGCCACAGCAATGCGCCTCCCACCAACTCCAATGCTACTATCAATGCACCACGGGGAGTTGCATCCAGATCCAATGTCACTGCACTTGCATGCATGGCTCCTGAATTCCATGAGTTCCAACATCTGAAGATCACTCCAGAATTTTGAGACATACTTTCTAAAGTGAGAGCGGACAGTACAAAGAAAACATATCAACTTAAATGGAAGCGGTTCTGTTATTGGTGTCAGCTTGCACCAGTATGAGGTCTCTCCAGAACAAACATTACCTTATCTGCTAATGCTTGCAAAATCCTGGCTTGTGCACTCCTCAGTAAAAGTGCATTTAGCAGCAATTTCGACATAGATGTTCTTCAGACGCGGCCTCCCTTTGTTCATCACAACTAATTAAGTAATTAATGAGAGGTTTATTCAGGGCTTTTCCTCCAGTAATGTTGCCCCCTCCAGAACGGCACCTTAATGTTGTTCTCCCACAATTAATGAAATCCACAATGCAGACCTCAAGTTTCTTACGTGGAAGGTAGCTTTCCTACTAGCAATCACTGCCACCAGAAGAGTCAGTGAAATCCAAGCTTTCACTACACAAAAACCTTTTCTATGTTTTTCTAACGATTTCCTCATTCTCAAAACAAATCCAAAATGTATTCCTAAAGTTCCTTCTCAGTGTCATTTCAGTCAACCAGTTATTCTCCGAACATATTTCCCCAATCCAAGATCACCACCAGGAAAATCCCTCCACACGTTGTATGTAAAGTGATGTCTTAAGTTCTTTCTCCAACGCACTAAGAGTTTTTGCAAGTGTGTTCAATTATTACTGTCCTATGGAACTGGGTGACAGGGCACTGCAGTAACAAAGACAACGATGACAGGATGGCTATCAGCAACTATCCAGTTCTGTCATTCTGCAGCAGGAAAACCTCTAGAAAGGCAGCATAGAGCACATTCAACAAGGGCAATATCTACCTCTGCTGCTCTGTTTGCTGGAGTTCCATTAGAACAAATATGCTGTGCTGCTACTTGGAAGAGCACCCACTCGTTCATGAAGCATTACTGCCTCCAGTCCACACATAAAAGTGATGCAGCCGTGGGTCAAGCAGTCCTACGCCATCTGTTCTACTAAGATGAGCCTCTATGGTAATCGAGAATTTTGTTTCTAATACTAGTGATTATTAATATTATTATTAATATTATAAAGTCGAGCATCTCTAGATAAAGTTTTGTGTTTCTGTAATTACACTATATACGTTATGATATATGATGTAGAAAATGCTCTCATACCCACCATCCGCTATGATTTCTTGTTCTACATGGTTAATACTGCTTGTTATTCTGATTCAAGCATGTGAATCTATGAAAGAGCCAATCCTGGATAAGAAAACTAGTTACTTACCTGTAACTGCAGTTATCCAGTATTGGTATCTTTCATAGATTTACATGCAACCCACTGTCCTCCCCTTAGAGGCTCCCTTTAGTAACTCAGGATGTATAATTCACTCTAGTGCTGAAAATCTGAGGAAGATAAGCCTCTCTTGGGAGTGTTCTAGAGGGTGCTGACACCTGATTGGTCATGGTTCAGGTTTGGTCCATTTTTAAGAAAGGACATGGATAGACTAGGAAATTTAAAGGCATACTTTCATTGTAGCCTCTGTGGTTGTTGCATACTGCTTTATAGGATACCGTGGGACTCCAGCTTCGACGACGGGGAAGATTCAAGCATGTGAATCTATGAAAGATACCAATACTGGATAGCTGCAGTTACAGGTAAGTAGCTTAGGGCCAGATGTAGCAAAGGGTTTTTCCCATTCTGTGTCAATGGGAAAATGTGTTCGTACATATGGCCCTAATTTTCATATTCTGAGCTCATTGTCATTTCACCAAAGGAATTTCTGGGGCCAGGAATGGTCGTTGTATTTAAAACAACTTTTAGAAAGCAGGTTCTAAACAGCTTTATATTGAACTATGTAGAAGCAGCATTTTTAGTTGTCAAATCACTCATTCACTTTTTTAAAGATCTCTGTCCGCAGCCCATTAAACTTTGACATATCTACAAAAACATGTGAGTAGCTTGTAAACATTGTCAAACTCCACTAAAACATGTCTGATGTGATCATATTGGGTTTGACAGTATGTTAGTCTACTTACGGCTCTGTTTCAAATTTACTATTCTAACTCCTGCCCATCAAATAATGGAGGAAGTGCAGATATTTGAAAAAGGGCAGATTTTTTATCTTAACTCCAGCCCTACAAACATCAGGGTAAGTGCATATATTTGGGAGCGGTCAGATTTAGTATTCTAACTCCTATCCTAAGAACACTGGGGAAGGTTTATATAATTGTAAGAGTTAAGATTTACTATTTTAACTCACCTCCTGTTAACATTGCTTAAAGTGCTAATGTTTGGGGGTGAGGGGTTACTATACTTATTCCAGACCCCAGACAATGTAGAAATGCATATAAAAAGGTAGGGACATATTTACTATTCTAACTCCTGGACCACTCACATTGTGGAAAATGCATACATTTGGATTCAGATGTACTGTTCTTATTCCAGTTCTATGGTGAAATGGTGAAAGTATTTATAAGGGTGAGACATTCAGATGAAACAATGGTGAAAGTATTTATGAGGGTGAGATATTCAGATTTACTATTCCAACTGAACTCCCACAAACACTGGGGAAAGTGCATATAATTGTAGGGGGCGGGTGACGAGGTCTAATTTCGTATTCTTACTTAAGTCCCAATTAACACTGCAGAAAGTGCATTTGGGGCTCTGGCTCGGAATTAACAGATGAACTCCATTTCTACCAACATTAGTGAAAGGGTATAAATCTTGCACTAAACCTAATACTCAAATTCCTGCATAGTGAACATTTTGGAATATACACAACTGTTGTGGTCAACACATTTTTTTAAATTAAACTGATAGTTATTGGAAAAAAACAATCCAAATAATTTTATGTTGGAATATTATATACAATAGAAATCGCATTCAAACAAACAGTTGTTAAACTTTTCTGAATGCAATTATTTAGGATGGATTTGTGATAATGACTTTTTTTTTAAATGAGAGCATAAAGTGAAAGCAAATAAATTCTGAATCCCAATATTTTATTTTACTTTTTAATACATGTATACTCTTCCTCATAAATAATTTCAGTTTATTTGCTTTTTAAAAAAACACAAATATATCAAATAACACCTGGCTTTAATCCGATATTTACACCAGTTACAAATATAGGAACCAAACAATTCCCCTGATAAAAACAAATCTATATTAAAAAAAAAGTGACAATATTTATATGAAATGATTCTAATTCAGTAAATTACACAATAACATGTTTAAATCATATTTAAAAATAATACTTTGTAAACCATTACCATATCTTCATAAAACACTACCCACCTATTCCCCGATATACTACACGACTCGTTAAACAAAAAACAAAAACCCATAATATGAAAAACATACCATGTATATAAAAAAACATTATTTAACATACTTTCTAAATGACAAAGTTGGAACAGTTTCTTACCTGTAACTCCAGTTATGTTGTAAAAGAATCTCCATTGAAGTCACAAGCATTGAATAGTCCCGCCGCCCACCTGCAGGGACCCTGAAGCACTTTTTCACAATACATCTTCTTAAATGTAGATGTTCACCTTTCTTCTGGAAGGCCTGCATTGTTCACTTAAGAAAGAAAAAGATTATGCAGCCTATAGGAATAGGCTACAATGGCCCAGTTCTTCATCTTGTACTTAAAAAAGGGGCCAGTAGAATTGTATGTGTGTGTAATTTCCTGACGTTTTTGTAAAACAGCATAAATCTTTTTCACAAACCCTGTCATTATATGAGATAAGAATAGAAGCTGTGCCTATAAGACTCTAGGGACCACCAATATCCCATCATGCTCAGCAGGTGGCCGTTGCTTCAGTTCTTTTTGAGGCGAAGCATAAATTAAATATAGGTCTAATGGTTACCTCTGTCCAGTCCACCGGGGAGCAAGGTGGATTGCTTATGACTTCAATGGAGATTCTCCTATGAGAGAACTGGAGTTACAGGTAAAAACTGATCCTTCTCTCGTAAGGGATCTCCATTGATAGTTATAAGTATTGAGTAGAGTAGCAAGCCCATCCTTACTAAAAGCGGTGGTGGAGATCGAGGTACAGGCAAAGTAGTCATCTAAGCAAATAGGTTTCTGAGGGAGGCCTGCCCTACTTGAAAATCTGCTCTAGCTTTAGAGCCGGGCAGAAATGCTTGGTAAATGTGTGAACAGATCTACATGTGGTTGCATTGCAAATATCCACTATGGGAATATTCCTCATTAACAGCAATAACCACTTTACCCCCTGGTGGAGTTTGCTTTTGGTCTAGCTGGCAGTATCTTGTTAGCTTTTTGATAGCACAACAGGATACAGGAAACTATCCATGGGGAAATGGATTGCTTAGAAGTGGCTAACCCTTTACGGACCATAGTTGATAGACAATTTGTTTGAATTGCAGATGTCACATGTCTTATCCAGAAAGAACTTCAAGACTTTCCTCACATCTAGAGAATGAAGTGTTCTTTCAGTTGGAGTAGAGGGATTCTGAAAGAAGGTCATTAATGAGATGTTTTAATTAACATGGAAATCTGAAATCGCCTCAGGGAGAAATTTCGGGTGAGTCCTCATGACCACTTTGTTAGAGTGAAATACTATGTATGTTTCGTGCAAGCATAGCGCTTGGATCTCGCTGACCCTGCGGGCTGATGTCATTGCCACAAAGAAAGCTGTTTTGCAAGAAAGATGTTGCTGGGATGCCTTGTGAATGGGTTCAAAAGGGTCCTGCATGAGTCGTGAAAGGACTACGTTGAGCTTCCAGGGAGGTGAAGGATGCCTAACAGGAGGGAAAACCTTCTTTAAACTTTTTTAAAAATCCTTCATTACAAGGATTTTGAATAAAAAAGGTTTGTGAAGGACATTTTCTGTAGACAGTAAGGTATGCCAACTGAACTTTTATTGAAGAGAATTGCAAACCAGATTTTGTGAAATGTAGTAGGTTTGTAAGAATGACATCTTCTTGGCAAGCTGTAGGGTCCTTGTTCTTGGATTAACACCGAATGCAAAACCTTTTCCACTTGTAGACATATGGTTAACCTCCTTAAGGATGTCCATGCAGACTTGTGGCAGATTTAAGTGTCCATACTGCACTAGCTCAGGAGCCATGAAGCCAAATTCAAGGAGGGGAGATTAGGGTGAACCATCTTCCCTCTGAATATCCTTAGCAGGCCTGGTCTACATGACAGCTTGAAATGTGGACGCTGTGACCTGTGAAGCAGTTCCGTGAACCACCATTGAGGAGGCCACTCCGGAGCTATGAGGAACATCTTGGCTCTCGAGTGGGACAGCTTGATGAGGAGCGACGGGATCAGGAGAATCAGTGGAAAGACATAAAGAAATTTGACGGACTAGTCGATCCATAGGCAATTCCCAGCGTCCCTAGTTGGGAGTACCTCAAGGCAAACCCACTCCATTTTTTGTTTTCTGCGGTGGCAAACAAGCTGATGGTTCGAGTGCACCACAGGTCAAAAATGTGTTGAACGACGTTGTTGTGCAAGGCCCATTTGTGGTTTTCTTGCAGAACCCTGCTGATAGCATCTGCTTGAGCATTCTGTACAGCTGGAAGCTGTCTAGGCTTTATGTGACAAGGGCCTGGACCTTGTTCTGCCCTGTTTGTTGAGGAAGTACATGGTGGTTGCATTGTCAGTCTGAACAAGCAGGGTCTGGGTCTTGAATGATGAGCAAAAAGCTTTAAGCGCTAGATGAACAGTCCAGAACTCAAGGAGGTTGATGTGATAGGGTATTTCCCGCTGAGACCATACACCCTGAATTTGCAGGTTATCCATGTGGGCTCCCTATCCCTATAGTGAAGCATCTGTCACTATGGTCTGAGAAGGAACCTATTAGTGAGAAAGCATTCCTTGTAGCAGATTGGCTGGAGGTCACCACCCTTTGAGGGAGTGTTTTGCATGAAGAGACAGTTTGATCCTGTCTCCAAATTGGCCATTAGTTGATCCCACTGGTCCTCAAAGCATTCTTGGAGAGGCTGCATGTGGAGACGGGCATTTGGAATGAAGAAGATGCAGGAGGCCATCAAGTGGAGGAGAGAGGACACTGCCCTCACCGTTGGATGAGACTCTTTCATGAGAGACTGACATTTCTGAAGGATCAATAGGACACACTCTTGCTTCAGTGGTGTCGAATGAGGCTCCCAAATAATGCAAAGTCTGAGCTGGGGTCAGTGTTGACCTTCTGTGGTTGACATAAAGTCCCAACCATTGAAGAAGATTGCAGGTCAGGTCCAGTTGAAATGAAGCTGGGCTTCTTGAAAAGTTGATGCCTTTATTAGCCAGTCATTTAGGTATGGGTAGACACAGAGACAGTGTTTTCTGAGGTGGGCAACTACTACTGCCAAGTACTTTGAGAGTGTTTTGGATGTTGACTTTAGACCAAATGGAAGTATTTGGTACTTGATAGTGATACTGCCCCACCACAAACCTCAAGGTTTGATGTTTTCTTGTGATTTTATGTGAAAATACTCATTTTGAAGCTTAATGGAGCAGAGTCAATCTCCCTCATGTAGTTGGGGATAGATTTGATGTAAGCCAGCATCCAGAACTTTTCTCTTCAAATCCATTTGTTGGCCAATTTCAGGTTGAGAATGGATATGAATTTATTCTGGCTTTTTCTGTACCAGACAGTATCTGCAATAAATGCCTGTTCCCCATTGTTGGTGAGGAACGGCCTCCACTGCATGTTTCTGAAGCAAGATGTTGACTTCCTATCTTAACATTTGCAGGTGGTGATCGGATGGTTTCGGTGGTATGGAGGACTTGTGAACCTGAAACAATATCCATGACGAACAATATTCAGTACCAAGGCATCTTTTATTATTTCTTGCCATTCTGCCGGAAAGTGCAAAATACTTCTGCTTACCCGAGTGGGTAACGGAAGAGGAGGAAGGAAATATTTTAGGTATTGTGTCTGTTGTAGCCTTTCCTACTTGTGTGGGTTGTTGGGAGGCACTTCCCCTAGGCTGCCTTTGTTGCGTATACATCGTTGCTGTTGTTGTTGCTGGCGACCTTGATACCAGTGGGACCTGAACTCTGTGAAGGTAGAATCGCCACTGGTAGGGTTTGAACAATTTTCTTTCTTCTTTGGGCCTTTCCAGGTCAACCGCCTTAAAGGTGTCCATGTCCAATTTTATCCAAGCCATTTCATCGTCTGTGTGACTGCCAAGGAGGGTAGATCCTGAAAAAGGCAGACTGATAATATGTTGTTGTGACTCAGGTTTCAGAGATGTGAGGCGGAGCCAAGAATGTCTGCACAGTGGCACGCTGTGACAATATTTGAGTGCTGCCAATAGAGAGGAATCAGCTGTGGCACTTATTATTTGGTTTGAGACCATCAAATTCTGATTCACCACCTCCAGGAAGTCTTCAAAGTTGTCCCTTGGCAGATCTTCGACAAACTTTTGGACAGACTCTCACAATGCTCTATCATATCTGCTGAGAAGGGCAGTTGCACCGGCAGCGTTCATGGTAGTTGCCACAGTGCTACATACTTTGCAGCCGACAGAATCCAACTTCTTGCTCTCTTTATCTGGTGGCACAGAAGAGGCAGGTGTTTCTTGGCCACCAGTATGGCTACGAAGTCTGGAAGAGGGTCTGAACGGAGAAAGAGTGGATCCTGCTCTAGAGGTGTGTACTTCTTTTGTAACCTCAACGGAGTAGACTTGGTTGAGGCCGGAGTCAAAAAGAGTTCAATTGCTGGTTTTAGGAGGCCTGGTACTAGAGAAAGGAGTGGTCTGGATGCTGCCGAAGGAATAGGTACTGATGTTTGGATATTTAATCCTCTGGAAAGGTAGTAATATCATCTACTGAGGAGGCTCTAGGTGGTGGAGAGTCTCTTAGTGAAGACGGATAGCATCCTGTAGAAGTGGAGGACATATATCTGGAACGATGTCTAGACCGTGATTGTGACCTTGATCTATATGAATGACTGCAATGGTGATATCATTGTATAGAGGGATGTAATGATGAATGCCTTGATCTGTGGTGCCTGTGATGTGAATGATTGGGTGTTCTGGAATGTGAACTCAGTCTTGGGAGAGGTGGTTCCGCAGGCAATATTGGTACTTGTAGGATTGGCACTGAAGTTGGAGGTGGAGTAGGTGGGGGTGGTGGTGAAAGGGAATCTGGCAGTTCTATTGGCAAAGATGAAGAGTACATCCTGGAGTAATCAGATCCTGGTGTTGAAGAAATGCGTCTCAACGTCGATGCCCGGTGATGCTTCACTGTCAACCTGCTCCTTGATGTCTATCTCCGTTGCCGCCTCAACAGTGAACCAGTCCTCGACGTTCATAAGTCTCGATGTCGACCTACTCCTTCACATCGGCATGTCAACAGTGAATAAGTCTTCAATGTCGACTACCATGCCGCAATGTCGACTGCCCTCTCTTCCTCAATGTCGATCCAGCCCTTGACGGCGACCAAGTCAGTGCCGTACCTCTTCTCGACATCGATCCTCTCAATGTTGATGGGGAAAGATGTCTTTTTTTTGGCTGAAAACCTCTTTTTTGATATTCCACGTCCTCCTGAGGTAGATGACAGAGCCTTGGTACAGGACTGACCCTCTCCTCTCCTTGAAGCCCCACCTTCAGCCTGTGTCTGCTGCTTGGACCATTCTTCCGGGCCATTAAGATTAATTTTCTCCTTTTCCCTCAGGGTACGCCTTGAAAACTTCCTCCAATGACAACATTTTCAGGAACATGACTTGCTGGAAGGCTAATGATGCAGGTGTCATGGGGGCATGATTGGGCTTTCTTTCTCCCACAGGCTAGGAACTCGTCAAATAAAGATGAAATTTTTACTGACAAAATACCAAAAATTCCTGTCAGAATATTGCAAAAAAATGCAAAAGAGAGAAGGAAAATGTTGAATGCAGTAGTTGTCACAAAATTTCACTGGGGAATTTTGAAGAGAAAAAGCTTAAAAGGCAGAGTTCAATGCTCAAAGGTCCTGTCAGCAGGAGCCGGAAAAGAGAACTGAAGCAATTGCCACCTGCTGAACATGATGGGATACCGGTGGTCACTAGAGTCTTAAAGGCACAGACTCAATTTTTAACTTGTAATGACAGCCTATGTGGCTACAATGTCCTGCTCTCCTTCACCTTTATACTCTAGCAAAAAAGGGTCTGTGAAATAGATTTATGCTGTTTTACAAAAACATCGGGAAATTACACACATATGCAGTTCTACTGGCCCCCTTTTTAAGTACAAGATTAAAAATTGGGCACTTGTAGCCTATTCCTATAGGCAGCATTATCCTTTTCTTTCTTAATTGAACTATGCAGGTCTTCCAAAAGAAAGGTGAACATCTACATTTAAGAAGATATATCGTGAAAAACTGCTTTGGGGTCCCCGCACATGCGCAAGACTGTTCAGTGCTTATGACTTTCAATAGAGATCCCCTACGAGAGAAAAACACATTATGAAACACATTAAAGCAAAATTCAATACCATAATATTTTAATAAACAAGTTTAAATATCAGTATCACTGTACAAGAAGTTATGTTCTTACCCTAGATGTTCAATATGTCATTATTTTTGTACTCCATTTATTTCGACCTCAATAATAAGGTCAAAAAATATTCTGGAGTCAATATTTAGGAGCATTACCATAGTCAGGTGTAAATCTGAAACTCAAGGTTGCTTTTGGTGCATCACAAATGATGGACATGTCAACAGAGTCTGTGTTTTGCTCAATGTACTCAAGTATACAAATCTGTGTTTTTGATGTCCAGAATTCCTCTTGGGGTTGTTGTTTGTCAGACCTCTGCTTAATGTTTTTGTTTAGGCAATTCAGCAATCAGATCTAGCTGAATTACAATGTGATCTGTCAACCATTTAAAGAACCCCCTCACAGAAAAAATGGTCCCTTCTGGCTTCTCACTTTAATGTCAATACTACACAAGTACATTCGTGAATTATGGTTATGTAATCTTCAGGAATCTCTCAGACCTAAGTGTTCATATTTAATGGCCATGTACACTATTGGTTCATTCTTTTTCTTAATAGCTCTAGAAGCATTAAGTTTGGTACACTGTATGCGGAATATCAAAAATGTATTGGCATTTCATTACCAACACCAAATTGTTTTGTGTTGGAACTTACATGGAATGGCTGTTGTATATAGACTTTGGAGAATGTACAACAATCATATTGCTTACACGTACACTGTCCAACATATTGGTAACTGAGTGTTTAAGGGTTTTCACTTCAAAACTTTCCTCTATTCTGATATTTGAATCTGTTTCTGTTGAACACTTTTCCCACCATAACAAAGATTAGTGAAGAGGAATACTCTGACTAAATTTTGTGTTCAACGCACATTTAGTGATGAGCCAACTATATCACACAGATTATTTTTTTCAGAATTTAACTGCTAACGTTGCATGACTGTACCAAACCGCATTGTATTGTTATAATTTAGTAATGTGCTTAAAAATGGAAAGGATTAAGGGCCAGATGTAGTAAAGGTTTTTACCCATTCTGTGTCTATGGGAAAAAGTGTTCGTACATATGGCCCTAAATGTGGTAGTATTAAGGAATTATTCTAAGTTAATGGCTAAGTATTGTTTATGTGCCACTGTCTGAGTGCATGTGGCTGTGTATTTGTGTGTGCGTGTGCCCAGGCGACTGGTCGTGTGCATGGACACATATTGATGTAAGTACATTTGTTGCTGGAAATCTGTGATGGTGGTTAAATGTATGCTTTATACTGTGCGTGTATATCAGTGTCCCTAGCTGAGATCTGCATATGTTCATGTGAAGTTTTCATTTATTTTTTGTTGGCTGCTCCACTCTGTTTGTGTGACAATGTAGGTGATTGATGCTCTATTTTCACTTTCATAACTCACATATGGGAGCTTATGTGTAAACTTTGGTGTTTTCCTTTTTGGAAGCAAGACCTTTATTGCAAGAGTAATGTGGAATTTCTATATTATCATTCATCTCTAAGGTCGAGCACTATAGAGCAGACTTGCATCTTTGTTTTTGTTTGTTGAGCACATGCATGGGTTAAAGATTGACAATGTATATTAGTTGATTTTGTAACAGTATTTTTGATGGGCGTTCATGGCAAATTGAGGTAATCTTTATTGTGTTTTATTTTTCTAGGGATGACTAATGTTGGCTTCAGTTGTTCTCCATTTGTGAAATATCCTTCTCCGTGATTCTTCATTATTATTATTATACTATATAAGCAGATACAGATTTTGACATTTTGTTTTTGTACTACTTATCAGTGAAGCCCTATGTGGAACAGCTGGCCAAAATCACAGTCTATGAGCTCCCTATTTTCCGGTGGGGTACAAAGGAAGGAATTGTAACTCGTTCTAGCCAAATTTGACACCAGCACCCCGTTCAGTTTAAAAGACTGCTACGTATGAGGCACTAGGAAGAGTGCTTGGGTGGACAACCAGGGTAGACTAGCTAGGAGCCATCTCAGGTTAAAGGGGCCCACAGGAGGATGCGAGAGCGGTCCATGGATGCAGCTTGTGACCTTCTGTGGGCTGTGCCTTTGCGTCCTCACTTCTTAGTTTTGCAGCTTCATCCTCAACCAACATTCCTACCTCGCAGACTGCTTTAGTACTAATGAAGCGGCATTTGCAAGACACGTCTTCAAGAACTCATGCCCCCAGCAAGGCCCTTAAGACTACCAAGCATCAGGTTCATAGCACCTCAACTGCAATACAGGACTTCAGGTGGGGCATCGGGTGAAATGGCTTCCCCTGAGGTGCAACCCCCGACAATGGATAGTCGAGAGCCACTAGAGCTACAAGGATCAACTGTATATGCGAGTGGAGAGCTAGTGAGCGCAAGCACAAGAAGCCTTACCAACTCTACAACATCAGAAACCTCCCTTGCACCACCTGCCCTAAAGGCGACTGACTGGTCAAGCAGAGAACAAAGATGGAGACCCAGTGGCCCCACCTCAACCTGATAGTGTGCTTTCACTTAGCGGAGAGGGGATGTCTAAAAATCTACCTGTTCACCTCATTTTCGTAACAAAGGGCTCGCACAAGGAGGTGTCTGGACCAATGAGTGAGCAGAGTGAAAAGTATACAATACTAATTGTGCCTGGAAGGAGTGGATCCTTCCTACCCAGTCATGGCAGCCTTAGCAGGATCCCCAGGAAACCCCCACAACATGGAGCAGTTTCTAGGACGCTTGAGCACTCACAAGCTCGAGGAAAGCAGGCAATGGAACCCACCAATACTTCTCAGGACCACTAGGAAGTGCAAGAACTAACTAAAGCTGCGCATACAATTTCCTCATTTTCAGTTGAGCTTATTCTTCACCAAATATTATCTGACACCTCGGGCCATTTCCCGAAAGCAGCCTCAAGAGTGCCATACCAAAGCACTCAACTAGGAGGGGATGGGAAGGGCAATGAGGATGGGGTCTGACACTGGGAGGGTGGTCTCCCCCAAGGGGACTCCTGATGGGCAGGGCTACCGGGGTTGGATAGGTGGTGGGCATTTGGGTGGTGTGGGCGGGGATGGGCACTTGTGGTGGGAAAGAAAAGAAAAATTGAGCTCTGTCAAAGTGGTTGATGAGAGTGTGCACAGGGATAGCTGTAGCTGACTACAGAAAGAGAGTAATGCATAACTTATGAATTATTTTTTGTAATGCAAATGGTATTCTTAACAAATGCAAACATTGGGGGCCCTATAAGATGGCTAATTAAATTTTCTCCAGTGGTAATCTTTATACAAGAGACCCATTTGAAGAGTAGTGCTCTCAAAATTTTAATTCCCAAGAGATACCTACAGGTGTACTTTGCTTCAGCCGCCGTGGCAGCTAGAGTAGTGGCTATATACCTGGGTAATGGTATTGATTGGGTAATTAGGGAGGTGATCAGGGATCCCAATGACAGGGGGCTCTGTCTGAAGGTTCTGGTTCAATTAACAGAAATACACCTTCGCTTTTTTCTGTTTGGGAAACGTTTAAGGGCACAGTACATGGGCGCATTATCACTTATAAGCCTATTCAAAATAGATAGCACACTAGACAAATTCAGGAGTTACAATTAATGCTTGATGCTGCAACAAGTGCTGCTGTTAATTCATCAGGTCAGGGGTCTTCGGTAAAGGATTTGAAGACGGCAAAACGAAATGTAAAGAATTTCTATATACTAGAGGAGATTAATAGCTTCAAGACCTCCCAGCAACAATTTTATGAAGAGGGCCAGCAGACTGGAATTTTTTAGCTTGGCCTACCAGGGTTAAGCAGGAAAAATCATTTGTCAGGATTATTGAGGATCCCGCTACACATAGCATGGTATCAGAGAAAGACAAAGTCGCCTCTGTATTCTTACATCATTATAAACAATTATATGAAACTATATGAAGAGTATCCTCCTCCTCCATGATACTGTATTTTAGCTCATTACCATTACTACAGCTCCCCGGGCTATTAGATAAGGCAGTAATGTGGAAAATAACAGAGCCAGAGGTCTTTGAGGCTTTAGCTAGAATGTCCAAAGGGAAAGCTTGTAGAACTGATGTCTTTCCCTCTGAATTTTATACGTTATTTGCACAGCAATTGGTGCTTTTTTTAACTGAGCTATTCAATCACATAAAGAAGGGTGGGTTAGTCCCCCTCTCCTTTAAGGAGTCCGTTATAGTCAGTTCTGTCAAAAACAGTAAATCCCTATTGAATGTCAATTCTTACAGACCCATTAGTATGCTTAATGTGGACTGTGAGCTTTTGACTAAAATTTGGGCAACACATTACTCCAGAAGTTCAAGCGTTGATCCGCAAGGACCATAGCGGCTTTGCTTCTATTTGCTTTATGCCTGCAAATACGATTTGTTTGATTCACACTATTGATTTTTTTTTCATGTAATCACATGCCTGCTGTGTCCGTTATGGTTGACACCGAGAAGTTGTTTGACCAGGTCAATTGGGATGCTCTATTTCACTGTTTGTTGAAATTCTGTTACCCTCCACAATTTGTAACAATGCTCAAGAACTTGTATCAAGGAGCGCAGGTCAGGGTAGTAGTGACTTCTACTGTGGTGGGCGAGGTATCTTAATAGGGGTACCTGGCAGGGATGTCTCCTTTCCCCCATACTATTTGTCTTCTTAATTGAGGCGCTAGCATCAAAATACGCAGTGCACCTGGGATAAAGGCACCATCTTAGTGCTATTCAGGGCAAGTAAGGAAAGTCAAAGAATTAACAAGGCTGGACAGTATATCTCAATTGCACTGACAGTGGCCCAGTCCTTAATACTCCACAATTGGGGGACTAGTCAGGTCCCCACATTGCAGAGATGGTGGGAGTAAATGGTCAGGACAAGAAAATTTGAAGAAGCCAATGCAAAAAGTGTTGGGTGCTTTAACAGGTTTGAGGTGATCTGGTCTCATTTTGAGCCCCCAGAATTCATTTAGGGTCTGAGGGGTGTTGATTAATAATTTGGGGCAAGTATTTTCTTTCTACCATATAATAAAGGGTAATCTCTTTTAGACTAGGGTCCTCATTACGACTTTGGTGGAGAAGTGTGGCTCAATGGTTAGAGCGGCAGACCCTGATGCAGAAATCTGGCCCGGGACCAGGGTTCAATTCCCGCCTCGGTGGGTCTTGGGCTCCATTTCCTCAGACCTGCTAATTCTCGCATCAGTGCCTAATCTAATTCATGAATCCCACTCTGTAACTCTGGGCAATAGCTTGCTTAATCTCCACAACGGCCCCAACAGCGCTGGGATGCCTGGCTTCACCTTGGAGGTTACCCAGGAGTGGGCACCTCACAGGGAAAAGCCAGGAGGGGTTCCACAGCGGTATGCGTACAGCGCCTTGAGACCCTAACTGGTGAGTAGTGCACTATACAAGTACGAAGTTTTTACAGTTTTCCTAGAAGTGGACTACCAAAGACGTGTGGAAGACGCCACCATCATACCGGTGGCATCCCTCCCGAGTGTATTACAATGTTCCTGCCAGGCTGACCATCAGGAACATTGTAATCCGTGTTCCTGCCAGGCTGACCGGCTGGTACATTGTAATCCGTGTTCCTGCCAGGCTGACCGGCGGGAACAGTGCTAGGATATTGGCATTGGCTCCTTTAGGGGAGTCGAGCCAAATAACCTAGCACTCCAGCACCCTCGGAATGCATACTGTCTGCAAAGCAGACAGTGTGCGTTCCGTGGGTGCTGGGCAGGGGGGACTCTCCACTACCCATACCATGGGCAGTGCAGGGGGCCCCCTGTGGCCCCCAGCACTGGCTTTTTCACCAGCCTTTTCATGTGGGATCCCTGCCATGAAACGGCTGGCATAAAGTAGGCACCACCCTGGCTCGTTACAACTCCGACCGCTGTACCCCTGTCGGGAACAATGTTCCTGGTGGGAATGGTGGTCACCTAGCAGGTCCACCCGCCAGGGTTTAAATTTGGCAGTTGGACCGCCACAGTTGCGGTGGCCTGACCGCCACTTGCAAGGCTTGCAGTCCTAGAACCTCCAGCCTTGTAATAAGGCCCTAGATCTGGACTGCACGCACCCTTGCAAAGTGTCCTGGTGTGTAATTTCTACTGCCTTTTTCAGTATACAGCCTATTGTACCCAAATGTTTCTGTATTTACATTAACGTTTTTGCAGACACTTTGGGGCATATAGCAATTTATCGTGTGGGATCATCGGTTGTTCCCTTTTGACACATGGCACTTTAGTAGATGCATTTTAAGGAAAAAATGGGAATGACAGAGGTATTTTTAATTAATAAGTAATTTATTGAGATTACTGAAAGCGTATGTTCTTTTATCTTCCCTGTATTCAGTTTGTCTTAGTCTGAATATGAGATAGGCAGTGCCTGAGACTGTAAGCACGGATAAGTATGTCCTGACAGACTGGGTATATGGTTCTCTTCCTTAAGAAGGTATATAACACTCTTAAGTGTTTGACTATAGGTTGCTTTCTTTGAACATGGCACACAACACTTTTTTTAGAAGCACTTTAGCGAGAAATTAACACAATTGCGGTGTTTTGAATTATACTGATCATTAGCACTTTATTGTGACTACTGTAATTATGTACTAGGTACTGAGTCTGTGACCATGGTAAGGTAGACCCAGCTTCTTTAGTTCTGCCCCTTAATAATCTGCTTCTTTATGGGCTTTTGGGTTAACAGAAAAGTATTAGCTCGCCTATTAATTACTTTCACTACTAATAAGCAACGGAGACATTCTTAAAGCAGAATCCATCTCAGGAACAGTAGGCAAAGGGTTTAATAGTTCAAATTATATTTATTTAAAATGTGGAACAAAACAAAAAATGCTACAACACTATTAACTTAATTTTGAAATAACTATTTAATTAATTTAAATACATTAAAAGTATTTTGTAGGTTTATTAACAAAAAAAGGAAAAACATTTATATTTATTATGAATTAAAAATTACTAAAAGTTGTGTGTAGAATTAATTTACTTTTTACATAGTTACACTTATTTGTAAATTTGAAAAGGTAATGTATTTGAAAATAACATTCTTTTTTAGTTACAATTTAGGACAGTGGTTCCCAACCTGTGGTCCGGGGACCCCTGGGGGTCCGCGAAGCCTCCTCTGGGGGTCCGCGACATCTTAGAAAATTAAACAATATTAACAGATTAGGTCCCCAGTTTATAGTAATGACTTAATGGGGGGTCCCCAGACTCAAATAATGAGTCTGTGGGGGTCCCCGGGTTCCAGCAATCATGAAGTGGGGGTCCACAGAAGTCAAAAGGTTGGGAACCACTGATTTAGGATAAAATTACACCGACGTATATTTTTAAAAAGTACAAATAAATACATTTATTTTAACATTATTTTCAATGGGAGGGTGTTGTAGTACCAGTGGTTGACTATATGAGGTGCTGAACATGCCACAGGTCTGAGTTGGAGTACAGTTAGGACTCTTTTGGGTCATTTTTAGTGAGGAATGTTCATTTATATGGGCTTATTCTTTTGTGGATGGATACATATCCCCCATAGACTCCTCCTTGCTCCTCTTGAAACCTGTGCCATTTTGTAGTAAGTATTCCCCATTCTCCAGTCACTCACCCTGTCCCTCCAACGTTTACTACTAAAGTGTAGGCTTACATGTGCGGGGATCTCCCCAGTCGTGGCAGAGATCTCAGCACTGAAAATACAGGAAAGGCAGGTGTAGACCTCTGCATGAAGGCTAATGAATTGCATTTCTTAGTATGTGAGTAGTACTATAGAACTACAAAACATACTGCAAAATACAGTTTGTGAATAGGCCCCACAGTCATGCATTGGTGTTTGAGGCATGCACCCTTGTGGATTTAAAGAGGAATTGTCAGAACAAGAGGAGGTGGGTATAGATGCCTTCCTGGACCCAGGTGGCAAAGGCGCTTCTTGGAGGCGAGTAAGGCTTCTCTCTTCTCACACCCTTGATGAACTCATCCTCACCACCACGCACTCTGAGATCTTACATGGTCTGCCTGCTCTTGGAAACCCCCATGCTAAGCCAGGAGAGAAACTAAACACTTCTGTTGCAACTACATTTCTATTACACATGAATCCCCCGAACCCTACCCCCATCAAAGATAGCCACACATCTCACTTATACACTGGTACCACCCCACCCCTTTTATAGTTTATAATGATTAGAGTTATCTTAATGTATATAAATATTTTATACAACATTCATTTAAAGTCGATTGATAGCTACAGCCAGAGCAGAAGTACAGTCTGCTGTGACAGAGCAACAGCCAGGCCCACGACAGAAAGCATCCCTACCATCCACACAGCTTTGCCACACTAATACCTCCGATACTATCAACGTTTAGAGTATTGTATGACATGGTTTGACACTGTTCTTATTGTTTCTTTATTATATATTACATTATGTGATATATTATACCTTTGTTACATATGTTGAGATAAAACATCCTCTGTGCTTTCTTTTTTTGTAATTCCATACGCATCTAATGTGCCCATCCACATCATGTCATATCTTGTTGAGCTGTGGTCCAAAACGGCACTGTGTGGCATACAGAATGTTGAGAAGGTGCCCATGTACTACCGGTCTGACCCCTGAGCTGCATAGCCAGGCACGGCACCGCAAGATGACACGGAAAGCCTTGAAAAGCAGTATCTGCCATCTCTATGGCAAAGCTATTGTTGGCATTACAGATAATAATTTTCTCAGCAACAAGTTTTTGATCCCTTTTCCTATGGGTTTCCAGGCAGTACTTTATCACCATCAGCTCCTCCATTTTTTCCCTAATGATTCCAAAGGCGTCTCCTGTGCTGAAATGTGTTACCCCACTATATGAATAACTATGGAGTCTGAGGGCACCTGTATGCAGATGTTGGGTGGGTCAGAAGGGGAGGCCCCGTACTCTGTTTCTCTACGGAAGGCGTAAAATCCTTTGCCTTTACCGGCTCCTTGCCCATCCCCATGGAAAGGAATTGCGCTGTACTTTCAGAGTTTCTTCACAAGGAAACATCCTTATCCTGAAAAACATGCATATCCACCTGGTGGTGTTTGGTAGCCCTCTGAATAAGCTTGTGGTAGGAAGTGTTATTGGGTGGAAGCAGTTTGGTGGGATACGGTTCACATCCTGGTCATCCAGAGGGTCGACCATGTTGTCCTTCCAAGGTCTGTACTCCTCCATATGTGCTAGGTGTTCATTGTAGGGGTCTAACATCTCTGAGACTCACTGATTCCAAAAAGATGCAAAATGACCTATTTGGAGTGTCAGGAGATGGTGGCTGAGGGTTGTGGAAGATGGGGGTACCAGAAGTGGTAGTGGAGGAGGAGAGTATCATAGAGTAGGTGGCTGGACTGTGGACTGTCAGCCTGCATTTACTGAGTATCGATGCAAACTCATATGGAGGCGCCTTGGATGAAGAGAGTCCTCTGTCTGACATCGGGGACCTCAGGGAGCAGTAGGAAGGTGAGAGCCTCATTAGTGCCTGACCTCAGGGTCTTGGGGTGTATAGGAATTGGTTTTGCACACACTTTTGGCACAGCTTCCGGTGTTAATTTGTGTTCCATGGAAGGTTGCTTAATGCTTTGGGTGGCAGTGGAGTTGCCTGCTGGCAGGGTTCGACACTTCTAGGCAGCGGCTTGACAAGCATTGAGGCCTGGTTTAAAGTTGACCATCCAGATTTTGGAGTCAAATGCGGATGTCGCCTTTTATAGCATGACCCGGGGCTCGATGCCCAACTCCTGCTGCGGCTGCTTTCACTTGAGCATGCTTTCAGGATAAAGGCTTTGTTGATTGAATGAATGAATGAGAAGGAATTGTAGAGTGTGTGGCTACTCCAAGGAGTGTCCCGGCACCAACAGGCAGAGCCAAGGTACACAATGCCAAAAGAGAACTTAATGTCCAACCCCCCCCAAGCCACCGTCCCCCCCCCCCCCCAAGAAAAAAAACAGGTTTTGAGTTTTATACGGAAAGCGAGATCAGACGCAATTCGCAAGGGAGCTCATTCCAAGCCTTGGTCACAAGGAAGGAAAAAGCTTTACTTTCCCTGCAAACATGTTTGAACCACAGGATTACCAGAACTGAGGAAGAGTGCAGTGCTTTAGCAAGAATATAAAGGGCAAATCTCACAGCCTTGTTGTCGGGACTAGACAGATGCACTGCCCTGTGAACCAAAACAAAGGCTTTAAACAAAATCTGTTTCGTAACATGAAGCAAATGCAGAGCTTTTAGAGCAGCTGCGGTTGAAGAGCAGCGTGGCAGATGAAGAAGTAGCCTGGCTACTGCATTTTGGGCCACCTGTAGATGATTCACTTGAGCTTCTGATGCTCCAAAATACAGGACATTCACGTAATGCAAATGCGATGTGATCAGGGTATAGATCATAACTCTTCTCGCCTCCAACGGCAGGGCAGTGAGAATTTCTTGATTGTGCGTACAATGCGAAGCATTGGACTATCACGGCAGAGATCTGCGACTTCATTGGCTGCAACTTCACCCCTAGATTGTTTACTACTAAAGAGGGAGGAGGCAGGGCAGGCAACGCAGAGGGCCAGAGATCTTACCATCAGTTGGACAGGTGTAATCCAAATGGAATAATTTCCGTCCTCTGTGTTGCCTTTAAGTCTCTCCATCCAGTCAAAGATGGCCAACATGCAGTTGGTGATGGAAGCTGCAATAGAAACGTGAGAGCTCTGGAAGGTAAAGAGTAGCTGAGTATCATCAGCGTAAGAAATGATTTTACATCTGAACGGCTCAATAACAGATGCCAGGGGGGCAATGAAGACAGAGAAAAGGGTAGGGATACGGGAAGAGCCCTGCGGGAACCCATTGGTTAACTGCCTTGACCTCCGAGGAAAATGGAGTGAGCCAGACTGATTGGCCTCTGGCAACCAGGAAAGACTTGCACCAGGCCTACACCACAGTACCAATCCCCCCCACCCAACACCCAAAACAAAGAGACTGTGCAGGAGGATAGGTTGTGGGACGGTGTCAAAGGTGGCAGACAAATAGAGAAGGATCAAGACTAAGGGGGTCATTACAACCTCAGCGGTCTTCCTTGCAGACCGCCGAGGTTGTGGGAGCCAGAATACCGCCAGTGCTGGCGGTGTGGCTGGCTCCGTATTTTGACTTTTCCGCTGGCCCAGCGGAAAAGTCACATCAACATTGCCGCCAGCTCGTAATTGAGCCAGCAGCAATGCTGATGTGCAGTGGGTGCAGTAGCACCCGTCGCGCATTTCACTGCCCAAAATTCGGGCAGTGAAATGCGCAACGGGGCTCTGCCTGGGAGCCCCTGCACTGCCCATGCCAAGTGCAGGGGCACCCTGAGTCCCCTTACCGCCAGCCTCTTCCTGGCGGTGCAAACCGCCAGAAACAGGCAGGCGGTAGGGGAGTCATAATCCCCAGGGCAGCGCTGCTTGCAGCGCTGCCCTGGCGTATTATCACCGCCGGGGCTAAAATGGCGGAATACCGCCAGCCCCGGCGGTGCGACCGCGGCGTAAAAATATGGGTTTTCATACCGCCAGCCTGTTGGTGGTACGAACGCCACTTTAACCCTGGTGGTCACCGACCGCCAGGGTTGTAATGACCCCCTAAATTTTTTCCTACACCCAACAATTTCATGTGGCCTACCCTGGGTGATATAGATCCTGATCTTCTAGAACAATGGAGAGCGCATACATCTGAATGCTCAGTTAAATTGATGGACACCTTGATTATTCAATCAAAACGTCGTATGGAAGAACAAACCCATAAAATTGAACTTCTTACTAAAGAACTAGAAAAAATGGGTACCTCCTCAGAAATACAACAATTGTTAATGAAGATGGAAGAACGTATAACTAAATAAGAGGATGAAATCAAGCTCCGCAAGGCCTCTAAATTCAATAGAGACAAGAAAGATTATGAAATAGGTAGAATTTATACATTTGCTCGTAAATACAATACACTTAGAGCACAAGACAAAGTTATGATGATGGACAGTCCTAATATACCAACTAATACAGCAGAAGACAGCTCGGATTTGAGCTCATCAGCTGACGAAGCTTCTGCTAATAAACTGGATTTTCACGGGGAAATGAGACTACTACGATCAATCACGCCACAATCAAACAGAAGTCGAGGACGAAGTCGAGGAGGTTCAAGACGCGGAGGGGGAAGAGGCAGAAATCACAAATATCAAGACTAGAGAGGACCTTTCGATCTGACAATTCCAATATCATTGTAAATATCTCTAAAGTACAGCTCACCTCTAATCAGGAGCGAATTCTAAATTTAGGATTAAGTTTTTGTCCTGATAATCATTGGGATTATGTTGATACCAGAATAGAATTGTATAAATATACACGTAAGTTGCGGCTGTTGAAATATTTTTCCAAGACAACACAGGCCACTACATCTTGTTCCAACATTAATGTAGACACTTTATCTGGTTTTCATGTCAATGAAGCGCCTGATTTAGTAGAAATTGGCAGGTTGGGTTGTTTGGATGATGTTAGCAATGATACAGGTGAAGAGAATAACATTTTGATTGATATGGGATTTGTTACTAATAAGACCGTGGCCAGCAGGCTCAAGCCCTCCAGCAGATTTAATCCCCAATTACCGACTGGTAATATGATTGATTTGTTCTATGAATTGGTAGTTGATGACGTTGATCGGTTTCGGAATGATTGGAAAAGGGTTAAAATGAAAAAAGCCCAAAGAGTGAATTTCTCAGCCTCAGATTGGAAAGATCTAAATGAGCTTAAATCCAATAACACGATTATCATCAAACCCTCCGATAAAGGAGGGAATATTGTTATTATGGATATTAATAGCTATATGAAGGAGGCTAATCATCAACTTTCCAATAAACAACATTATCAAAAACTAACCACTAATCCCACTAATGAATATCAAACCATCTACTGGGAGATGCTTGATAGCTGGCACACTAAAGGGCTAATTGACCAAAATGAATATCTTTATCTCAAAGTTTTGTTTCCTAGAATCCCTTGTATTTACTTTCTACCAAAGATTCATAAAAATACAAAACATCCTCCTGGTCGACCTATAGTGAGTATGAACTCATCCCTATTAGAAAATACCTCCCGTTTCTTGGACCTTTTCTTATGTCCTTTTGTCACCGAATTGCCGTCTTATCTTCGAGACACCAATGACTTTCTTGCTAAGATTCACAATGTTCCATGGCAACCCAACTATCTATTGGTAACCATGGATGTGACTGCATTATACACTTCCATCAAGCATGAATTTGGCATTCAAGCATGTTGTCACTTCTTGGGCACTCGTAAAATTGAATTTCTTCAACATACTAACATGCTAATTAGCATGTTAAGATTTTGCCTCACCCACAACGCCTTTCTATTTGACAATCAACATTACTTGCAGAAACAAGGGACTGCAATGGGAGCTTCATTTGCTCCCACGTACGCCAACCTTTACATGGGCTGGTGGGAAAAGGAGATAGCTTGGTCTGATTCTAATGGCAAATACATGGAACAAGTGATACTATGGGTCAGATACATTGATGATCTCTTTCTTATCTGGGATGGTGACGAGATTTCTCTCAAACAATATGTTGATATCTTGAACAACAATGAGCTGAACATTCACTTAGACTTGAAATATAGTGCACAAACTATAGAATTTCTTGATGTCCAGATCTCTATTGAAAAAGATGTCTTACAGACAACCATTTTTCGTAAACCAACAGCCTGTAATTCAATCTTGCATGGCAATAGTGGTCATCCAAAAGCTTTGAAATGGAGTATTCCATATAGTCAATTTCTACGGGCTCGTAGAATCTGTTCTAATGATGATTGCTTCAAGACTGAAATCATGACGATGACACAGAGATTTTTAGAGAGAGGATATCCTTTGAAGATCCTTAAAGATGCACACTTGAGGGTTTTGAATATGTCTCGAGAAAAATTGCTTTTCAAGCCAGATAATATTCATAATCAAGATCACAATAAGGTATCATCACCTAGACTGTTCTTAGAGTTTAATTCTCAACATTCGCATTTAAATAATATCATACAGAAAAATTGGCATGTTTTGAGACATGATTCTGCCATCAAGGACAGTATAGGTCCACATCCATGTATCACATATCGCAAAACTCAATCTTTGGGTAACCATCTTACCAGAAGCCTATTTCAGAGTCCCAAAACTAATATGTCATGGTTGGCCAAAAAAAGCTTGGGCTTTTGGAAATGTGGACATTGCAAATCATGTTTGTATGCACAGAATACTCAGACATACACCACGTTCGAAGGAAAAATTTGTGACATAACTGAACATATCACATGCGAAACTGAATACGTTGTATATGTCATTGAATGTGGGTGTCGCAAAAAATATGTGGGCAGTACCATTCATAAACTGAAAGTCAGGTTCCTGCAACATCTCAGAGCCATTAAGAATCATGATCCATCTTATCCTTTAGCTAAACACTTTTGGGATGTACATGAAGGTAACTGTAGTTCCCTAGCATTTTATGGTGTTAAAACCATTGCGGCCCATCCCCGAGGAGGCAATAGAATTGCACATTTGAGACAAATGGAGTCCAAAACCATTTTACTTTTAGGTACAGAACACCCTTGGGGTCACAACTTGGACGCAGAGCTTCATGTACATCTGTAAGTTTTTAGATTTTCCCATACAGAGATATACACATTTTTTTACATTTTCTCACACATAGATTTTGTCCAATAGAAAACATGAAATGAAATTGATGATTTTTTTTAGAATATTGTGTTTTGTTAGGATCCTTACTGATTGATTCTATCATTATTGTTATTACTATTATTATTAGCATGTTGCCGGATTGAAACTTAGTGTATTTTGGTAATAATTTTTTATTAATAATTTATTCACTTTTAGGGTGTTATACTCATCTATTTTATTCCTATACTGTTGCATAGGTCCTTGGGGAGGATAGCGGCGCACATATACATTCTCCTGTTGCTGAATTTGTGGGGTTTATTTACAATTTCCTAATCGATAACAATTTGACCTATGATATGGATCTATTAATTAATCTCTTCAGATTCCTTTTAGAATATATTAATTTATAGGACTATGACTAATTTAATGAATTATGATGATGAATATCCATTTATTTATTTATTCCACGTTGAAATCGCTTTTACCTGTATTTTATTTTGTATTTTCAGAATTGACTGAATTTACTCTATTTATTTGTCATCATTTGTCATCTATTTATAGCCTTTATATGAAGTGGATGTATTGCAATCAATTGGCAGTACATATATTTATATATATTTATATATTTATATTATTAATTAATTGCATTTATATATCAGGCTTTTAAAATCAAAACTAAAATCAAAATCAAAATTAAAATTATTAGGTATAAGTGGGTAATATGTGGACATCAAGAGTAAAAGGAAAAAGAAAAATTGAGAAAGAGAAGAGAAAAAAACAGCATACATGGGATTTGTTTTGTATTCAAGAATTGTATACTGTGATTACAATTAATTAATTTTTTAGTGTTCACAGGTGACCAGACTATATTTGTGATAATGTATTATAATATGAGAGAAATATATAATGTCACATTTTTAGTTCATAGTTTATTTAAAAACATGCACAGGATTAGGAGTTTCTCATTTTTAAGTTAAAATTGTGACGTTATAAAATGGCCGCTCCATTTGCACTTCTCTTGAGCTATGCAATGAACATCAAAGAAGGACTATATGGTTTAAATAGTTGAGTGTAAAATGTCTGCCAATGTCCTGTTGAAGGCTTCGGCCGAAACGCGTAGACATTTGGTTGGGACAGCGTGTGTGTCTTTAGAATGGTGAGCACATTGTCGACCGTTTTTTTGTGCTTTTTGTACCAACTTTTGCTGGTGTGATTTACCTGCAATCTAACCTTTTTTCAATAAACAGCAGCCGATGAATCTATCGAGAATAAGTGGTTGTTTGAGTATTTTACCAGCTGGTATTGAATGATGTGCAGCCCTTGGTGTGCGATTTAAATACACCATTTTTCTGGATATATATATATATATATATATATATATATATATATATATATATACACACACTTTACCTTGAGGAATACAAGAAGCAAGTTTGCCAAAGTTCAGATTGAAGTAGTAGTTACAGGAAAAATCACTTACCAATTTGAAACACGGGATCCAGAGCATGCATACACGGGCTGCCTGCTTAAGGGCGCAGGGCTCGGAACTCGTTGGCTGAATAAGATGTTTAATTTGGCATAAAACAGTCAGGGTTTCTGGCTCCTGGTGCAATCAGGGTGCAGACAAGTGCAGATAGGCTTGCCTCTAGCTCGCCTTCGGCACGCCAGCAGCACAGATATACGCTGCACTGAATGAAATAGGCCGCAAGCATTGGGGGTGTGGCTGTGGACGCAATAGTGTCTTTTTAAAAAAAAAAAAAAAAAAGGGAGGGACAACTAAAACCAAACTGGAGCCCAGAAACTCCATGGAAGCTATCTCACCAGTGGAAAGTACTGGCAAACAAAAGTCACAAGTAGGAGAAACAAAATTATAAAATAATTAAAAATAGGCAGATTGCCTAGTCAAAGATGGCACCCAGAATTCCCAGAAGCCGAACACCATCTCTTGGCAGAGCCAACACAAGTAAATAAAAGAAGCACTGCCTTCCAGAATGGCAGAAGAATCCCCAGAATCAAGGCCATAGTGAGGTACAAAGGCACCCTCCCCTTAGAGTAGGTCTGGTGTGGACGCTTATTGTCCGGAATGAATTAGGCAGCCGGGATAGGGGCATGGATCAGGTGTGATGTTGTCGGGCAAAAAAAAAAAAGGAGGCGGGGTAATTAAGAACAAACTGGAGCCCAGAGACTCATCTCACCACTTGGAGGTTACCCCGCCTGTGGAAAGTTCTGGCAAACAAAACTCACAACCAAAACAAGTGGGAGAAACAAAATCATAAAATTATTAGAAATAGGCATATCGCCTATTCAAAGATAGTGACTGGTATTCTTAGAAGCAAGGCACCACCTCTTGGAAAATAAATATGTGTATATATATATATATATATGTTCGATGGCATGTGTAGCTGCATATACACATGCTGTGCACATCCCGCCATCTAGTGTTGGGCTCTGAGTGTTACAAGTTGTTTTTCTTCGAAGAAGTCTTTTCGAGTCACGAGATCGAGGGACTCCTCCCCTTTCGGCTCCATTGCGCACGGTCGTCGACTCCATCTTAGATTGTTTTCTTTCCGCCATCGGGTTCGGACGTGTTCCTCTTCGCTCCGTGTTTCGGTTCGGAAAGTTAGTTAAATCTCGGAAAATTAGACGGTATTGTTTGCGTTCGGTATCAGGTTAGTTACAACAGATCGACACCGATTTCGGAAGAGCTCCGGTGGCCCTTCAGGGTTTTCGATTCCCCGACGGGGCCTGGTCGGCCCGACCTCGTGCGTCTTCAAGGCTAATGGAACAGACCCCATTCCGCTTCTGCCCCGAATGCCACAGCAAGTGTCCTTACACAGATCAGCATCTGGTCTGTAATTTGTGTTTGTCTCCCGAACACAAAGAGGATAGCTGCGAGGCCTGTCGAGCGTTTCGGTCGAGGAAAACGCTAAGAGACCGAAGAGCAAGAAGACTACAGATGGCTTCGGCAGGACAACAGCACGTGGAAGAAGAGGAAACCTTCTCCATCGCGGATTCGGACGAGGTCGATCCTGAACAGACGCCAAGAACCGTGAGTAAGACGTCGATGAGCAAAACTCACAGAAAATCACTAAAGCCCAGGGGACGCCACCGCCAACAGGCCATGGCTTAACCCGAAAATTAGGTGACCGACCATCAGCACCGAAAAAGGGCACGCATGTGTCAAAGTCATCCGACTCCGGTCAAGATACCGGCACAGAACAGACTCGACCCCGAGACACCGGGTCAGAGCACTCTCGAAACCGAGAGAGCGGCACCGAAATGAGTCGGCACCGAGAGATCGGAACACCGAAAGGCAAGAAAGTGTCTTCGGAGCCGAAAAGGACGGTCGAAAAGGTTTCGATACCGAAACATCCGGCCTCGTAGCCGAAACCAAGCTCCTATACCGAGGAACAGGGCCTGTCCTCACAGATGCAAGGACACCGATTCGGACAGGAGCTAGAGGCAGGGGAGCCAGATTACACTCAAAGGAGGCTCCACATTCAAACGGACACAGGGAAAATCAGAACTCTCCCTCCAATCCGAATTAAAAGGAAACTTGCCTTCCAAGAGAAAGACAAGCAACCACAAGCAAAGGTGGCAAGACAAATAACTCCGCCACCATCACCACAACGCTCACCACAACCATCACCGGTAGCCACTCCACCAATGATGCAGTCTCCAACTCATACGGGAATGAGTCAAGATGATCCTGATGCATGGGATCTTTATGATGCACCAGTGTCAGATAACAGTCCCGACTGTTATCCAGCGAGACTGTCACCACTTGCGGACAGTACTGCCTACACACAGGTGGTGTCAAGAGCAGCTGCGTTTCCCAATGTCACCCTGTACGCAGAACCAATAGAAGATGACTTTTTATTTAATACACTGTTGTCCACACATAGCCAGTATCAGAGTCTCCCTATGTTACCGGGAATGCTGAAACATTCAAAGCAACTGTTTCAAAAGCCTGTAAAAGGCAGGGCCATTACTCCAAGGGTGGAGAAAAAGTACAAACCTCCACCAACAGACCCGTGTATATCACGCAGCAATTAACACCGGACTCAGTGGTAGGAGGGGCAGCTCGCAAAAGGGCGAACTCACACACCTCGGGAGATGCACCACCGCCCGACAAGGAAAGTCGCATGTTCGACGCAGCGGGGAAAAGGGTCGCAGCACAAGCAGCCAACCAATGGCGCATCACCAATTCACAGGCCTTGCTGGCTAGATATGATAGGGCTCATTGGGACGAAATGCAACATTTCATAGAACACCTACCCAAAGAGTTCCAAAAGAGGGCTCAACAAGTGGTGGAAGAAGGCCAAAGTATCTCTAACAATCAGATACGGTCAGCAATGGATGCAGCTGACACAGCTGCTAAGACTGTAAATACAGCAGTCACTATACGGAGACACACGCATGGCTACGCACCTCAGGATTCAAGCCGGAAATTCAACAAGCCGTGCTGAATATGCCATTTAACGGACAGCAGTTTTTTGGGCCGGAGGTGGACACTGCTATCGAAAAACTTAAAAAGGACACAGATACGGCCAAAGCCATGGGCGCACTCTACTCCCCACAGAGCAGAGACACATTTCGTAAATCACAGTTTAGAGGGGGGTTTCGAGGACAGAGCACAGAACCCTCAACCTCACAAACAAGACCCACTTACCAGAGTCAATATCAGAGGGGAAGTTTTCGGGGACAATACAGAGGGGGACAATTCACTAAAACTAGAGGGAAGTTCCAAAGTCCCAAGAGACCGCAAAATAAACAGTGACTTCATCGTCACAGATCCCCAACACATAACACCAATGGGGGGGAGACTAACAAATTTTTACAAAAACTGGGAGGAAATAACAACAGACACGTGGGTCCTAGCCATTATCCAACATGGTTATTGCATAGAATTTCTACAATTCCCTCCAAATGTCCCTCCGAGAACACACAACATGTCCAAACAACACATGGATCTATTACAACTGGAAGTCCAAGCGTTGTTGCAGAAAGATGCAATAGAATTAGTACCAATTCATCAGAAAGGAACAGGAGTATACTCCCTGTACTTTCTCATACCCAAAAAAGACAAAACTCTAAGACCTATCCTAGATCTCAGAACATTAAATATTTACATCAAATCAGATCACTTTCACATGGTGACACTACAAGATGTGATCCCATTGCTCAAACAACAAGACTACATGACAATATTAGACCTCAAGGATGCGTATTTCCATATACCTATACATCCTTCCCACAGAAAGTACCTAAGGTTTGTAATCCAAGGGGTACATTACCAGTTCAAAGTGTTGCCATTAGGAATAACAACAGCGCCAAGAGTTTTTACAAAATGCCTGGCCGTAGTGGCAGCCCATATCAGAAGGCAGCAAATACATGTGTTCCCGTACCTAGACGATTGGTTAATCAAAACAAATACGCAAGAACGGTGTTCACAACACACAAAGTATGTCATAGAAACCCTTCACAAGCTAGGTTTCTCACTCAACTACAACAAATCACACCTACAGCTGTGTCAAATACAACAGTACTTAGGAGCAACAATCAACACAACAAAAGGGATTGCCACTCCAAGTCCACAAAGGGTACAGGCATTCCAAAACGTAATACAGGCCATGCACCCAAAACAAAAGTACCAGGTAAAATTAGTGATGAAACTACTAGGCATGATGTCCTCATGCATAGCCATTGTCCCAAACGCAAGATTACACATGCGGCCCTTACAACAGTGCCTAGCATCACAATGGTCACAAGCACAGGGTCCGCTTCAAGATCTAGTGTTGATAGACCGCCAAACATACTCCTCGCTACAATGGTGGAACATTATAAACTTAAATAAAGGGCGGCCTTTTCAGGACCCAGTGCCTCAATACGTGATCACAACGGATGCTTCCATGATAGGGTTGGGAGCACACCTCAACCAACACAGCATCCAGGGACAATGGGACACTCAGCAGAGACAGCTTCATATAAATCACTTAGAACTACTAGCAGTATTTCTAGCGTTGAAAGCATTTCAACCTATAATAACCCACAAACACATTTTTGTCAAAACAGACAACATGACAACAATGTATTATCTGAACAAACAGGGAGGGACACACTCGAACAGTTGTGTCTCTTAGCACAAAAGAAATGGCATTGGGCGATTCACAACAACATTCACCTAATAGCGCAGTTCATACCAGGAATTCAAAACCAGTTAGCCGACAAGCTCTTTTGGGATCACCAACAGATCCACGATTGGGAAATTCACCCCAAATACTGAAGACTTACTTCCAAAGATGGGGAACACCGCAAATAGACCCATTTGCAACAAAACAAATCGCAAAATGCCAAAACTTCGCATCCAGGTACCCACAGGCTCACTCTCAAGGCAATGCGTTATGGATGAGTTGGTCAGGGATATTTGCATACGCTTTTCCCCCTCTCCCACTCCTTCCGTATCTAGTAAACAAATTGAGTCAAAACAAACTCAAACTCAGACTAATAGCACCAACTTGGGCACGACAACCTTGGTACACAACACCTCTAGACCTCTCGGTAGTGCATCATATCAAACTGCCAAACCGACCAGATCTGTTAACTCAACACAAACAACAGATGAGACACCCAAATCCAGCATCGCTGAATCTAGCAATTTGGCTCCTGAAATCTTAGAATTCAGACACCTAGGGGGTCATTACAACATTGGCGGTAAAAGGCGCTTACCGCCGTGCAGAAGACCGCCAATACACCGCGGCGGCGGCAGTATTCCGCCACAGCTATTATGACACACATCTTGGAATCCGCTGAAATTCAGACACCAACACAACACCGCCACACCAAAGGTCAGTGATAAACTGGCGGAAACAACTCCTCCACCTCCACGTCAACAGAAACACGCCCATGCTATTACGACCCACGAATTCACGCGGCGGTCTTTCAACTGCGGTATTCCATTGGCGGTACACACCGCCGCGCTCAAAATACACACACATCTCCACAACACCGCCACATTGGACAATTCCAAATACACACACCTGATACACATACAAACACCACTCCCACACACCCAATACAATATAAAACAAACACCCACATCACCCACAAACCCCTACGACCAAAAAATCACGAACAAAGGCCAGAGAGAGAGCACGGAATAGACAACCCCATCACACAGAGGCACACAACACCATCACCCACACAACATCCACGCACAAAACACCACACACCACTACACTCACCACATTCATCACCACATACACCACCCCACACATCACCCACACCACCCCATGTCACGCCAAAGACACCCCCGCTTCTCCGAGGAGGAGCTGAGGGTCATGGTGGAGGAAATCGTCCGGGTAGAGCCACAGCTATTTGGCTCACAGGTACAGCACACATCAATAGCCAGGAAGATGGAGTTATGGCGCAGAATAGTGGACAGGGTCAACGCCGTGGGACAGCACCCAAGAAATAGGGAGGACATCAGGAAGAGGTGGAACGACCTACGGGGGAAGGTGCGTTCAACGGTCTCCAGGCACAACATCGCGGTACAGCGGAATGGCGGCGGACCCCCACCTCCTTCCCCACAACTAACAACATGGGAGGAGCAAGTCTTGACCATCTTGCATCCGGAGGGCCTCGGAGGAGTCGGTGGAGGATGGGACACTGGTAAGTCAAATCTCAATTATCATATCCCCCACCCTACCTGCATGCTATCACACACCCCCACCCTCCCCTATCACTCCAAATCCTCACTGATCTACCCATAACACAAACCACCCATCCCAACACCAAGCCCTGCATGACACAACTAAGCATGGACACCCCTCACTAAAGCATGCCCACTGCACATACCCAGGACACCCCCCCCCCCAACCATCATCACACAAACCCACACACAGGAATGCTTGCACTGGGGTACACAAACACCCACCCATTGCACACCATTACACACACACATGCAATAATCATGCTCTTATGCCCCTGCAGGAACCCAAAGGACCGTCACCACACCAGAGGGTCCAGACAACACCACTCCACCCCCAGAAGAGGCCCACAGTGACGAGAGCAGCTCTGCCCTACTGGATCCTGATGACCAGCCTGGACCATCGTGGGCTTCAGGACAGTCGGTTCCCCTTGCACAGGCACATCCCAACACCAACCTTCCACCCTCTGGTAACACCAGCACAGCACCCACCCAGCGGGCCCAAACCTCCCTACCCAGGAAAGGTCAATCAGCGGTGTGTCCACCACTACAGGGAACCCAGGATAACCCGCCACCCCAACAACAACAGGGACCTGGGGGCAGTGGTAGTGGGCACACGGTCCAGGGGACGGAGGCCCAGGAACACAGGGGAACTGGGAGGGCTGCTGTGTGACAGGGGGCGGAGAGGCCAAGGGAACCCACTCTCCACGAGGCCCTATCCTCCATCATGGGAGCATACCACCACTCCCAGGAGACGATGGCGACGGTCCTGGACAAGTTGCAGGAGACCCTGCGCCTGCAGGACAAACTGTATTTGGGGTACAGGGAGGAGCTCAGGACCATCAGCTCCACCCTGGGCACCATAGTAGGGGTGCTGAAGGACATACAGCAGACCTTGAGGGACACCGTGGCACTCCAAGGGGCCCCTGACACTAGCCAGGACGATGAACTGCCCACCACCTCCGCCGGCGCTAGTGGACAGGACGTCCCTCCACAGGACCAACACACCAGCACCCCACCCCCTGCAGACGGACAACCACCACGCAAGTGGTCCCTGAGATCCAGGAACAGGACAGATCAAGATGGCAAGACCCCCGCCAGGAAATGAGACCACCCTGATTGTCCTCCCACTGTCCCACTTTGTTACCCTGTCCATACTTAAACTGCACCAGCTCCACTTCCTATGCCCAGATGAGCAGTGCACCTGTAAGACTAATAGACTGGACTCTGCCATGGACATTCCTCTGCCATCACCCATCCTCATTTTACAAACCCCTCACATTTCAGAGCACTTCAGTAAACACCCTTGAAACACAAAACAATCTGGAGTCAGTATGTGATTTAGTAAATATGTATTATCAATGACAGTGTCATAATGGGTTTACCATTGTAAGGCTAACATACCTATGTCACACATCACAAGCCCTTGAAGGATGCAAGCAGTTGACACGTAGGTAACCACACCTGTGAAACCGTAATGGAAGGGTACAACTCAGTTAACAAATAGTGATTTAAATCGAGAAACAGGATAGAGGTAGACGTGTGAAAGTTAATGTAATGCTAAAAATGAAAATGTTCTCACCTGTGTCTCACTGGAAATATTGCTGTATGACTGACTCCCTGTTGTCGTTGTCTTCTTCCTCAGCTTCATCCTCATCACTGTCCACAGGCTCCACAGACTCCACAGCTGCAACAAAACTGTCATCTAGATCATCCTCCTGCAGAAAAGGCACCTGGTGTCGCAAAGCCAAATTATGGAGCATGGAGCAGGCGATGATGATGTTGCACACCTTCTTCGGTGAGTAGAATAGGGATCCACCTGTCATATGGAGGCACCTGAACCTGGCCTTCAGGAGGCCGAAGGTGCGTTCGATCACCCTCCTAGTCTGCCCATGGGCCTCATTGTACCGTTCTTCTGCCCTGGTCAAAGGTTGGGGTAACCAGAGTCCCCCAATAGCCATACACGGTGCTTGTGGAGTTGACCCATCATACAAGGGATGCTGCTATTCCGCAGGATGTAGGCGTCATGCACTGAGCCAGGAAACATAGCATTTACCTGGGAGATGTACTGGTCTGCCAAACAGACCATCTGGACATTCATAGAATGATAATTCTTCCTGTTCCTGTACACCCGCTCACTCCTGTGGGGGGGGACCAGAGCTACATGGGTCCCATCAATGGCACCTATGAGGTTGGGGATATGTCCAAGGGCATAGAAGTCATCTTTCACTGTAGGCAAATCCTCCACCTGAGGGAAAATGATGTATCTCCTTAAGTGTTTCAGCAGGGCAGACAACACTCTGGACAACACTTTGGAAAACATAGGCTGGGACATCCCTGATGCCATGGCCACAGTTGTCTGAAAAGACCCACTTGCAAGGAAATGGAGCACTGACAGCACCTGCACGTCAGGGGGGATTCCAGTCGGATGGCGGATTGGTGACATCAGGTCTGGCTCCAACTGGGTACATAGTTCCTGGATTGTGGCACGGTCAAACCGGTAGGTGAAGATGACATGTCTCTCTTCCATAGTCAACAGGTCCACCAGCGGTCGGTACACCGGAGGATTACGCCATCTTCTCATATGTCCCAGCTGACGGTGCCTACGAAGGACAACAGCGAAGAACAACAGCGAAGAACCAGTCATTCCTCCAGGTATGTACCCACAGTTACACACAAGACTACACCACTCACAAAACCCTTCCTGTATGTGTGTTGAGTGTAGGCCTAGCTGTGTGTGACGCAGTAGTAAATGAAGCCATGTGGGCCCCTGAAATGGCGGCTGCCTGACCTCTAAACTGGGACAATGGGATTGTGGGGTAACTGCGCTGGCGTTGCACACCGTCGCAGTAGGCTGTCGTAGACCGCGGCGCAATGCTGCATTGGTTAACATTGGACCCTATGGGTCCCAGGAGCCAATGAACAGGTGCGCCGGCGGTGATGATGCGCATCGCCGCGGACGTCACCGCCATTTTCTATCTGTTCAATCACTAGATACCCGACCTTCGACAGGAGAGGACCTACACTGCAAGTGTTGCTGTGACCTCGGTCTGGAATCGACGATGGCTGCTGCATCTGGGGAAAGGGCCCCTGCCTTCACTGCACAGGAGTTGGAGAAACTGGCAGACGGGGTCCTCCCCCAGTACACGCTACTCTACGGTCCTCCAGACCAACAGGTTAGTACACAGGGAGCACGTTGTATAGGCTAGACCTGGGTGGAGAGGGCTGGTTGGAAGAGGGAAGGGGGCAGAGTTCATAGAACAACAATGCATGGGAATGAATGGGCCACATGGCCAGAGTAGGGAGGGGGCCACTCACAACGACGGCGCAGTTGGTAATGACTGATCCTCTTCCCTTGTGCATGTCATGTAGGTCAGCGCCCACCAGAAGAGGGACATTTGGCTTGCCATCGCCAAGGATGTCCGGACCCTGGTGGCCCACCAGAGTAGGGGCACCCACTGCCGTAAGAGATGGGAGGACATTCGCCGCTGCAGCAAGAAGACGACGGAGGCTCAGCTGGGGATGGCCTCCCAACGTGGGAGGGGTGCCCGTCGCACCTTGACCCCCCTGATGTTCCGGATCCTGGCAGTGGCCTACCCGGAGTTGGATGGGCGCTTGAGGGCATCACCGCAGACACAAGGGGGTGAGTACAACCTCATTCTGCTGACTTTGCGTGCAGTGGAGGTGTCTGGGTGGGGGAGGTTAGCTGTGGGTGTCCTTAGGCCAAGGCGAGTTAGGTAGGCAAGGCCCCTCTGTAATGTAGGCCATGTGGCACTCTACCCCACCTCAGCAGAGTGCCAAGTCGAGGTACAGTTGTCCCTGTGGCATACATGTGCGCAGATGTCCACCATTGCCATGTAGGCCATATCTCAGAAATTGCATGTGCAGAGGGCAGGAGCACGGCGTAATGCAGGGGGCTGCTGCATCTGTCTTGTCCGCCAACGGTAGCGGTAATCCATGAACTAAAACTCTCTTTCTTCTGTCCCCCCCCCCTTTTCTGCTCTCCCTGTCCTTTAGTATATCAGCATCAACAGGCGGAGGTACAGTGGCACCGGAGCACGAAGGAGCTGCATCCCACATGGCCATGGAGGGCCACACCACGGACTCTGAATGCACCAGTGGGACGGAGGGCGAGGGGAGCTTCACGTCGGCCACCGGATCACCAAGCAGCGACACGGACTCGTTCGCCGATGGGGGCTCCCTTGTGGTGGCGGCACCATCTGTGGCCCCACCTCTACAGGTACAGCTGCCACCTCCCCTACCAGCACCGCCCTCCCAGCAGGCCCTCAGCGTTCGCCCTGTGCCCGCTCACCCAGGAGGGTGGGCATCACCTTCGCCCCAGGCACCTCAGGCCCTGCCCCAGTCACCCCTGCTGCCCTCAGTGAGGAGGCCATCGACCTCCTCAGGTCACTCACTGTTGGGCAGTCTACCATTGTGAATGCCATCCAGGGAGTAGAACGAGAGTTGCAAAACGGTAATGCATTCCTGGAGGGCATTCATTCTGGTCAGGGTGTCCTTCAGCGAACCCTGCAATCTCTGGCATCAGCAATGATGGCAGCCATTGTCCCTGTGTCTAGCCTCCCCCTCCAACTTCCTCCACCCAGACCCAATCTCCTGTACCCCAGCCCATCCCAAGCACACCTACAGACCAGCATGCACACAAGTCCACACACACAAGTAGCTCAAGCAAACATAGGCACCACACACACCACAGGCACTCACGCAAGCCTCACCCACATACAGACAGCAACATCCACTGCCTCCACTGTGTCCCTCTCCTCCTCTTCTCCCTCCTCTCTCCCAGTCTCGTCTACACACACACCTGCATGCACCACATCTACAGGCACCATGAAACGAACAAGGACACCCAGCACCACAAGCCGCTCACCTGCACTCACCACCTCCACTACCATTTACACGTCCCCTGTGTCCTCTCACAGTGTGTCTGTGACGCCCCCTCCCAAAGTACACAAACGCCGGCTATCACTCACCCAACATCCATCCACCTCACAACAGCCTCCAGTACCTGCACCCAAAACACCTAAAGTGACACCTCCGACAACCACCTCCTCTTCCTCCACTCCCAGACCCCCTCCAGCTACCCATCCCAGTGTTCGTCAGAAACTGTCCCTCTGTAAAGTAGACCTTCCCCCCCCCCCCCCTTCCAATTCATCAGTCCCATCGTAGCGCCTCAGCCAAAAACCCTCCAATACCAGTGGTGCCTGTTCAAGGTTTGTAGAGTGCACCAGCCACCAGGGCAGGCAGTAGGACCCGGAGCCAAGGCACTGGCAGCCCACCCCCATTAAAGGCTCTAAAATTGGAGAGTGGACAACGGGACCGTGTTAAGACTCCTGGTGGGAAAACAACTGACATGGGTTCCAAGTGGATTGGAGAGTCAGCTGTGACTCCACCAAAGGTGGGGAAGGGCCTGAGGAAGTCTGCCCAGCCTGTTGTGAGTGTCACGGCAGAGAAGTGCGCCATCATTTCCGGCGGTCGACACACAACCGCCAGCACCGTCGTCACTGGTCCAGAGACCACCGCCAGAGTCACAGCCCAGGAGGGCCCAAGTATCGTCACTGGTCAGGAGACCACCGCCAGAGTCACAGCCCAGGAGGGCACAAGTATCGTCACTGGTCAGGAGACCACTGCCAGAGTCACAGCCCAGGAGGGCACAAGTATCGTCAGTGGTCCAGAGACCACAGCCAGAGTCACAGCCCAGGAGGGCCCAAGTATCGTCACTGGTCAGGAGACCACTGCCGGAATCACAGCCCAGGAGGGCCGAAGTATCGTCACTGGTCCAGAGACCACCGCCAGAGTCACAGCCCAGGAGGGCCCAAGTATCGTCACTGGTCCAGAGACCACCACCAGAGTCACAGCCCAGGAGGGCACAAGTATCGTCACTGGTCCAGAGACCACAGCCAGAGTCACAGCCCAGGAGGTCCCAAGTATCGTCAGTGGTCCAGAGACCACCGCCAGAGTCACAGCGCAGGAGGGCCCAAGTATCGTCACTGGTCCAGAGACCACTGCCGGATTCAGTGCCCTGGAGGGCCCCGGCTGCCACAGCCCCGCTGGGCAATGATGGAACTTCATGCCACACACCAATGCCCAGTGTAGAGAACGTCATGCCACACACCAATGTCCGTCTCAGAACCGCCATGTCAAAGCACCGCTGAACAGGGCAAAGACCGCCATGGCAAAACACCGCTGAACAGTCCGGAACCTCCATGTCAAAGCACCACTGAACAGGGCAAAGACCGCCATGGCAAAGCACCGCTGAACAGTCCGGAACCGCCATGTCAAAGCACTGCTGAAAAGGGCAAAGACCACCATGTCAAACCACTGCTGAACAGGGCAAAGACCGCCATGGCAAAGCACCGCTGAACAGTCCGGAACCGCCAAGTCAAAGCACCGCTGAACAGTCCAGAACCGCCATGTCAAAGCACCGCTGAACAGGGCAAAGACCGCCATAGCAAAGCACCGCTGAACAGGGCAAAGACCGCCATGTCAAAGTACCGCTGAACAGGGCAAAGACCGCCATGGCAAAGCACCGCTGAACAGTCCGGAACCGCCATGTCAAAGCACCGCTGAACAGGGCAAAGACCGCCATGGCAAAGCACCGCTGAACAGGGCAAAGACCGCCATGGCAAAGCACCGCTGAACAGTCCGGAACCGCCATGTCAAAGCACTGCTGAACAGGGCAAAGACCGCCATGGCAAAGCACCGCTGAACAGGGCAAAGACCGCCATGGCAAAGCACCGCTGAACAGGGCAAGCACCAGGTAGGAATGAATGGCCCGCCACTTCAGGCATCCTTATCCCATGTGCAGCTGGGACAGTGACAGGACAGGAAATTTCACGGGGAGACTCATCCAGTCTGGGCACCAGTCCCCCCCAGTACCAGTAGAGACCTGCATCTACTTGAGAGACTGTGGCTTTGCACTCCCCAGGATGGTACATTGGGCAAGCCACCCACTGTAGAGACTTGAGAGACTGTGGCTTTGCACTCCCCAGGATGGCACAGTGGGCACCCCACCCACTGTAGAGACTTGAGAGACTGTGGCTTTGCACTCCCTAGGATACATCAATGGGCATGGAGCCCCGTCGTGGATCTGGCTTTGCAGTCATCCGGCTGAGGTGCCCCCGCTTCCCTTCCCCCTGAGGTGCCTGTAGTATTTCTATCTGATGCCCCAGCAGTGTTCTCTCTGATTGTGGTCAGGTATCCTTTGTGGGCCTCGCCCATGCATTTTTGGACTGTTGGTGCACAGACATTGTTATTTACATATCTGCACTACTTCTCGTATTGTATATAATTATGACTGATTTTCACATATATATCTGTATATTATTTTTTTTTACATGTATATTGCCACGTTACAATGTTAGCCCGAATTTCGCATTGTCTTTTCATTCTTCCGGGGGGGATTGTGGGTTGTTACTGTGATTTTTGTGAATGTATTGGTGTGTATGTTGTAATATGCGAGGGTGGGGGTGTTTGTTGGGTGTCCCCCTAACTTTTGCCTCCCCCCTCCCCGTGTCATAGGTGCAGTACTCACCGTTGTCTTCGGCGCCTAAGTAGCTGTTTGTCGTAGAGGAGCAGAAACACAAGGGCAGGGAGTATTTGGAGTTCCGGCTCCATGGAGTCCTCGTGGGATGTTTTCAGGTGAGCGTTTTCCCATAGCAAAAGCTGTTTCCGCCGTGTTTTTATCCACGGAGAATCCGCCCCGGGAAAGGTGGCGGATTGGCGGGTTGTAATACTGTGGGCGGTACATTGTCTTCCGCCTGTCTGTTGGCGGTGACCGCCGCGCTGCTTGTTTGCACCGCTGTGGTGGGAAGTGTGTTAAAGTGGCAGTCTTTGTTGGCGGTTTCCGCCAGGGTCATAATTCCCTTTTTTTGTCCGCCGGCCTGTTTGCGGTATTTCCGCAGCTTTAACACCGTCCACCAGGGTTGTAATGACCCCCCTAGACCTTACACAAGAATGTATGGAGGTCATAAAACAAGCTAGGAAACCAACCACAAGACATTGCTACGCAAATAAGTGGAAAAGATTTGTTTATTACTTCCATAATAATCAAATTCAACCATTGCACGCATCTGCTAAAAACATCGTAAGCTACCTTCTACACTTACAAAAGTCCAAGTTAGCTTTTTCATCCATTAAAATACATCTCACCGCAATTTCAGCTTATCTGCAAATTACGCACTCAACTTCATTATTCAGAATCCCAGTCATAAAAGCATTTATGGAGGGTCTGAAAAGGATTATCCCACCAAGAACACCACCAGTTCCTTCGTGGAACCTCAACATCGTATTAACACTACTCATGGGTCCACCTTTTGAACCCATGCATTCATGTGAGATACAGTACTTAACATGAAAAGTAGCATTTCTAATAGCTATCACATCTCTCAGAAGAGTAAGTGAAATACAAGCCTTTACTATACAAGAACCCTTTATTCAGATACACAAACTGTGGAACTCCCAGTATTCTTTCCAGAACCAGATTCTGTAGCTGAAAGAGCATTACATACATTAGACATCAAAAGGGCACTAATGTACTACATAGATAGAACAAAACAAATTCGCAAAACAAAACAATTGTTGTTTGTTGCTTTCCAAAAACCTCATACAGGGAATCCAATATCCAAACAAGGCATTGCCAGATGGATAGTTAAATGTATTCAAACCTGTTATATAAAAGCAAAAAGAGAACTGCCTATTACACCAAAGGCACACTCAACTAGAAAGAAAGGTGCTACCATGGCCTTTCTAGGAAACATACCAATGACTGAAATCTGTAAGGCAGCCACATGGTCGACGCCTCATACATTTACCAAGCATTACTGCGTGGATGTGTTAACAGCACAGCAAGCCACATTAGGACAAGCAGTACTACGGACTTTATTTCAAACAACTTCAACTCCTACAGGCTGAACCACCGCTTTTGGGGAGATAACTGCTTACTAGTCTATGCACAGCATGTGTATCTGCAGCTACACATGCCATCGAACGGAAAATTTCACTTATCCAGTGTACATCTGTTCGTGGCATGAGACGCTGCAGATTCACATGCGCCCTCCCACCTCCCCGGGAGCCTGTAGCCGTTTTAAGTTGAGAGAAAAAAAAAAATTAAACTTGTACATTTGTAAATATATCACTTTTAACCACATTATGTACATACATATTTACTCCATTGCATGGGCACTGTTACTATAATACACAACTCCTACCTCACCCTCTGCGGGGAAAACAATCTAAGATGGAGTCGACGCCCATGCGCAATGGAGCCGAAATGGGAGGAGTCCCTCGATCTCGTGACTCGAAAAGACTTCTTCGAAGAAAAACAACTTGTAACACTCCGAGCCCAACACTAGATGGCGGGATGTGCAAAGCATGTGAATCTGCAGCGACTCATGCCACTAACAGATGTAAACTGGGTAAGTGACATTTTCCATATATAGATCAACTACCTGACTTCCGTAGGGAAAACTATGAGCAAGGCTTTGGTAACCGAAACGCATTGGGGCTTGCAGCAGAAAAGTGTGGTTCTGGCATCATCCTGTAGTGTACAACTCATTATTCCAAGAGGAAGTGTGTGATTTGAGCAATTGAATGTAACAGGTTTCCCCTCCCTGTAGTCATACAGCTGCGAGAGCTGAGTCAGACTTCTGAAGGGAGGAAGAGGCAAGGTGGAATTAATATAGATAGATAAATAATTCACTGAAAAAAAACAAAGGTTACAGGGATGTTATAGTTGAGAAACAGAATTTAAAAAAAAACATAGAACTTCACTCTAAAAAACAAAGGTTACATGAACGTTATAGTTAGGCTCACATTTTAAATTTACAAACCCATAGAAATTCAGCGGTTATAGTTATAGTTATTTCAAGTAACTATAACTTGTGCCCTAAGGTAACTATAACTCACACCCCTGCCATGCACAGTTTTTTCCTCAAAAATGTAACTGCAAATATTAGTGATATTATCCGTGATGTTATCAAAGATGTCATGAGTACTGCAATATGTGGGGTAATTAGCAGTGCATATCGAGGGTGCAAATCATAGTTACCTTAGGGCAGTGGTCTTCAAACTTTTTAATGCCGCGCCCCCCCAGTTGAAATATAAAAATCATTGCCCCCCCCCTCAGAACTTTTCACAATTATTTTAGAAAGATGGCAATGTTTAAATATCTCTAAACCTATTTAAACATTGCAGTTAAGTACTGTTACCTTTTTAAAACTGCAATAACATGCTTCTGCTTAAAACAAAGGCATGTTATCTGTATAATATTTCTTTTGGCCAGAGTTTGGCGCCCCCCCTGGGATCACTGGGAACCCCCAGTTTGAAGACCTCTGCCTTAGGGCAGGGGTTGGCTCTCAGCAGCAGTTCACAAGAACGAACCCACTCATCACAGAAACTGCATGAAAAAGCAGGGATGCAAACACCTCCATCAAGGTTTACAAATAACTTTTAAAGGTGAAAATGCATTGCTCCGGCTCGCAGGGAGCTGCTTCAAATAGCAGGGGTGCGAATTATAGTTAACTTAAGGTGACAGTTGTAGTTACTTGAAATAACTACAACTATAACTGCTGAATTTCTAAGGTTTTGTATGAGTAAATTCACAGCCTAACTATACCCACTATAACGTCCCTGTAACCTTTTTTTAAGTGAATATATATATATGTATATATATATAGATAGATATAATGAGCATAAACATGGTTTGCCACTTTCCCCACCTGTCAGAATTAAATATATGTACTGGAATGGTAAGATCCAAACACTACTTCTACTTGCATGCCTGCTTGTCTGTATAGTATTTTAGTGGACTAGACTTAGGGCCTGATCTAGAGTGCAGAGCACATTATTTTACTTGTCAGGGCGACAGCTGTAAAATCCCCCGTTGCCGGATGGAGTTCCCATTCTCTCCATTTAGAGATGTCTCTAGTTATTGACAGGAACCACTGTCACAGCAGTTCATGTCAATGTGTTAAAAGTCTGATGGACAGCTACCTCAAACTTGTAACACATTTCTGCTTTTTTTAAAAACAAAATCCTAACAGATTGGTGGTTGGCGTAAAGTACTTTCACTGAAGTTTGATCAATTTATCTCCGCACAACCCTGTGTTTTTTGGCTCACGGTACAGGGGAGTAAATATTTTTAGTGTAGGTACATGGCCAAAACAACGACATGCAGGGAGCGATGGAAGCAAAGGTCGCACCAAAGTATTGTGATGGATTGAAAAACACAAAGAGAGCCATGGATTCCAACTAGGAGACATGCTAGTTTATGTAAAGTATTGAGATCCATCCTAAAGTAAAGACAGTGGGTGCTTGTGGTATACATATTTTGTAGGTGGAAGTATACTGCTACTATTACTCACACCTTTGACGCTGCTCAACTGCCCAAGTGAGCCCTTCACCCGATTGGCTGCCTCTGACCCTGGGCTTGATTTGAGAATTCACAACATACCTCGACCATGAAGGTACCAGTCAACAGCTGGGAATACTGGACGGTCTGCCAACTCCACAGCAGATTGCACTAAGGATTCCTTGACCACTTGGTAGCTATTGAGTATCACCATTGGGGTGCGACCGATAAAGATGGTGCATATGTCACCATATTTTCTGTGAATCTGAGGAGAGATAACCAAACAAAAATCAATCAAGGTTTAATCCAAAACATAAATCATAAAGAAATAATCAGCATGTCTGCAGTGTACATTAGTGCGGGAATTATTCTTTGGTAAACATTCCCCACCCCATTGGTCCTTCTTTTATAGAAATCAAATGGATGGGAGCCAATGTTATTGGAATAAGACTCTGTGACTCCCTTTTGTTCACAAATCTTTAAATTAGGTTCTCAACCCACTGCACTATATCACAGGCCTAAAGATAGCCTAGTCTCCGACGATTTATACAATGGATGTTTTGTGAAGTCCTGTTTAATTTTGACTGCAAATATATACAGAATATTGGCAACAAGCCAAAGCGCAGGAAGAAGTGACAAGTATGGTCTGTGCACAGTGAGGCCACAGGCAGCTTTTTAATCTTTAAGTATTCTTTCAATTATTTTTTATTTTATAATGGTGCAGATCCTTCGCATAATTCCACAGGATGGGTAATCCATAAATAGTTCACCATAGACCAGCTCCCAGGCATAACTAACAGTAATGCACAGTAGAAATACATATTTAATCAAATCTCTTTCGGGTCTACACAGGATCCATAGAGAGTAATCCGCAGGCATGCACTGGTTAATGGCAGCCACGGTCAGTTGTCTTGTGGTCAATAATTGTGTGTGCTGGGACACAATCATAGACACCAGATAAAACACAGAAGGTCACGTATCAAAGCAGGGGCTGTCCCGAAATTTTTCACAGAGAGTGGGATAGTTGGATAAATTATTATGGCCTAGGCCGGACATATGAAATCGGAGCGCTTTGGACACCGATGGGACCCGACATGTCCTCTGGGCAAAATGATCACTGATATGATTCTATGCATTTAAGAATAGAATGAGGAGATGTTTTATTGTGTACTGTGCTATTCCACTGTATTTCTATCACTTTGTCATGTGGATTTGCTGCAGCAGGAAGGCTTCTACATTGTGTGACTGACCTCTGTGTCATTGTCATGGTGGTTTATTTGACAATGTGTATGTTACAACAAACCATAAATTAAAAAGATATTTTAAAAAAAAAAGATGCCAGACAAAACAATCAAATTAAATGTGGCCAATCACATATCAGTAGGCTATGGCCTAAGCACAGCTCGTATAATACAATTTACCACTTTGATCATGGAGAAATGTAAGTTTTAGACGTTGCTTGGTAGGGCCCAGGTGGAAGGACAGAGGAGCAGTGACGCTTGCTGGGGTAGACCTAGAACTAACAGAAGTGCAGCCCTAAGATATGCTGTAATCACAGGCATTAAGTATAAAGGCTCTACAGTCTTGTTTCCATCAGTCAGGATAAATAGTCTCTAGGGTCTACTCAGTGTGAAACAGAGGAGCAGTCCAAGGACATGCATTGCTAATAGGTCTTCAGACTAAATTCTATACACTGTCCGCCTAGAAGTGATACGGGAGCAGCCAAAGTCCAAGTATGGGTGATCAGCAGTCAGAATAAGTACTCTATTGTACATCCAGTGGCAACTCATGGGTTGTGTGGTTTATAAGGCAACTGATATAAATGCTTTTTAAGGTCTACTCAGCAGTAAAAGAAGTACTCATTGGCACATGATCGATACAGGCAGTCTCAATCAGTATCCGTTTGGGTCAACTTAGGTGCAACATAGCAGCATCTCCTAGGTATGTGATGGTTACCACTATAGGGATAAGTGCTGAATGGGGATTAGTGATTATGGCAATACAGCAATAACAAAGTGGGCATTTGACACACATTGGACTATGAAAAGTTGGTACTAGACTACTGCTGTGGCAGGCTAAAATAAGTATTTTAAATTATTTGAAGAAGTAAGGGAAGGATAGGTGTGTTATGACTGTCAAAGTGCACCTTTTCGCCCAGAATGGATATGATGCAAAGAGATGCCAAGATGGTTGGATGCAGGAGTCTTGGGCTTGTGGGATGTGGTGCACTCTCCACCACCCATCCAAATGGTAAAACTGGGGGGCAAGAGACCGAAGGCAGTTCAAATCACTTTATTCTATGAATATCTTTGGAATTTGGCTTGGATGAACAATGGATCAGTCTCTGTAACAGACTGCCCTGTGAATGAACAGTGTATGGCGGTAGGGAGCCAAAGAAGCAACTGTAACACTAGGTTGATGCGTTCCAGTGAGCAAAGGGATAACAGCTGTTGTTTGTGTGTTATCTCTTTTCAGCAGGATTTAAATGAACTTGCTGTTCATAAACATTAGAGGCTGTAGACGTTACAGGGTAATTCAACAGCCACAACGTGCCTCGATATAGACCAATGGTTCTTGAGATTAGAGCATGTTTTAGAGGGTCTATCACATACCTAAGGTTGTTGATTTTGAGTGACTAGTGCCTTTGGGGCTAAGTGCTACTTTTCAGATTGGGTGCTTGCGGATGTTTTTGTAGGCATATCTTTTTTAATTAGCATTTACTTTTACATTCTGTGTTTTGGATATTTATTTTTGGAGTTTGAATATCTTTGTTATGTATTTTCACATGGTACTTCAAAACTAACATTACTTGCAAGAGAGAGGGGGCAATGTGCAGCTCTGAGACAATTCACCAAAATGTTAAACGTGATATCACACAAGATGAGTAATAAATGTGGCTACCATCTATTTGCATTCTGGTACACGATGGGGGTTATTACAACTTTGGAGGAGGTGTTAATCCGTCCGAAATGTGACGGATATACCACCAGCCGTATTACGAGTTCCATAGGATATAATGGACTCGTAATACAGCTGGTGGTATATCCGTCACTTTACCGTCTCTTTTGGGACAGATTAACACCTCCTCCAAAGTTGTAATAACCCCCGATGTCCTTAATTTATGCCAGAGGATCAGTAAAACCACAAATACCGAAATGCTAAGAAATCCGAACTAAACAACCAAAAATGGCCAAACTTCTTATGTTTGTGTTTTTCATTCTGCAGTTTTATTGTAACATGATCCACGCTCACAAAAAGCTATCAGAGCATTTGTAACAAGGAATAATGCACATTAAAGTAACAGAAGCGCTCAAAGTAGCATGCTTGTACACAAAATCAGCAACACGTTGTGAAAGAAACCTTAATATACTAATCAGTTCACGTGTGGCTAAAAACATGATACGTAGTGTATAACAACAGGGCAACGAAATGCAATTGGCTTTAAAAATCATATTGGATTTAAGCGGGGATACCAGAGAGAGAGCACGGTGCCTAGCAATGATTAGAAGTGCCAGGGTTAGTGCAACTTGGAGGTACAAAGAAAAAGGTTTCATATTCAATAAGTTTATTTCGGGTTACAATGAACCCATAAAATGTGCAGAATCATAAGGAACAATACATACATGAGTATTGGTAAACATACAAGTTAAGAGTATAAACACTTTCCATTAGATAAAACAAAGCTGCCATAACAGATCAGTCTAAGTACATAAAGTGTAAAGTGTGATGTAATATCAACAACAGATGACCAAAAATTAGTCATGGCACTCACAATCACAAAAAGAACCCAAATATTTGGATTGATTAATATTGATGACTTTGGACATTGGAAGCTGCCTAAAGTCACATCAGATAACAATTCATAAATAAACAGAAATTCAGATACAGCCTACTTATATATCTGCAGTACAAATAAGCTAAAATATAAAGATGTTACCAAAGAGAGGATGATGCCAGTGTTCTTCCGGGTCGTTTCCTTATTAGCCAAACAGCATAAAAGTTCCTGCCCATGACAAATACAATAAGCACACCAGTTTGTTGTTAGTACCCTAGAGGCTACCGAACAGCTTCTAAACCCCTTGATTGTTACAGAGAGGTTTAAGTCATTTTCTACGAGGATTTTTGCACCATGGGTAAAAAAAAAACATTAGACGTTGAACATCTTCACAGGGTGCTCCACACAAAACATGGAATGGTAAGGCTATTAGGTGATTATTCCAGCTGCTCATGTACTGCCCAATCTAAAGAGTACCCAACCTCAATTTAACAAATAATATCCTAGCAAATCCTGGTCTAATATTATCAAGATATGGTTCAAAGGCCACATTGCATTTAAACTGAAAAGGTCTGGCGTCAGAGATCCAATGCGACTATTATTGAGGTATTGATCCACAGTATAGGGCCAGAATGCTGATTTGACAGCTAGATTTTGTATTACTGGTAATAGCAGAAGGAGTGCTCCATAAATTGCTTATTGCTGTTGTCTGTAGAGTAGATTTTCAATAAGTAAAACATTTAATAGACAGTGAATTGGGCATACCCAGGACCTCAATCAACTCATTTCTATGATATTTCAGCTCTGCAGTACTCTTAAAGCATACTCAGAATAGCATGGGTCTTAAAACTGCTATATCACTAATCCGCTTAAGATAACTTTCAGAAACTAGGGGGATGATAGAAGTACTTTGTGGCAAATTAAACAGATCTAAGGAAAAGATTCTCTTTTGTGACTGCCTCCTTTTTCCCCACATGTCCCCAAATTTCCACCCTGTACAGAGCAGTGCTCTGCACCTTCACACAGTAGATATCAATGGCTGGTGAGACATGTCTCAGTGTCGTTTTTTAAAAACCTTTTCAACACAATAAATACTCTGTGCAACAAAGAAGCACTTGCTTTATCCATGTATGACGGCCAGATGTTTGATTTGTCTATGGCGATACCTAGATAATCAAATGTTTCTTCTCTTTGTAAAGGAGCCCCTTTCCTACTAAAGCCACCTCTGTGAGATTTATGGAGATTGAGGATCATATACTTTGTTTTTGATGTACTGACTTCAAGGCCCCTCTCATTGCAGAAAAGAGTGAATTTGTTCAGAAGGTTTTGTAGACTCATGGGGGTACGGGAGATTAATAAAGTATCATCAGCAAATAGAAGTACTGGTATGGGCCTGCCACCTAGTCTGGGGGAATCATGAGTACAATTCAGCAAGTATGTAAGGCATCAGTAATGTACAATGAGAATAATGTCGGGGCTAACACACACCTCTGACCGACACCTCACTTGATTGGAATACCTTAGTTAGTTCCCCCTTGGAAGCCAATCTCACCTGAGCATAATTTGATCCATGCAATCTCATTATTACATTTATCAAAACAGGGCCCATCCTCATCAGGTCCAAAACTAGCCATAGCTTATTCCTGGATTGTAGATCAAAAGCTGTTTTGAGATCTACAAAGGCCACATAGAGATGGTCCCTGGATAGCGAAAGGTACTTCCATTGCTGAAGTATACGCTGAAAGATTTGATCTGCAGTACTGGTCTTCTGTCTAAATCCTCCTTGTAGTGGGGATAATATGCTGATGTCATGTAGGAAGTTGGCTCTCTATATACTATTTCAAAGTAAGTAATAGTGTGCACGGAGGCCAAGGGTTCCCCTTAGAGGTAAGATAGTGGCAACAAGAGATAATTCTAATGCTCTATTTTGTGGTAGTGTGGTCGAGCAGTAGGCTTATCAGAGGTTAGTGTTAAGCATTTGTTGTGCACACACAGGCAATAAATGAGGAACACACACTCCGAGACAATTCCAGGCAAATAGGTTTTTATATAGAAAAATATATTTTCTTAGTTTATTTTAAGAACCACAGGTTCAAGATTTACAAACAATACTTTAAATGAAAGGTATTCCACTCAGGTATCTTAGGAACTTTGAATTATCACAATTGCATGTACAGTTTTGACAAAAATGGCAATAAGCTAGTTTAAAAATGGACAGTGCACAAATCAACAGTTCCTGGGGGAGTTAAGTAATTGTTAAGTTCACAGGTAAGTAAGACACTTACAGGGTTCAAAGTTGGGTCCAAGGTAGCCCACCGTTGGGGGTTTAAGGCAACCCCAAAGTTACCACACCAGCAGCTCAGGGCCGGTCAGGTGCAGAGGTCAAAGTGGTGCCCAAAACACATAGGGGGTTATTACAACTTTGGAGGAGGTGTTAATCTGTCCCAAAAGTGACGGTAAAGTGACGGATATACCACCATCCGTATTACGAGTTCCATAGGATATAATGGTCTCGTAATACGGCTGGTGGTATATCCGTCACTTTTGGGCCGGATTAACACCTCCTCCAAAGTTGTAATAACCCCCATAGGCTTCAATGGAAATAGGGGTGCCCCTGTTCCAGTCTGCCAGCAGGTCAGTACCCGCGACTTCGGAGGGCAGACCAGGGGGGTTTTGCAGGGCACCGGGGAGGGGGGAGACACAAGCAGGTACAAAAAGTACACCCTCAGCGGCACAGTGGCGGACGGATGCAGAGTGCAAACAGGCATCAGGTTTGCAATAGGATTCAATGGGGAGACCCGGGGTCTCTTCAAGGATGCAGGCAGGCAAGGGTGGGGCTCCTCGGGGTAGCCACCACCTGGGCTAGGAAGAGGGCCGCCTGGGGGCGCTCCTGCACTGGAGTTCGGTTCCTTCAGGTCCTGGGGGCTACGGGTGCAGTGTGGTTTCCAGGCGTCGGGTTCCTTGAAGCAGGTAGTCGCGGTCAGGGGGAGCCTCTGGATTCCCTCTACAGGCATCGCTGTGGGGGCTCAGGGGGGTCAACTCTGGCTACTCACTGGCTCGCAGTCGCCAGGGAGTCCTCCCTGTAGAGTTAGTTTCTGCAGGTCGAGCCGGGGGCGTCGGGTGCAGAGTGGAAAGTCTCACGCTTCCGACGGGAAACGTGTGGTCTTTAAAAGTTGCTTCTTTGTTGCAAAGTTGCAGGTTTGTTGAACAGGGCCACTGTTCTCTGGAGCTTCTTGGTCCTTTTAGATGCAGGGTAGTCCTCTAAGGCTTCAGAGGTCGCTGGACCCTGTGGGATGCGTCGCTGTTGCAGTTTTTCTCAAAGTGGAGAGACAGGCCGGTAGGGCTGGGGCCAAAGCAGTTGGTGTCTCCGTCTTCTCTGCAGGGCCTCAGGTCAGCAGTCCTTCTTCGTCTTCAGGTTGCAGGAATCTAGTTTCCTAGGTTCTGGGGAGCCCCTAAATACTGAATTTAGGGGTGTGTTTAGGTCTGGGAGGGCAGTAGCCAATGGCTACTGTCATTGAGGGTGGCTACACCCTCTTTGTGCCTCCTCCCTGAGGGGAGAGGGGCACATCCCTATTCCTATTGGGGGAATCCTCCAAAATCAAGATGGAGGATTTCTAAAGGCAGGGGTCACCTCAGCTCAGGACACCTTAGGGGCTGTCCTGACTGGTGGGTGACTCCTCCTTGTTTTTCTCATTATCTCCCCTGGACTTGCCGCCAAAAGTGGGGGCTGTGTCCAGGGGGCGGGCATCTCCACTAGCTGGAGTGCCCTGGGGCATTGTAACACAAAGCGTGAGCCTTTGAGGCTCACTGTTAGGTGTTACAGTTCCTGCAGGGGGGAGGTGTGAAGTACCTCCACCCAGAGAAGGCTTTTGTTTCTGTCCTCAGAGAGCACAAAGGCCCTCACCACATGGGGTCAGAAACCCGTCTCTCAGCAGCAGGCTGGCACAGACCAGTCAGTCCTGCACTGAACAATTGGGTAAAATACAGGGGGCATCTCTAAGAGGCCTTCTGTGTGCATTTTTTAATAAATCCAACACTGGCATCAGTGTGGGTTTATTATTCTGATAAGTTTGATACCAAACTTCCCAGTATTCAGTGTAGCCATTATGGAGCTGTGGAGTTCGTTTTTGACAAACTCCCAGACCATATACTTAATATGGCCACAACTGTACTTACAATGTCTAAGAAAAGACTAAGGGGGCCATTACAACCCTGGCAGACGGTGTTAAAGGTGCGGCAATACCGCAAACAGGCAGGCGGACCAAAAAAGGGAATTATGACCCTGGCGGAAACCGCCAACAAAGACAGCCACTTTAACACACCGCCTGCCACGGCGGTACAGACAAGCAGCGCGGCGGTCCTCGCCAACAGACAGGCGGAAGACAATGTACCGCACATAGTATCACAACCCGCCAATCAGCCACCTTTTCCGGGGCGGATTCACCGTGGATAAAAACACGGCGGAAACAGTTACTGCAATGGGAAAACGCTCACCTCAACACATCCCACGAGGACTCCATGGAGCCCGAATGACAGTTTCTTCCGGCCCTTGTATTCGTACTCATCTACGAAGACCAACAGCGGCGCGGCCGAAGACAACGGTGAGTACAGCACCTACGACATGGGGGAGGCAAAAGTTAGGGGGACACCCACGAAACACTCCCACCCCCACCCTCACTTATTACAACATACACACCAATGCATCCAAAAAAATCACAGTAACAACCCACAGTCCCACCGGAAGAATGCAAAGACAAAGCAAAATCTGTTCAAATATTGTAATGTATCAATATACATGTCTGTCAAAAATATACAGATATATAAGAAAATCAGCCAGAAATATATACATTACGAGAAGTAGTGCAGATATGCACATAGCAATGTCCGTGCACCACAAGTCCAAAAAAGCATGGGCGAGGCCCACAAAAGATACCTGTCCTCAATCGGAGAGAACACTGCCGGGGCATCAGACAGAAATACTACAGGCACCTCAGGGGGAAGGGAAGGGGGGGGCACCTCAGCCGGATGACTGCAAAGCCAGATCCACGACAGGGCTCCATGCCCATTGATGTATCCTGGGGAGTGCAAAGCCACAGTCTCTCAAGTCTCTACACTGGGTAGGTTGTCCACTGTACCATCCTGGGGAGTGCAAAGGCATAGTCTCTCAAGTCTCTACAGTGGGTGGGTTGCCCACTGCCATATCCTGGGGAGTGCAAAGCCACAGTCTCTCAAGTCTCTACAGTGGGTGGGTTGCCCACTGCCATATCCTGGGGAGTGCAAAGCCACAGTCTCTCAAGTAGATAACATCCGCCAGTGGCTCTGGAGGGGGACTGGTGGCCAGACTGGATCAGTCTCCCCGTGAAAGTTCCTGTCCCGTCACTGTCCCAGATGCACATGGGATAAGGATGCTTGATGTGGCGGTCTTTACATTCTTCCCCAGTGCATGCCCTGTTCAGCGGTGCTTTGCCATGGCGGTGCATGCCCTGTTCAGCGGTGCTTTGCCATGGGGGTGCTTGCCCTGTTCAGCGGTGCTGTGCCATGGCGGTGCTTGCCCTGTTCAGCGGTGCTTTGCCATGGCGGTTCAGGACTGTTCAGCTGTGCTTTGCCATGGCAGTCTCTGGACTGTTCAGCGGTGCTTTGCCATGGCGGTTCTGGACTGTTCAGCGGTGCTTTGCCATGGCGGTTCAGGACTGTTCAGCGGTGCTTTGCCATGGCGGTTCTGGACTGTTCAGCGGTGCTTTGCCATGGCGGTTCAGGACTGTTCAGCGGTGCTGTGCCATGGCGGTCTCTGGAACGGGCATTGGTGTGTGGCATGACGACCCCTAGACTGGGCATTGTTGTGTGGCATAACGATACCCAGACTGGGCATTGGTGTGTGGCATGACGTTCCCTCATAGCGCACCGGGGCTGTGGCAGACGGGTCCCTCCTGGGCACTGACTCTGGCGGTTGTCTCCTGACCAGTGACGATACTTGGGCCCTCCTGGGCAATGACTTGGTCGGTGGTCTCCTGACCAGTGACAATACTTGGGCCCTCCTGTGCTGTGACTCCGGCGGTGGTCTCCTGACCAGTGACGATACTTGGGCCCTCCTGGGCACTGACTCCGGCGGTGGTCTCCTGACCAGTGACGATACTTGGGCCCTCCTGGACAATGACTTGAGCGGTGGTCTCCTGACCAGTGACGACACTTGGGCCCTCCTAGGCACTGACTCTGGCGGTGGTCACCTGACCAGTGACGATACTTGGGCCCTCCTGGGCACTGACTCCGGCGGTGGTCTTCTGACCAGTGACGACGGTGCTGGCGGTGGCGTCTCGACCGCCGGGAATGATGCCGCTCTTCTCCGCCGTAAGACTCACAATAGGCTGGGCAGACTTCCTCTGGCCCTTCCCCACCTTTGGTGGAGTCACAGCTGACTCTCCAATCCCCTTGGGACCCCTGTGAGTTGTTTTCCCACCAGGAGTCTTCACACGGTCCCGTCGTCCACTCTCCAATTTTAGAGCCTTTACAGGGGGTGAGCTCCCAGTGCCTTGGCTCCGGGTCACACTGCCTGCCCTGGTGGCCAGTGCACTCCACAAACCTTGAACAGGCACCACTGGTATTGGAGGCATTTTGGCTGAGGCGCTACGACGGGACTGATGAATTGGAGGGGGGGGGGCAAAAAGGTCAACTTTACAGAGGGACAGTTTCTGACGTACACTGGGATGGGTAGGTGGAGGGGGTCTGGGAGTGGAGGAAGAGGAGGTGGTTGTCGGAGGTGTCACTTTAGGTGATTTGGGTGCAGGTGCAGGTACTGGAGGCTGTCGTGAGGTGGATGGATGTTGGGTGTGTGGTTGCCGGCGTTTGTGTACTTTGGGAGGGGGCGTCACAGACACACTGTGAGAGGACACAGGGGACGTGTAAATGGCAGTGGAGGTGGTGAGTGCAGGTGAGCGGCTTGGGGTGCTGGGTCTGCTTGTGCGATTCATGGTGCCTGTAGATGTGGTGCATGCAGGTGTGTGTGTAGACGAGACTGGGAGGGAGGAGGGAGAAGAAGAGGAGGGGGACACAGTGGAGGCAGTGGATGTTACTGTGTCTGTATGTGGGTGAGGCTTGCGTGAGTGCCTGTGGGTTGTGTGGTGCCTATGTGTGCTTGAGCTACTTGTGTGGTGACTTGTGTGCATGCTGATCTGTAGGTGTGCTTGGGATGGGCTGGGGTACAGGAGATTTGGTCTGGATGGAGGAGGTTTGAGGGGGGAGGCTGGACACAGGGACAATGGCTGCCATCAGTGCTGAGGCCAGAGATTGCAGGGTTCGCTGAAGGACAGCCTGACCAGAATGAATGCCCTCCAGGAATGCATTACCGTGTTGCAACGCCCTTTCTACACCCTGGATGGCATTCACAATGGTAGACTGCCCAACAGTGAGTGACCTGAGGAGGTCAATGGCCTCCTCACTGAGGGCAGCAGGGGTGACTGGGGCAGGGCCTGAGGTGCCTGGAGCGAAGGTGATGCCCACCCTCCTGGGTGAGCGGGCTCGGGGCGAACGCTGAGGGGCTGCTGGGAGGGCGGTGCTGGTAGGGGAGGTGGGGGCTGTACCTGTAGAAGTGGGGCGCACAGATGGTGCTGCCACCACAAAGGAGCCCCCATCGGCGAACAAGTCCGTGTCGCTGCTTGGCGATCTGGTGGCCGACGTGATGCTCCTCTCGCCCTCCGTCCCACTGGTGCATTCAGAGTCCGTGGTGTGGCCCTCCATGGCCATGTGGGATGCAGCTCCCTCGTGCTCCGGTGCCACTGTACCTCCGCCTGATGATGCTGATGTACAAAAGGACAGGGAGAGCAAAAAAAGGGGGGGGAGACATAAGAAAGAAAGAGAGTTTGAGTGCATGGCATACCGCTACCGTTGGCGGACAAGACAGACACAGCAGCCCCCTGCATTACGCCGTGCTCCTGCCCTCTGCATATGCAATTTCTGGGATATGGCCTACATGGCAATGGTGGACATCTGCACACATGGATGCCACAGGGGCAACTATACCTGTATTTGGCACTCTGCTGAGGTGGGGTAGAGTGCCACATGGCCTGCATTACGGAGGGGCCTTGCCTACCGAACTCGCCCTGGTCTAGGGAAACCCACAGCCCACCTCCCCCACCCAGACACCTCCACTGCACGCAAAGTCAGCAGAATGAGAGTGTACTCAGCCCCTTGTGGCTGCTATGATGCCCTCAAGCGCCCATCCAACTCCGGGTAGGCCACCGCCAGGATCCGGAACATCAGGGGGGTCATGGTGCAACGGGCACCCCTCCCACGTTGGGAGGCCATCCCCAGCTGAGCCTCCGCCGTCTTCTTGCTGCAGCGGCGAATGTCCTCCCATCTCTTACGGCAGTGGGTGCCCCGTCTCTGGTGGGCCCCCATCGTCCGGACCTCCTTGGCGATGGCACGGCAAATGTCCCTCTTCTGGTGGGCGCTGACCTACATGACATGCACAAGGAAAGAGGAACAGTCATTACCAACTGCACCGTCGTTGTCAGTGGCCCCCTCCCTACTCTGGCCCATTCATTCCCATGCATTAATGTTCTATGAACTCTGCCCCTTACCTCTTCCAACCAGCCCTCTCCACCCAGGCCTAGCCCATACAACGTGCTCCCTGTGTACTAACCTGTTGGTCTGGTGGACCGTAGAGTAGCGTGTACTGGGGGAGGAACTCGTCTAACACTTTCTCCAACTCCTGAGCAGTGAAGGCAGGGGCCCTTTCCCCAGACGCAGCAGCCATCGTCGCTCCCAGACCGAGGTCACAGCAACACTTGCAGTGTAGGTCCTCTCCTGTCGAAGGTCAGGTATCTAGTGATTGAACAGATAGAAAATGGCGGTGACGTCCGTGGCGGTGCGCATCATCACCGCCGGCGCACCTGTTCATTGGCCCCTGGGACCCATAGGGTCCAATGTTAACCAATGCAGCATTGCGCCGCGGTCTACGACCGCCTACCGCAACGGTGTGCAACGCCAGCGCAGTTACCCCACAATCCCATTGTCCCAGTTTAGAGGTCAGGCAGCTGCCATTTCAGGGGCCCACATGGCTTGATTTACCTCTGCGTCACACATAGCTAGGCCTACACTCAACACACATACAGGAAGGGTTTTGTGAGTGGTGTAGTCTTGTGTGTAACTGTGGGTACATACCTGGAGGAATAATGACTGATTTGTCGCTGTTGTCCTTCGTAGGCACTGTCAGCTGGGACATTTGAGAAAATGGCGGAATCCTCCGGTGTACCGACCGCTGGTGGACCTGTTGACAATGGAAGAGCGACATGTCATCGTAACCTACCGGTTTGAACGTGCCACAATCCAGGAACTATGTACCCTGTTGGAGCCAGACCTGATGTCACCAATCCGCCATCCGACTGGAATCTCCCCTGACGTGCAGGTGCTGTCAGTGCTCCATTTTCTTGCAAGTGGGTCTTTTCAGACAACAGTGGCCATGGCATCAGGGATGTCCCAGCCTATGTTTTCCAACGTGTTGTCCAGAGTGCTGTCTGCCCTGCTGAAACACATAAGGAGATACATCATTTTCCCTGAGGTGGCAGATTTGCCTACAGTGAAAGGTGACTTCTATGCCCTTGGACATATCCCCAACGTCATAGGTGCCATTGATGGGTCCCATGTAGCTCTACCCCTCCCCCCACAGGAGTGAACAGGTGTACAGGAACAGGAAGAGTTATCATTCAATGAATGTCCAGATGGTATGTTTGGCAGACCAGTACATCTCCCAGGTGAATGCTATGTTCCCTGGCTCAGTGCTTGACGCCTACATCCTGCAGAATAGCAGCATCCCTGATATGATGGCTCAACTCAAGAGGCACCGTGTATGGCTATTGGGGGACTCTGGTTACCCCAACCTTTCCTGGCTATTGACCTCAGTGAGGAATCCCAGGACCAGGGCAGAGGAACGGTACAATGAGGCCCATGGGCGGACTAGGAGGGTGATCGAACGCACCTTCGGGCTCCTGAAGGCCAGGTTCAGGTGCCTCTATATGACAGGTGGATCCCTATTCTACTCACCGAAGAAGGTGTGCGACATCATCATCGCCTGCTCCATGCTCCATAATTTGGCTTTGCGACGCCAGGTGCCTTTTCTGCAGGAGGATGATCCAGATGACGGTGTTGTAGCAGCTGTGGAGCCTGTGGACAGTGATGAGGAGGAAGCTGAGGAAGAAGACAATGACAACAGGGAGTCAGTCATACAGCAATATTTCCAGTGACACACAGGTGAGAACATTTTCATGTTTAACATTACATTAACTTTCACACGTCTACCTCTATCCTGTCTGTCGGTTTCAACCACTATTTGGTAACTGAGTTGTACCTTTGGATAACTGTTTCACAGGTGTGGTTACCAAAGTGTCATCTGCTTGCATCCTTCAAGGTCTTGTGATGTGTGACATAGGTATGTTAACTTTACAATAGGAAACGCATTATCACACTGTCATTGATAATACATATTTACTAAATCACAGTCTGACTCCAGATTGTTTTGTGTTTCAAGGGTGTTTATTGAAGTGCTAATCATTGAAGGGGGTGGTAAAATGGTGAGGGGTGATGGTGGAGGAATGTCCATGGCAGAGTCCAGTCTATTAGTCTCACAGGTGCACTGCCCATCTGGGCATAGGAAGTGGAGCTGGGGCAGTTTAAGTATGGACAGGGTAACAAAGTGGGACAGTAGGAGGACAAAGAGGGTGGTCTCATTTCCTGGCGAGGGTCTTGCCATCTTGCTCTGTCCTGTTCCTGGATCTCAGGGACCGCTTGCGTGGTTGTTGTCCGTCTGCAGGGGGTGGGGTGCTGGTGTGGTGGTCCTGTGGCGGGGCATCCTGTCCACTAGCGCCAGCGGAGGTGGTGGGCAGTTCATTGTCCTGGCTAGTGTCAAGGGCCCCTTGGAGTGCCACGGTGTCCCTCATGGTGTTCTGTATGTCCTTCAGCACCCCTACGATGGTGCCCAAGGCAGAGCTGATGGTCCTGAGCTCCTCCCTGAACCCCAAATACTGTTCCTCCTGCAGGCGCAGGGTCTCCTGCAACTTGTCCAGGACCGTCGCCATCATCTCCTGGGAGTGGTGGTATGCTCCCATGATGGAGGATAGGGCCTCGTGGAGAGTGGGTTCCCTTGGCCTGTCCGCCCCCTGTCGCACAGCAGCCCTCCCAGTTCCCCTGTGTTCCTGTGCCTCCGTCCCCTGGACCGTGTGCCCACTACCACTGCCCCCAGGTCGCTGTTGTTGGGGTGGTGGGTTCTCCTGGGTTTCCTGTAGTGGTGGACACACCGCTGATTGACCTGTCCTGGGTAGGGAGGTTTGGGCCCGCTGGGTGGGTGCTGTGCTGGTGTTACCAGAGGGTGGAAGGTCAGTGTTGGGCTGTGCTTGTGCAAGGGGAACCGACTGTCCCGAGGCCCACGATGGTCCGGGCTGGTCATAAGGATCCAGTAGGGCAGAGCTGCTCTCGTCACTGTGGGCCTCTTCTGGGGGTGAAGTGGTGTTGTCTGGACCCTCTGGTGTGGTGACGGTCCTTCAGGTTCCTGCAGGGGCATAAGAGCATGATTATTGCATGTGTGTGTGTAATGGTGTGCAGTGGGTGGGTGTTTGTGTACCCCAGTGCAAGCATTCCTGTGTGTGGGTTTGTTTGATGGTAAGGGGGGTTGTTCTGGGTATGTTCAGTGAGCATGCTTTAGTGCTGGGTGTCCATGCTTAGTTGTGTCATGCAGGGCTTGGTGTTGGGATGTGTGGGTTTTTTTATTAGTACATTAGTGAGGAGTTGGAGTGATAGGGGAGGGGGTGAGGGTGGGAGTGTGTGATAGCATGCAGGTAGAATGGGGGATATGATAGTTAAGATTTGACTTACCAGTGTCCCATCCTCCACCGACTCCTCCGAGGCCCTCTGGATGCATGATGGTCAAGACTTGCTCCTCCCATGTTGTTAGTTGTGGGGGAGGAGGTGGGGGTCCGCTGCACCGCAATGTTGTGCCTGGAGACCGTTGAACGCACCTTCCCCCGTAGGTCGTTCCACCTCTTCCTGATGTCCTCCCTATTTCTTGGGTGCTGTCCCACGGCGTTGACCCTGTCCACTATTCTGCGCCATAGCTCCATCTTCTTGGCTATTAATGTGTGCTGTACCTGTGAGCCAAATAGCTGTGGCTCTACCCGGATGATTTCCTCCACCATGACCCTGAGCTCCTCCTCGGAGAAGCAGGGGTGTCTTTGGCGTGACATGGGGTGGTGGGTGTGATGTGTGGGGTGGTGTATGTGGTGATGAGTGTGGTGATGTGTGGTGGTGTGTGGTGTTTGCTGCGTGGATGTTGTGTGGGTGATGGTGTTGTGTGCCTCTGTGTGATAGGGTTGTCTATTCTGTGCTCTCTCTCTGGCCTTCGTTCTCAATTTTGGTCGTAGGGGTTTGTGGGTGATGTGGGTGTGTATTTTTTATTGTATTGGGTGGGTGGGAGTGGTGTTTTTATGTGTATCAGGAGTGTGTATTTGGAATTGTCCAATGTGGCGGTGTTTTGGAGATGTGTGTGTATTTTGAGCGCGGCGGTGTGTACCGGCAATGGAATACCGCGGTTGAAAGACCGCCGCGTGGATTCGTGTGTCGTAATAGCATGGGTGTGTTTCTGTTGGCGTGGAGGTGGAGGTGGAGGTTTTGTTATCGCCAGTTTATCACCGACCTTTGGTGTGGCGGAGTTGTGTGGGTGTCTGAATTTCGGCGGATTCCGAGCCGTGTGTCATAATAGCTGTGGCGGAATTCCACGGCCGCGGCGGTGTATTGGCGGTCTTCTGCACGGCGGTAAGCGGCTTTTACCGCCAATGTTGTAATGACCCCCTAAGTATCTCACCTGGAAGGTAGCTCTCCTCTTGGCTTTAACATCTGCTTGTCGAGTAAGCGAGATCCAAGGATTTACCGTCCAGGAACCCTTCATGAGATTTGGTGACGATAAAGTCATCCTACAGACAAACCCTAAGTTTATACCTAAAGTGCCGTCAGACTTCCATATTAATGAGCCAGTAGTGCTAAAGACTTTCTTTCCACAGCCTCAGACTGGAGCAGAAAGACTGCTGCATTCCCTTGACGGTAAACAATGCCTTAAATTTTATCTGCAGCGAACATCCTCGATCCGGAAATCAAATCAACTATTTGTGGCATTTAGTGCGCCCAGAAGAGGGCATCCTGTTACTAAACAGACTATTTCTAGATGGACCTCAAGCGCAATAGGCTCTTGCCATCAAAAGGCTGGTCAACCCCTGGAGGCCAGAGTACGTGCGCATTCTACCAGGGCAGTCTCTACATTCTATGCGCTCTTCTCTGTGTTGCGAGCAGCGATGTGGAGAACGACACACGCCTTCACGAAGCATTACTGTCTGGATGCTGAGGCGCTCCGAGATGCAGCGGTGGGTCAAGCAGTCCTTAGACATTTGTTCTGATAAGCTGAGCTGTTTGTTTTCCCACCATCCGCTTCTGATATAATATCACATTTTCTGTTCAGTATTCACGTACCTCTTATGCATATTCATTTATGTTTCAAAAGGTTAACTTTTGTTGCTTGGCATTTACCTGTCTTAATGCGAACGATATCTTATGATGAGATGAACAGTGTTTGTCAATACAGAAAATGTGTTGGTTACCTCTTGCTAGTCTTATTCAAGCATGTGAATCTATGAAAGTTCCAATACTGGAGTAAGAAATAAGTTACTTACCTGTAACTGTAGTTCTCCAGTATTGGAAGCTTTCATAGATTCACATGCGACCCTCCACCTCCCGGGGGAAGCTCACTTTCAAATATCTCTTGTTCAACCTGTAACTTATGCGGTAGTGCTTACAAAATCTGAGGTACTGGAGCTTCTCTCAGGAGAGTTCTAGAGGGTAGGGCACTCTCATTGGCTGAGGCTCAAGTTTGGTCCTTTTTACATAAGGACTTGGATAGATTACTAAAATGTAGAGTTTTAATGTTAGTGTTGTTATGTCTTTGGGGACATTGTCTTTTCTAAGGTACCAGGGACTCCCATCTTGACGACGGCGAATGATTCAAGCATGTGAATCTATGAAAGATTCCAATACTGGAGAACTATAGTTACAGGTAAGTAGCTTATTTTCATATCGCGAACACAACCCAAAGGTATTGGATCGCTTTACATGAGCCCCAGTTACTTTACACAAGGACACATTCATTTTTGGTAGACAGGGGGATATTAAGTGATTTGCCCAGAATAACAGAATGTTGAGTCAGTGCCGAGGCGCGAACCTGGTTCCCCAGCTCCAAAGTCATCAGCGCTGGCTGTTATGCCAGAAAACTCTTGCGGTTCAAAATGATTATTGTCAAAATATTGGCAGCCAAAATAATATATATATATATAGCCAAATGCTCGATGTGAGAGATTGAGCGTCAAGCCGGCCAAGAACGCCAATGGGAATAGGCAGGCTGAAACAAGAAAAAAAGATGCTCGCTGTGGAGTGCATGGTGTAGAAAGGTGGTTTACTCCAACATGACGCATTACGGCTGTCACATTGACTGGGCTCACAAACAGACATGAAGGTACAGTGTGTATATATATATATATATATGATTGGATAAACCGTGAAAAACAAGAAACCTCGGTATAAACAATGTTTTGGGCACTATGTTTGCATGGCTATTAAATCAATACAAGAAGAAAATAATGCACTGTCAAATGTATACAGTAAGGTACAATAAAAATAAAAATGATATGCAACAGAGCACCAACAGAAATTATCTAAATCACATAAATTGTGGACCTAAAAAAAAAACTGCAATGGCAATTAAATAATATACCATGGCATAATTATATGTGACTTGAAATATTTGTTCAAATAGTGTAGCAAATCCAGTATTAAATTATATATTTTAAAAATTATATGACTAATATATAAATATTAAATAGGAAATGTAATAGTATTAATTTATATTAAATAATACTGAGTATAAACATGCATAAATATTATGATAACTGAAACATAAAAAACATGTTCTATATTTATGAAACTGAAAACCTTAAAAAAATTAACAACAAAATGAAGAACATTTTTAAATACTAAAATATGGTATAAAAATAGTGAGCACTTGAAGACACAATAAAGAATAATCACGACCTCTGGAATTATGTGACTGTGCGACTGCATCGCAATTATAGATTTGTCACATCAGGGGTGTGGAATTTATTAAAATATCTACTTGTCCACGGGACAGGTTGCTTCTCAAATCTACTTGTCCTGTAAAAAGATCTACTTGTCCCTTCGGTGCCATGTAGTGTGGCGCCAAATTATGGCAGCAATCTCATTATGTAAGAGCTCTGATAATAGCCTCTCTGATTATGCCAGGGCTACTACCATAGTAGGGCTTGAATACTTGCAGTTTCAATCCCTACTGTAGCAATTTCCTTATTTTTCCACCTTTCTGCAGATCTGCATACTGGGGCTGGAGGAAGCAGTAAGCAATAGTTCCAGGGCTGGAATGCCTTTGAGTCTGCAAACCTACTAACCTGCATGTTTTAAAGATTTTCACCAGCTTCTCTCTAATATTTTCCCATAATAAGAAAGGTTGGACATTTACTCCTGACAATGGCAGAATTAGAACTTCTTCCAGGGTTGGGAAGAAAGTGGCTGGAGGGAAAATGAACTTGCAAATGCTCAATAGATTTTCACATGAGCAAATCTACACATGAGTATTTACCCATGCTAAAATACAGTTCACAAATATTTTATAGGGGTACGACATATACCATGGGTGCACTTTTGTGACTTTATTTAAGAATTTGGGGCCACATGTAGGTAGGTTCAGATTTGCGACCCGCAAATTGCGAGTCGCAGATCCGAATGTAGGATGGTGTCCCTGACACCATCTGTGATTCGCAAGGGCTTCGCAAATGCACACCTCATGAATAATCATGAGGTGGGTCGCAATTTGCGACCCCCTTGCGAATGGTGGCCTCATAGGGATGGGGGCCTGCTGGAGACAGCAGACCACCATGTCTGTGACTGCTTTTCAATAAAGCATTTTATTTTTATTTTTTGTAATGCAGACCGTTTTCCTTAAAGGAAAATGAGATGCATTACAAAAACGAAAAATGAAACGTTTTCGTTTAATTTTTTCAGAGCAGGCAGTGGTCCACAGGACCACTGCCTGCTCTAAAAAAATGTTTACAGTGACATTCACAATGGGGAAGGGGTCCCTTTTGTGAAAGTGTTAGCACCCATTTGAAATGGGTGCAAACTGCGATTGGTTTGCGCCCGCGTTTGCAAAACAATCCTACATTGCACTGCGAGTCGCAATTAGGAAGGGAACACCCCTTCCTAATTGCGAGTCACAAACCTGTTTTGCGATTCGGTAACCAGGTCACCGAATCGCAAAACTGGGTTTGTGCATCGCAATGTGCTTTTTGCACGTTGCAAACAGCGAAAGTCACTGTTTGCGACATGCAAAAAGCTACCTACATGTGGGTCTTGGTCCCTAATTAGGTCTGGTGTTAACAAAGACATTTTGTTTTTATTAAACTTCTATTTCTCTCTCTTTCGGCTGGCTTTACTGTGAGTGATCGCATTCTTCTCTTCCACAAGGAGCATATTGGCACACAAAGTAGTTTTGTTCAGTGTCAGGAACTACAGTGGCAATCAGTGACGTAACGAAACTGGAGGGTGACCCTTTGCAAAGAACATGGAGGAGCCACCTCTCCAGACTCACTCAGGGCAGGTGCTGTGCTGAAGGGGCCCCCTGGAGGGCGGCTGCGGGGCCTTTGTTATGCCACTGGTGGCAATGTGTGCTTTTAGAGTTCAAAAATGTTTTGGGTTTTTTTTGGCCAGCGTTTGTTACAATGTTGAGGGCCTGGTAGCTCCCACAACAATAAAGTGTTACAAAAGCCATGTCAAAACAAGACACGCATTGATGAAACTAAAAGACTTATAAAAATATGTCAGATCAGTTGGCTTTGTCAGTGTTTGTTTATTTTAATGCTTCCCATAATCATGTTGAAAATGGTTACACTGATTTTCCATTAGAAATATTTTTGGGAAATACTAACATGCATCAAAACATTTTACTAAATGACACTTCATTTGCATCTAATCAGAGAGCATTCTGGGAGCATTATACTTGGCCTCATAGCCTAAACTTTTCAAACATGTGTATACACGTTTTATTTTTTTTTTGTACTGGAACCAACATCATTAGTGAAGTGTGACCTTAAAACATTTATTTACAGCACTCACCCTAATAATGAAGGTTTTCAAATAATGAACCATAAATACAAGTTCGAACAGCATTATCTTTTGGAAACACATTACCTCAACTGCAGAGAGTTCCACTCTCTGTAAACAGGCAGCCAAAGGGTTTGTGCTGCAGAGGGTTGGGCCTACTTGTCCCAAGGACAAAGTAAACATAAAAACTTGTTGCCCTTGACCCCAAACAAGATGTCCCGGGCGTTGGGCGATAGGAATTCCACATCCCTGCACATTTCCCCATAATCCATTATCCGCTGCATAATTTCAGTGGACATGGGTATAGAACGCCTGGTGTAAATCTGAGAATCCACAGTGAAATTCTAATCTGCGTCAGAGTGAATAATTGCTTTTCTGAGTACAGGTGTGTAAGGAAATGCCTCCTTGGCATGGTTGCCCCCTGACTTTTTGCCATTGCTGATGCTATGTTTACAATTGAAAGTGTGCTGAGGCCTGCTAACCAGGCCCCAGCACCAGTGTTCTTTCCCTAACCTGTACTTTTGTATCCACAATTGGCAGACCCTGGCATCCAGATAAGTCCCTTGTAACTGGTACTTCTAGTACCAAGGGCCCTGATGCCAAGGAAGGTCTCTAAGGGCTGCAGCATGTCTTATGCCACCCTGGAGACCTCTCACTCAGCACAGACACACTGCTTGCCAGCTTGTGTGTGCTAGTGAGGACAAAACGAGTAAGTCGACATGGCACTCCCCTCAGGGTGCCATGCCAGCCTCTCACTGCCTATGCAGTATAGGTAAGACACCCCTCTAGCAGGCCTTACAGCCCTAAGGCAGGGTGCACTATACCATAGGTGAGGGTACCAGTGCATGAGCATGGTACCCCTACAGTGTCTAAACAAAACCTTAGACATTGTAAGTGCAGGGTAGCCATAAGAGTATATGGTCTGGGAGTCTGTCAAACACGAACTCCACAGCACCATAATGGCTACACTGAAAACTGGGAAGTTTGGTATCAAACTTCTCAGCACAATAAATGCACACTGATGCCAGTGTACATTTTATTGCAAAATACACCCCAGAGGGCACCTTAGAGGTGCCCCCTGAAACTTAACCGACTGTCTGTGTAGGCTGACTAGTTCCAGCAGCCTGCCACACTAGAGACATGTTGCTGGCCCCATGGGGAGAGTGCCTTTGTCACTCTGAGGCCAGTAACAAAGCCTGCACTGGGTGGAGATGCTAACACCTCCCCCAGGCAGGAGCTGTAACACCTGGCGGTGAGCCTCAAAGGCTCACCCCTTTGTCACAGCCCAGCAGGGCACTCCAGCTTAGTGGAGTTGCCCGCCCCCTCCGGCCACGGCCCCCACTTTTGGCGGCAAGGCTGGAGGGAACAAAGAAAGCAACAAGGAGGAGTCACTGGCCAGTCAGGACAGCCCCTAAGGTGTCCTGAGCTGAAGTGACTCTAACTTTTAGAAATCCTCCATCTTGCAGATGGAGGATCCCCCCAATAGGGTTAGGATTGTGACCCCCTCCCCTTGGGAGGAGGCACAAAGAGGGCGTACCCACCCTCAGGGCTAGTAGCCATTGGCTACTAACCCCCCAGACCTAAACACGCCCTTAAATTTAGTATTTAAGGGCTACCCTGAACCCTAGAAAATTAGATTCCTGCAAACTACAAGAAGAAGGACTGCCTAGCTGAAAACCCCTGCAGAGGAAGACCAGAAGACGACAACTGCCTTGGCTCCAGAAACTCACCGGCCTGTCTCCTGCCTTCCAAAGAACTCTGCTCCAGCGACGCCTTCCAAGGGACCAGCGACCTCTGAATCCTCTGAGGACTGCCCTGCTTCGAAAAAGACAAGAAACTCCCGAGGACAGCGGACCTGCTCCAAAAAGACTGCAACTTTGTTTCAAGGAGCAGCTTTAAAGACCCCTGCAACTCCCCACAAGAAGCGTGAGACTTGCAACACTGCACCCGGCGACCCCGACTCGGCTGGTGGAGAACCAACACCTCAGGGAGGACCCCCGGACTACTCTACGACTGTGAGTACCAAAACCTGTCCCCCCTGAGCCCCCACAGCGCCGCCTGCAGAGGGAATCCCGAGGCTTCCCCTGACCGCGACTCTCTGAAACCTAAGTCCCGACGCCTGGAAAAGACCCTGCACCCGCAGCCCCCAGGACCTGAAGGACCGGACTTTCACTGGAGAAGTGACCCCCAGGAGTCCCTCTCCCTTGCCCAAGTGGAGGTTTCCCCGAGGAAGCCCCCCCTTGCCTGCCTGCAGCGCTGAAGAGATCCGTTGATCTCTCATGGACTAACATTGCAAACCCGACGCTTGTTTCTACACTGCACCCGGCCGCCCCCGCGCTGCTGAGGGTGAAATTTCTGTGTGGGCTTGTGTCCCCCCCGGTGCCCTACAAAACCCCCCTGGTCTGCCCTCCGAAGACGCGGGTACTTACCTGCAAGCAGACCGGAACCGGGGCACCCCCTTCTCTCCATTCTAGCCTATGCGTTTTGGGCACCACTTTGAACTCTGCACCTGACCGGCCCTGAGCTGCTGGTGTGGTGACTTTGGGGTTGCTCTGAACCCCCAACGGTGGGCTACCTTGGACCAAGAACTGAACCCTGTAAGTGTCTTACTTACCTGGTAAAACTAACAAAAACTTACCTCCCCCAGGAACTGTGAAAATTGCACTGTGTCCACTTTTAAAGTAGCTATTTGTCAATAACTTGAAAAGTATACATGCAATTGAAATAATTCAAAGTTCCTAATGTACTTACCTGCAATACCTTTCGAACAAGATATTACATGTTAAATTTGAACCTGTGGTTCTTAAAATAAACTAAGAAAATATATTTTTCTATAACAAAACCTATTGGCTGGATTTGTCTCTGAGTGTGTGTACCTCATTTATTGTCTATGTGTATGCACAACAAATGCTTAACACTACTCCTTGGATAAGCCTACTGCTCGACCACACTACCACAAAATAGAGCATTAGTATTATCTCTTTTTACCACTATTTTACCTCTAAGGGGAACCCTTGGACTCTGTGCATGCTATTCCTTACTTTGAAATAGCACATACAGAGCCAACTTCCTACATTGGTGGATCAGCGGTGGGGTACAAGACTTTGCATTTGCTGGACTACTCAGCCAATACCTGATCACACGACAAATTCCAAAATTGTCATTAGAAATTGATTTTTTGCAATTTGAAAAGTTTTCTAAATTCTTAAAAGACCTGCTAGGGCCTTGTGTTAGATCCTGTTTAGCATTTCTTTTAGAGTTTAAAAGTTTGTAAAAGTTTGAATTAGATTCTAGAACCAGTTGTAGATTCTTAAAAAGTATTCCAACTTTTAGAAGCAAAATGTCTAGCACAGATGTGACTGTGGTGGAACTCGACACCACACCTTACCTCCATCTTAAGATGAGGGAGCTAAGGTCACTCTGTAAAATAAAGAAAATAACAATGGGCCCCAAACCTACCAAAATACAGCTCCAGGAGCTTTTGGCAGAGTTTGAAAAGGCCAACCCCTCTGAGGGTGGCAACTCAGAGGAAGAGGATAGTGACTTGGAGGAAAATTCCCCCCTACCAGTCCTATCTAGGGAGAACAGGGTCCCTCAAACCCTGACTCCAAAAATAATAGTCAGAGATGCTGGTTCCCTCACAGGAGAGACCAACACCTCTGAAATCACTGAGGATAACTCCAGTGAAGAGGACATCCAGTTAGCCAGGATGGCCAAAAGATTGGCTTTGGAAAGACAGATCCTAGCCATAGAGAGGGAAAGACAAGAGATGGGCCTAGGACCCATCAATGGTGGCAGCAACATAAATAGGGTCAGAGATTCTCCTGACATGTTGAAAATCCCTAAAGGGATTGTAACTAAATATGAAGATGGTGATGACATCACCAAATGGTTCACAGCTTTTGAGAGGGCTTGTGTAACCAGAAAAGTGAACAGATCTCACTGGGGTGCTCTCCTTTGGGAAATGTTCACAGGAAAGTGTAGGGATAGACTCCTCACACTCTCTGGAAAAGATGCAGAATCTTATGACCTCATGAAGGGTACCCTGATTGAGGGCTTTGGATTCTCCACTGAGGAGTATAGGATTAGATTCAGGGGGGCTCAAAAATCCTCGAGCCAGACCTGGGTTGACTTTGTAGACTACTCAGTAAAAACACTAGATGGTTGGATTCAAGGCAGTGGTGTAAGTAATTATGATGGGCTGTACAATTTATTTGTGAAAGAACACCTGTTGAGTAATTGTTTCAATGATAAACTGCATCAGCATCTGGTAGACCTACGACCAATTTCTCCCCAAGAATTGGGAAAGAAGGCGGACCATTGGGTCAAGACAAGGGTGTCCAAAACTTCCACAGGGGGTGACCAAAAGAAAGGGGTCACAAAACCTCCCCAGGGGAAAGGTGGTGAGACAGCCAAAAATAAAAATAGTCAAGAGTCTTCTAAAGGCCCCCAAAAACCTGCACAGGAGGGTGGGCCCAGAGCCTCTTCACAAAACAATCCTGGGTACAAGGGTAAAAACTTTGATCCCAAAAAGGCCTGGTGTCGAAACTGTAGTCAGTCTGGACACCAAACTGGAGACAAGGCCTGTCCCAAGAAAAGTTCCACTCCAAACTCCAATCCAGGTAACACTGGAATGGCTAATCTCCAAGTGGGATCAACAGTGTGCCCAGAGCAAATCAGGGTCCACACTGAAGCTACTCTAGTCTCTGAGGGTGGGGTGGATTTAGCCACACTAGCTGCCTGGCCGCCTAACAGGCAAAAATACAGGCAGCAGCTCTTTATTAATGGGACAAGTGTAGAGGGCCTGAGGGATACAGGTGCCAGTGTCACCATGGTGACAGAGAAACTGGTTTCCCCTGGCCAATACCTGACTGGAAAAACTTATACAGTCACCAATGCTGACAATCAAACTAAAGCACATCCCATGGCAATGGTAACTTTAGAATGGGGAGGGGTCAATGGCCTGAAACAGGTGGTGGTCTCCTCAAACATCCCAGTAGACTGTCTGCTTGGAAATGACCTGGAGTCCTCAGCATGGGCTGAGGTAGAGCTAAAAACCCATGCAGCCATGCTGGGTATCCCTGAACTGGTATGTGTAAAAACAAGAGCACAATGCAAGGCACAGGGTGAAAAAGTAGAGCTGGAGTCTGGAAAAATGGCCCAGCCTACCAAGAGAAAAGGAAAGTCAGTTGGGAAACCAACTGCAACACAGTCAGAAAAAGAGAACCTCTCTTCTCAGGAAGAAGTTCTGCCCTCTGAGGGAACTGAGCCTTTGGAGCTTGAGCCTTATCAGGTTGAGCTCTTAGGCCCAGGGGGACCCTCAAGGGAGGAGCTGTGTAAGGGACAAGAAACCTGTCCCTCTCTTGAAGGCCTTAGGCAGCAAGCTGCTGAAGAGTCCAAGGGCAAGAAAAATGGAACACATAGGGTCTATTGGGAAGATGGACTCCTGTACACTGAGGCCAGAGACCCCAAACCTGGTGCCACTAGGAGAGTGGTAGTGCCTCAGTCGTTCAGAGAGTTTATTCTGACCTTAGCCCATGATATTCCCCTTGCTGGGCATTTGGGACAAACCAAGACGTGGGAGAGGTTAGTCAACCACTTCTACTGGCCCAATATGTCCCAGAAGGTTAAGGAGTTTTGCCTCTCCTGCCCCACCTGTCAATCCAGTGGTAAGACAGGTGGGCACCCAAAGGCCCCCCTCATTCCACTTCCAGTGGTGGGGGTCCCCTTTGAAAGAGTGGGTGTGGACATAGTTGGTCCACTAGAACCTCCCACAGCCTCAGGAAATATGTACATCCTAGTAGTAGTGGATCATGCTACTAGGTATCCTGAAGCTATTCCCCTTAGGTCGACTACTGCCCCTGCAGTAGCCAAGGCCCTCATTGGTATCTTTACCAGAGTGGGTTTCCCTAAGGAGGTGGTGTCTGACAGAGGTACCAACTTCATGTCAGCATACCTAAAACACATGTGGAATGAGTGTGGAGTGACTTACAAATTCACTACACCATACCATCCACAAACTAATGGCTTAGTTGAGAGATTCAACAAGACATTAAAAGGCATGATCATGGGGCGCCCAGAAAAACTCAAAAGGAGATGGGATGTCCTCCTGCCATGTCTGCTTTTTGCTTACAGAGAGGTGCCACAGAAGGGAGTAGGATTCTCACCCTTTGAACTTCTGTTTGGCCACCCTGTAAGGGGACCACTTGCTCTTGTTAAAGAAGGCTGGGAGAGACCTCTTCATGAGCCTAAACAAGACATAGTGGACTATGTACTTGGCCTTCGCTCTAGAATGGCAGAGTACATGGAAAAGGCAACCAAAAACCTTGAGGCCAGCCAACAGCTCCAGAAGTTTTGGTATGACCAAAAGGCTGCACTGGTTGAGTTCCAACCAGGGCAGAAAGTCTGGGTTCTGGAGCCTGTGGCTCCCAGGGCACTCCAGGACAAATGGAGTGGCCCTTACCCAGTGCTAGAAAGGAAGAGTCAGGTCACCTACCTGGTGGACCTGGGCACAAGCAGGAGCCCCAAGAGGGTGATCCATGTGAACCGCCTTAAGCTCTTCCATGACAGGGCTGATGTAAATCTGTTGATGGTAACAGATGAGGATCAGGAGGCAGAGAGTGAACCTCTCCCTGATCTTCTGTCATCAGACCCAAAAGATGGCTCAGTGGATGGAGTGATCTACTCAGACACCCTCTCTGGCCAACAGCAAGCTGATTGTAGGAGAGTCCTACAACAGTTTCCTGAACTCTTCTCCTTAACCCCTGGTCAGACACACCTGTGTACCCATGATGTGGACACAGGAGACAGCATGCCTGTCAAAAACAAAATCTTTAGACAATCTGACCATGTTAAGGAAAGCATCAAGGTGGAAGTCCACAAGATGCTGGAATTGGGAGTAATTGAGCGCTCTGACAGCCCCTGGGCTAGCCCAGTGGTCTTAGTCCCCAAACCTCACACCAAAGATGGAAAGAAAGAGATGAGGTTTTGTGTGGACTACAGAGGGCTCAATTCTGTCACCAAGACAGATGCTCATCCAATTCCTAGAGCTGATGAGCTCATAGATAAATTAGGTGCTGCCAAATTCTTAAGTACCTTTGACTTGACAGCAGGGTACTGGCAAATAAAAATGGCACCTGGAGCAAAAGAGAAAACAGCATTCTCCACACCTGATGGGCATTATCAGTTTACTGTTATGCCCTTTGGTTTAAAGAATGCCCCTGCCACCTTCCAAAGGTTGGTGAATCAAGTCCTTGCTGGCTTGGAGTCCTTTAGCACAGCTTATCTTGATGATATTGCTGTCTTTAGCTCCACCTGGCAGGATCACCTGGTCCACCTGAAGAAGGTTTTGAAGGCTCTGCAATCTGCAGGCCTCTCTATCAAGGCATCCAAATGCCAGATAGGGCAGGGAACTGTGGTTTACTTGGGACACCTTGTAGGTGGAGGCCAAGTTCAGCCACTTCAACCCAAGATCCAGACTATTCTGGACTGGGTAGCTCCAAAAACCCAGACTCAAGTCAGGGCATTCCTTGGCTTGACTGGGTATTACAGGAGGTTTGTGAAGGGATATGGATCCATTGTGACAGCCCTCACTGAACTCAGCTCCAAGAAAATGCCCAAGAAATGAACTGGACTGTGGAATGCCAACAGGCCTTTGACACCCTGAAACAAGCAATGTGCTCAGCACCAGTTCTAAAAGCTCCAGATTATTCTAAGCAGTTCATTGTGCAGACTGATGCCTCTGAACATGGGATAGGGGCAGTTTTGTCCCAAACAAATGATGATGGCCTTGACCAGCCTGTTGCTTTCATTAGCAGGAGGTTACTCCCCAGGGAGCAGCGTTGGAGTGCCATTGAGAGGGAGGCCTTTGCTGTGGTTTGGTCCCTGAAGAAGCTGAGACCATACCTCTTTGGGACTCACTTCCTAGTTCAAACTGACCACAGACCTCTCAAATGGCTGATGCAAATGAAAGGTGAAAATCCTAAACTGTTGAGGTGGTCCATCTCCCTACAGGGAATGGACTTTATAGTGGAACACAGACCTGGGACTGCCCATGCCAATGCAGATGGCCTTTCCAGGTTCTTCCACTTAGAAAATGAAGACTCTCTTGGGAAAGGTTAGTCTCATCCTCTTTCGTTTGGGGGGGGGTTGTGTAAGGAAATGCCTCCTTGGCATGGTTGCCCCCTGACTTTTTGCCTTTGCTGATGCTATGTTTACAATTGAAAGTGTGCTGAGGCCTGCTAACCAGGCCCCAGCACCAGTGTTCTTTCCCTAACCTGTACTTTTGTATCCACAATTGGCAGACCCTGGCATCCAGATAAGTCCCTTGTAACTGGTACTTCTAGTACCAAGGGCCCTGATGCCAAGGAAGGTCTCTAAGGGCTGCAGCATGTCTTATGCCACCCTGGAGACCTCTCACTCAGCACAGACACACTGCTTGCCAGCTTGTGTGTGCTAGTGAGGACAAAACGAGTAAGTCGACATGGCACTCCCCTCAGGGTGCCATGCCAGCCTCTCACTGCCTATGCAGTATAGGTAAGACACCCCTCTAGCAGGCCTTACAGCCCTAAGGCAGGGTGCACTATACCATAGGTGAGGGTACCAGTGCATGAACATGGTACCCCTACAGTGTCTAAACAAAACCTTAGACATTGTAAGTGCAGGGTAGCCATAAGAGTATATGGTCTGGGAGTCTGTCAAACACTAACTCCACAGCACCATAATGGCTACACTGAAAACTGGGAAGTTTGGTATCAAACTTCTCAGCACAATAAATGCACACTGATGCCAGTGTACATTTTATTGCAAAATACACCCCAGAGGGCACCTTAGAGGTGCCCCCTGAAACTTAACCGACTGTCTGTGTAGGCTGACTAGTTCCAGCAGCCTGCCACACTAGAGACATGTTGCTGGCCCCATGGGGAGAGTGCCTTTGTCACTCTGAGGCCAGTAACAAAGCCTGCACTGGGTGGAGATGCTAACACCTCCCCCAGGCAGGAGCTGTAACACCTGGCGGTGAGCCTCAAAGGCTCACCCCTTTGTCACAGCCCAGCAGGGCACTCCAGCTTAGTGGAGTTGCCCGCCCCCTCCGGCCACGGCCCCCACTTTTGGCGGCAAGGCTGGAGGGAACAAAGAAAGCAACAAGGAGGAGTCACTGGCCAGTCAGGACAGCCCCTAAGGTGTCCTGAGCTGAAGTGACTCTAACTTTTAGAAATCCTCCATCTTGCAGATGGAGGATCCCCCCAATAGGGTTAGGATTGTGACCCCCTCCCCTTGGGAGGAGGCACAAAGAGGGCGTACCCACCCTCAGGGCTAGTAGCCATTGGCTACTAACCCCCCAGACCTAAACACGCCCTTAAATTTAGTATTTAAGGGCTACCCTGAACCCTAGAAAATTAGATTCCTGCAAACTACAAGAAGAAGGACTGCCTAGCTGAAAACCCCTGCAGAGGAAGACCAGAAGACGACAACTGCCTTGGCTCCAGAAACTCACCGGCCTGTCTCCTGCCTTCCAAAGAACTCTGCTCCAGCGACGCCTTCCAAGGGACCAGCGACCTCTGAATCCTCTGAGGACTGCCCTGCTTCGAAAAAGACAAGAAACTCCCGAGGACAGCGGACCTGCTCCAAAAAGACTGCAACTTTGTTTCAAGGAGCAGCTTTAAAGACCCCTGCAACTCCCCGCAAGAAGCGTGAGACTTGCAACACTGCACCCGGCGACCCCGACTCGGCTGGTGGAGAACCAACACCTCAGGGAGGACCCCCGGACTACTCTACGACTGTGAGTACCAAAACCTGTCCCCCCTGAGCCCCCACAGCGCCGCCTGCAGAGGGAATCCCGAGGCTTCCCCTGACCGCGACTCTCTGAAACCTAAGTCCCGACGCCTGGAAAAGACCCTGCACCCGCAGCCCCCAGGACCTGAAGGACCGGACTTTCACTGGAGAAGTGACCCCCAGGAGTCCCTCTCCCTTGCCCAAGTGGAGGTTTCCCCGAGGAAGCCCCCCCTTGCCTGCCTGCAGCGCTGAAGAGATCCGTTGATCTCTCATGGACTAACATTGCAAACCCGACGCTTGTTTCTACACTGCACCCGGCCGCCCCCGCGCTGCTGAGGGTGAAATTTCTGTGTGGGCTTGTGTCCCCCCCGGTGCCCTACAAAACCCCCCTGGTCTGCCCTCCGAAGACGCGGGTACTTACCTGCAAGCAGACCGGAACCGGGGCACCCCCTTCTCTCCATTCTAGCCTATGCGTTTTGGGCACCACTTTGAACTCTGCACCTGACCGGCCCTGAGCTGCTGGTGTGGTGACTTTGGGGTTGCTCTGAACCCCCAACGGTGGGCTACCTTGGACCAAGAACTGAACCCTGTAAGTGTCTTACTTACCTGGTAAAACTAACAAAAACTTACCTCCCCCAGGAACTGTGAAAATTGCACTGTGTCCACTTTTAAAGTAGCTATTTGTCAATAACTTGAAAAGTATACATGCAATTGAAATAATTCAAAGTTCCTAATGTACTTACCTGCAATACCTTTCGAACAAGATATTACATGTTAAATTTGAACCTGTGGTTCTTAAAATAAACTAAGAAAATATATTTTTCTATAACAAAACCTATTGGCTGGATTTGTCTCTGAGTGTGTGTACCTCATTTATTGTCTATGTGTATGCACAACAAATGCTTAACACTACTCCTTGGATAAGCCTACTGCTCGACCACACTACCACAAAATAGAGCATTAGTATTATCTCTTTTTACCACTATTTTACCTCTAAGGGGAACCCTTGGACTCTGTGCATGCTATTCCTTACTTTGAAATAGCACATACAGAGCCAACTTCCTACAAGGTGCATTTACTGTAGATCACGCACACCTAGAGTATGTTGTGTGCGTACTAATTGTCGACCGGCTGATTTTATTCACTTGAACTGTCACTTTCTGTCATATGTGAATTTTGGGAATCTATTTTTGAAACCATTAGTAATATCACAGATTAGGAAATAGATAGGTTCCCCTCTTATAGCACTGGTAGGTATGTGGGGAAGATTCTATGCCAGGACCGGAGGCTCAGATCATGCTTCTCATTTCTTTACTGTAAAGTGACAGCAGGCAATGAAAAACAGGTAACCATAGAAACTATACTTCCTATACAACCTCCAGTCAATCAGGACCAACCTAGCCCTCCATCTATTAGAGAGACCGAAATCCCTACTCTTGCTTTGCTTCTGCAGTCACCAGTTTGGTCTTTGATATGTGCTTGTGTCTTTCATGTAATGCTCACACTTTCACATGATTTGTGCTTGATAATTGGTTTTCTGGCAGAATTTACTGGTGGCGCTTACTTTTTCAAGTTCCTTCACTCATTACGCTAGCACATCGAGAGAAACGCGCCCTGAGCTCGGAGACCGTGGATTGCTATTTCTATTTTCATGATTGTGATTGGTATGTTTGCGGTTACTTGAAATCATCTCTGAGGGAGTTGGAACCATGTTGAGCTCACGCCTGCATAACAAAATCGATTTTCCACAGCCCTGAGCTCCTGCTGCAGCCTTCTTTTACTTTCAGGCATGTCTGTCTGGCTAGTATGTCGGGCTATATAATTCAATTACAGGCCTGCCTGAAGAGCGTGGTTCACCATCCTTACACACTGAGACTTAGGGTGGCTCACCCTATTGTAATGAACGTACTAAGATCAATTTGGTCTGTGTATAATTTGGGGTGGGAGTTTTTGTTATCCTTGTGGACCAGTTGCCATAATGGAGCCAGTCTGAAGGCTCTTGCTCGGAGTAGCATCCACCCTACATTGAGGAAGAATACTATGTGTGGGACCAGCTGGTGGAGGCCATTGATAATTTGGTGCAGCAATCTGTAAACACCACCTTAGCTGTGGCACTTCAACCCTGAAAAGATATGTCGAACACCTACCACTTTTCTAGAGTGCGTCAATTCAGCCCAGTCCTGGCGAGCCTACATAGGTCTGACGTAAAACTCGAGCAAAGTCTGATACAAAGCCTCACTCAAAGGTTTTTGACAAACTATCAAAGTCATTTATGACAGATCATGGCTATAGTGTTCACCACCCTGAGAATCTCCCCCTAGAACTGAGGTCTTCAAACTGGGGGGTGGGCCCCCCTCGGGGGGCCTCAAGTGATCCCAGAGGGGGGCGCCAAACTCTGACCAAAAGAAATATTATACAGATAACATGCCTTTGTTTTAAGCAGAAGCATGTTTTTGCAGTTTAAAAAAGGTAACAGAACTTAACTGCAATGTTTAAATAGGTTTAGACATATTTAAACATTGCCATCTTTCTAAAATAATTGTGAAAAATTAATTCTGAGGGGGGGGGGCATTGATTTTTATTTTTCAACTGGGGGGGGGGGGCATTAAAAAGTTTTGAAGACCACTGCCCTAGAAGCTCCTGGAGACAGGTCAGATAAGGAATCGGATGTTCCACTCTGGCGGCACTAATGATTTGCTGGAGTTTCTGTTGCCAGTTACTAAAAAACCCAAATCTTCTACTCCGTCTATGAGGCCCTCTGAGAGCACTAGTCCCAGGATGCTTGATTCTGGTCCACAGAGGACCTAGCTTGGCAGTTTGGGCTGGACTCTTCCCATCAGGGTCGAGACTGATTTACACATGGCTGGGTCCAGATTGGAATGGCATGGCAAGCAAAGCAAAATGATGGATTTAACACAGATCTGTGACTCTGGGTGAATTTTTTATTTGTTCAGCATTCTGTCTATTATCTGTTCTTTTTGGAGTTTCTTTATCTGGCAGTTCTTGGCCTTCGGTACCCATAAACGCTATTCTTCAGCCTGACTGCGATGGGTACATTGACATGGCATACTCAACGTGGATCCTGTGGGAGGTGGATTTGCCCTACATGGTGAACTTCCTGTTGTGTTTAGCTTTGGTAGGGCTGGCCTACAGATAGATCAACACTTTCCGTTATGCCATTTCTGCAGGACATTCCTATGTGGAAGACAGACCTGTGGGAGAGCACCCATTTGTGTGCTAAGTGCTGAAGGATATTTTGCTATCTATTCCCTATTAACCTCGATATTTCTGTCTTTGGAATGTCGATTTAGTGTTGATGTTTTTTGCAAGACTGGCCTGCAAAGCCTACTATGCTTTTGAGTTTGATTTCCTGCTGAAGAGTGTCTGGTGTGCGTACACTTGACTCGATTGTTCCTCCTGATGGAGTTTCTTTTCAAATTTGTATTTGTAAAAACTCTTTCTCAAGGAGAGAAATTCTGGATAATCCCAAATTGCGTGGAGTTCAGTGTTTGAAAACTTAAATTGACTGCACAAGGGAGCTTAGTGATTCTCCCTTAGGTCAACTTTTGATTGTCTTGCTAGAACCATTTCGGCCGGTTATGTCAGCTATCTTGATGCGATGGGTGAAATGCTTTATGGCAGAGGCGGCTTCACTCCGGCTAGATTTGGTACACACTTGGTAAGGGGTACCATGGCATCAAGAACTTTGGGTTAGGTTCTTGTCTAGACATCATGAGGGCAGCAGACTAGTCCTCAGATTTAATGTTTAAAAATAATAAGCTTATTCCTGATGTAACATTTAAGGTGGTGAATTAGCTTTAAACAATCTGATTCCCCATCACGTTTAAAAACATTTTACTATAAACGTATTCCTAAAGTAGCATCTGTGGTGGTGAATCAGCTTTAAGCAAGCATGATCTCTCCTCTGGCCCTGACATAGAATAAAATATTTTCTGATGGATACAACTACCTGTGGATTCCTCACCTAATGAATACTCCCATTGCGCCAGCGCTCGACGGAAATCTTCTTCCTAGCTTCTGCACGTCGACGAGGACGTCACATTTGCCCACGCAACGCCGTCTGACGTCATACAGGCAATAAGAGGTCCTCGCCGACGTCAGTTCCCTTTTTTCCGTGCCATTTGAAACGGTTATCTTCGAGGGAGCTACTGTTGCTGTTCGACAGTTACAATGTGTTTTTTGGTTGCTTTTTCTCTGAGATTACAATGTCGCAGAGAAAGTCAGGATTTAAGCCCTGTCGTGAGTGTGGGGGCAAAATGTCGGTAACGGAGCCACATTCTGACTGTTCGTGGTGTCTTAGTTCCGATCATGATGTTGACAGGTGTGATTCATGTCAGTATATGAATCCGAAGGCCCTGAAAGAGCGCGAGGCCAAGCTTTTTCTGGCGAAGTCAAAAAAGAGGGAGAAGAGACACCATCGAAAATCCTCGTCACCGAAGTCTCATCGGCGTCATCGGGACTCCCGGCGTCGTCGAGAATCACGGCGCCCGTCGAGTAAAGAGAGGTCTCGGTCGAGGTCACCATCGACTCAGCGTCGGAAGACTTGGGAGGTCAGTCCCACAGTCACTCCTCATTCGTCGACGCCGTTGCCTTCTCCAGCCTCACCGACTTCGCCCGGGTCTTCGGGCCAACCACCTTCAGTGTTTGAGGTTCCGCAGCCTCAAATGTTTTCTCCGACGTTAAAGATGTCGAGGTCGGTGTCGCCTTCGAACCAGGCACCCCAGTACCCTTTTTTTTCCGGCCCCTGGAGCTGATAATACCGCATTTTTAAATGCGATGTTCTCCATCTTTCAGCAGATGGCTCCAGGTGGTGGACCGGCTGGCCTTCGGGCCCTTTGGCTTTCAACATGGGTGCTCCGGCTCCGCTTCGACCAGCACCCTTTATGCCCTTTCTCCCCCTGGGGAACGTGGGCGCGGCGCCGGTATCGGCTCCGGTGGCTCCTGAGACTTCGGCTCCGACAGTTTCAGCTCCAGTGGTTTTGGTATTTCAGCCAGTGACACCGTCTAGACCTCTTATGACTCCGAAGCAGTCTTCTCTCCATCCGACTCCTGGTTCGGCGCCGAAGGTACCTGTGGCGCCTGTAGACCCGACGTCGGACGGATCCGGAGATCGGCGTCGTTCTTCGACATCTGCTGACGGCATGTCGACGCCGAGGATTGAGGAGAGGCTGCACTTGAGGAGGCTTGCTCTCCATCTCCTGGAAGAACAGGAGTACCAGCAGAACCTGGAGGAAGGAGAGATTGAGGACTCTCGTGAGGGTCTCCATGGGCTGGACACTGCTAGTGGCCTAGATACTTCCCCTGAGTGGGACTTGTCATCTCCTGGGGAGTATACAGAAGAGGAGGTATGGGGCTGCACCGGCTGACCCTAGTTTTCTTACCAGACATCCAACACCTGAAAGCTTGGTGGTCCAGGCTTCCTGCTCTGCAAGGTCTGCTCCTGGTTCTTTTCCATCTGTGCCATCGGATAGAGACTCCAAGAAGATGGACATGGCATCCAAAAAGGTGTTCTCGTCATGTAGCATGGCATTAAAGTCCACCAATGCTACATGTATTTTAGAGAGGTACATTTATGCTCTGATGCACGAAATTACATCTACGCATACGGAGGTCCCTCAAGGGCTATTGAATCTGGTATCGGACGCTCAAGCTGCTGCAACTCAGGTTATTCAATCTGGGTTGGATACAACTGACTCTGTGGCTAGAGCAATGGGCACTGCTGTAGTTACGAGGAGGCAGGCTTGGCTTCGTAACTCAGGATTTTCATCAGATGTACAGTCGACCCTGCTGGACCTTCCTTTTGATGGGGACAAGCTCTTTGGTGCCAAGGCAGATTCGGCCTTAGAGAGGTTCAAGGAGAGCAGGGCCACGGCCAAGTCGCTGGGTTTGCAAGCCACTTCTTCTGCCTCCTCCGGTTTTTTTCGGAGGTTTCGAGGATTTGGTGTGGTTCCTCCTCCTCTTCCTTTCGAGAGGATCAGCTTTTCATTGGATACGTGGGAAAGAGGAGAGGAAAGGCAGTCCACAAGAGAACACTCTCAAGGTGGGTTGTTCTTTGCATTAAAATGTGTTACTCTTTGGCAAAGAAGGATCCCCCTGATGGTATAAGAGCTCATTCCACCAGAGCTAAGTCGGCCTCCTCGCCCTTGGCTAGGGGTGTTCCTGTGGTCGACATCTGCAAGGCCGCAACTTGGTCGTCCCTTCACACTTTTGCAAAGCATTACTGCTTGGACTCTGAGGTCAGAAGAGACGGCCAATTTGCACAGTCAGTGCTGCAGGATTTCTTGGTTTGACCATTCAGGCACCCACTACCGAGTGCGGTACTGCTTTGGGACTCTATTCATTAGGTGAGGAATCCACAGGTAGTTGTATCCATCAGAAGAACGAGTTACTTACCTTCGGTAACGACTTTTCTGGTGGATACATTAGCTACCTGTGGATTCCTCACGGTCCCACCCGCCTCCCCGTTGCCTGTTTGGTCTAACCAAGTAATTCTTGAGTGTGTTCCTCTTGGTTTTGAGGATTGGTATATATTATGTATATATGTTTATATGTATATATAAATATAGTTCATATATTTATTTACTTGTTTAAAAAAAAAAAATGGTAGATCGGATTCTCAGAATGATGTGTCTGTTTGAAATGTTATTAAATATTGCTATTGTTCTTACATCTCAATGGATTATTATTCTCAGGCCCGTAAAAAATGTTGGTACTGACGTCGGCACGTCGGCGAGGACCTCTTATTGCCTGTATGACGTCAGACGGCGTCGCGTGGGCAAATGTAACGTCCTCGTCGACGTGCAGAAGCTAGGAAGAAGATTTCCGTTGAGTGCTGGCGCAATGGGAGTATTCATTAGGTGAGGAATCCACAGGTAGCTAATGTATCCACCAGAAAAGTCGTTACCGAAGGTAAGTAACTCGTTCTTCTAGCTATTGCATACATTTTTTTCAGTTCTATTAGGGACAAAGTGGCGAGGATTATCCCATCCAAACTGACATGTATTGCCTTAGATTTATTGTTAGGGGTTATTTGTATTCTGAATTCAAATGCATTTCTGATTTATTGCACAATTATTGTCTGCTTACTGTTGTTTCCCATCCTGTTGATGGGTATTTTTGGTGGAATAGTTGTCAATGCTTATCTTTTGCCTTTCAGGAAATTATCAGAAGCAGGAGTAATTCTTTGCAGTTGATGTTGTTCATCATGTTTCCAGGATCAAGGACCACCTCTAAACGATTTCTGTGCTCTGAGGAAATATCATGTTTTGTCGGAGCGCCACATTGTGAAACTTTCAGCTGAAGGAGCCTATGGATCAATGCACTTTGCGGGCCGGTGAACCAGAGAAGCACTGTGGTCTTGTTGGTTGGTATTTTGGTCATGTTGGCTGTTGTTTCTTCCTTTCTTTTGTGTGATATTGTAAAGAAAGAGGAGGGATCTTGGTGTCTCTGATTGATAAAGGGTTAGAAAGGTCCTGCTTGGTTAGTGGTTTTGTGGGAAGTGTAGTTTAAATGTTTACCTGTTTTTGATTGGCTTCTGTCATTTTACAGTAAAAAATATGAGAAGCATAATCCTTGCCTCTCCTCAATAGAGGTGAAAACTGTTGATGTGATAGCTAGAAAATGTTTTATTCCCCTCCACAGAAGAAAACTAATTACTATGCTGTTGCTCCTCTCCAAGCATAGAATCGCAATGCCTTGCACAAACGGCTCTCCACCTATGATCTCAAAACGGCAGAATGACTCAACCTACTGTGATGACCTCACTGACACCAGTGAGGTCATCACATTAGGTTGCATCAGTCTGCCCTTTTGGAGTCGTAGGTGGCGGTCTACGTAGGCAAGCCTTGCCCACGTCCATGCTGCCAGATGGGAGTTCCTTGATGTCATATCTATCCAGAAAATCCTGTGCTTCTCCCGAGATCCCTAGCCCTAATTTTAAAGATGGCCAAGTAATGTATAGTCATTATTATTGATAGGTAGTAGATCAAACTTTTGAAAATATAGGATTGCAAAATGCGTCTCCAAGCTCCAAACCTTTTTTTATTTTTAGTTTTTTTACATAATTTTACTATAGAAATGCAGTCAACATAGCAAACAAAAACAGAAAATAGAATACACAAATTCAAGATGAGCTACAGATACACAATGAATGAGGAAGCCCGTACATGGCAGGGGTTAGAGTAACTACCGATGATGCATAAAAATTTGTATCAGCATGTTGTACCCACCCACTAGGCACACTGTGGAGTAAAGAGGGTATCGCCATTGAACAGCTTCAACGGTCGGTCCATATCCCAGAAGTGATGGACATTACAGGTAAGATCCTCACGGAGGGCGGTGATCGTTCCTTTCCTCCAAGTTCTGTACATATAAGTTCTAGATCCCCTTGCTTCCCTGTCTGCGGGCTTGCACTACGGCATCTGCTTCTGCATGTGCCCATTTGAGCAGTGCATGGAGCCAGCACAGCTTCTCGAAAGAGGTCGGTGATTTCCAGGATATGGTAATTAAACGATTAAACAGTATAAATGCCAGATCAACAAATGTATGTAGATTTTTGTCCCCTTTAGCCCTCGTGTGGTTCCCCGGTAAGCAGGACTCAGTTGTAAGCGGGAGCTCTGTATCAACAGGTGTGGACACCTATTATGTCTGCCCAAGTGCGCACTGGGCATTCCTACGCCATACAGAAAACAACCCGCATCCAGTGTTCAACATCTCAGGCAGGTTGGGGAGGCAGTCGGGAACATGCATGCTATCTGTCAGGTGTGAGGTATATCTGGTGCACATATTTAAATTGTGTGAAGTGTAGATGTGGTTGGCTTGACATGTAGCAGATCTGATTCTGGGATTGCTCCCAATGTTTATCCAGAAGTGCCATGTGTAGATTGCGAGAGTAACATTCATGTGGCCCAATATCCGGTGGAGAGTTGTAAGATAGTAAAGAGGTGTAAAGGACTGTGATAAGCCTGCATGCATTTCCATGGGTTGGGGCTATGCGGACTGGAAGGGCAGTGGAGGGTTCTTCCCGACTCTGCCCTGAGAGTAAAGCTACTGCATGATATATCAAGAAGGGACCAGCAAGGATATCATAAAAGTCCCTAAGATCTTGAAATGGAGGAATCTGGCCATCTGCATAGAGGTGCCCCATCCGTGTCAGTCCTGCTTCTTGCCATCCTTGGGTCGTGTGGGGTCAGATAACATTCTGGAGTGCTGCAATCTGCCACAAAGGGATTAATGGAGAATATGTCGGTGTTGCGGTTTGCCATCAACATATCACAGCCAACAGCAGCGTGCAGCCCGCATCAGGAGTGTCTAGCAGTGGGGGATACTGTCCCAGTGAGGTCCAGCACTGCCTGTTCTGTGCAGGGGGTCATATCCAGCCAGCGAAATGGCAACTGTAGCTGTACTACAGCATAATAGAGCTCCTAGTTAGAGGCCTCCAGACTCCCTTCCTGCATGGATCGGAAAGTTATATACAGCGCTTACCAGAACCCCATATCAGTTCCAAAAGGAGCTTGTGTAGGTCAGCAAAGAAGGGAGCGGGCCTTGCTCGATACATCTCTGTATGTCGAATCTAGTGGATATCAGCTGTCCTGTTGTAACCCGTGCTACTAGGTGGTCATACAACGCTCCGAGCCACCTCAAATACCACTGGCCAAAGTGCATAACCTCCAGGGTCGAGAACAAGTGTCCCAACCCTGGAGTGTCAAAGGCCTTTTTGATGTCAAGCGAGACCGCCACTGGGACCAGTTTCACTTTCCTCCATCAGACCGAGGGGGAGTGAATATTAAGGTTAGTGTGCAGCCTTGGATAAATATATTTTGGTCTGCATGGATGATGTGTGCGATAACGGGCAACAGCTATTCGCTAGGATCTTGCCCAGTATTTTATAGTCAAGATTCAAAAGTGAGAGTGGATGATATGACATTACGTCCAGGGGGTCCCGGCCTGGTTTGGGGAGTACCACTGTAAGGGCTTCTCTCAGAGTGTCCAGCAGTGTACCTCTGTCCCATGCTTCGTCATAGATCTCTAGGAGTCGAGGGCCCAACGTAGCAGAGAAGGTTGCATAGTACTCTATGGGGAGCCTGTCTGTGCCTGTGGCCGCATGGGTGATTTGTGTGATGGCTAAACAAATCTCCTCTCTCTGCAGGGGAGCATCAAGGTCCGCTTGTTGAAGCGAATCTACTAGAGGTAAGTGAAGCTGCCAAAAAAAGTTCTCTAAGGCATCCACAGCTCTGCAGTAAACAAGAAAGGCTTCATCAATTTCCATCTGTGAGCTGATGATATGACCATTGTCCAGTCAGAGTCCTCCTATTAGAGAGTGTAAGCATGTCGTCTTTGAGGAGCCACGCCAACAGTTGTCCTGACAGATTGCCCTCGACGTGTAGCCAGGCCAGAGGGTGTTTATAGTAATGTGTACACTGTTCCAAAGCAAGAATATTGTCAAAGAGGACGAAAAAAAGACTGAAAGAAGGTATTGTAGGAGTGCCCTCAAGCATCACAATAGGATGCTAGGCATCATCATCGGGCTAACTCCTCGCCAGACCGGCACTGCAACGTCTGACGGGCCACCACACAAGAGGTGGTGGCTCTTCAACCGGAAAATGATCCTGCAGATCAAAATAAGTCCGCAGGATGTGCTGACAGAGGAGAAAATGAGAGTGAAGGGTATATAAAATTAGCTCTGAGCACCTGATAACTAAATTTAATGCTTATAGTAAGGGTCAGGCCAAGATTAAAAACAAGTAGGAGTATCAAGGGAATAATGTCTCCTATACTCCTAAAAAAGGGAAGGAGGGAAGAATCTACACTCCTAACAGAGGGTGTTTAAAGTCTAATGTCCAAAGGCATGCCTCAGTGTCTCAGTAATCTGTCCATAACTGGTGAAGTCTATCGGTCTCCGCACGATTTTGCAATGGCTGCACCTTATGTTACCGCAGTTCATCTTACTGTTCCTTAAGCTCCCTGTGAGGCATTTGGTACATTCCCCATGCTGTTGCAATGCATTAGCCCTGGACGACCACCTTGTGTGCAGTCCATTTCGTCGCCCAATGCAAGGCTGTCTCCGCATTCAATGCGAAATATTGTGCAGTGTGTGTTGCCAGCTCATCCAGAAAAGGGATGTCATGAAGCGCATCCGTTTGTAGCCGAAATGAAGGAATGCAGGAACAAGCCCTCCCCCAGATATTCAGAGCAGAGTGCCTGTGGGCAAAGCTTTGTAGTACAGAGGAAAAGACCAATCCAAGCATGCAGGCTGTGTACTGGGGAGTAGAAGGAGAACTAGTTGCTATCCGTGTGGTGGAGGCACTAAACAGTGGCTAGCCGTTCCTGAAAGCACTGGGATTCCATGCAACAGCCAGCACCCAGCAATGGCAGGGTGAAACGGGCCCAGATAATGTCTGGGACACAAATAAAGTCCCCTCCCCAGACTATATGGGTGTGGGGTCCTAGAAGAAGAGCTGGGGTGAGGCCATCTAAATTCCCCAGGTGTCCGGCAGTCAGTGTGTTGAAAGCCACATTGCGAGGGATGTTCCATCTATTTGACCCTTCACCACCACATATTGGCCCTATGGGTCCACCCTATATGACACTTGAGGTAGGTGTGAACCTGATGCCTCTTTGCTGGGGTAGCCAGACACCAGACATTCACGTTAATAAGTTATCTTGCTGAAGCAACCTATGTGGGTGTAGAGCCATGTCAGACATTAGTAGTGAGTGAAAGCGATTCGGGAAGGTGTATGTGCTGCGATGTCAAATATATTCTGGACAGTGTATGTGTGCAGCTTGTAACACTAAGAAACCTGTGTAAACAGACCCTCCCCTACACTTTCCTACCCTCCCTGTTGATGCCCGAGCAACAATAATATAACATAATCACAGGTGTCATGCTGCATATATTAGTGGTCCCAGACCTCTGACATTTATGTGTAGTATCATGCAGGGGAGGCAACTTTGGCTGGAGGAACACTATTCATCTGCCTCCAGCAGCTGAGCAATATCTTGCATCGACTGCCCCAAGCTGATGTCTGATGGTGCGGCCTCAGCAGAGTGGGCCTGCCATTTCACAGGGAGAACCAATAGGCACCACAGCCGCCGGAGGCCGCTGTGTAGCGCAACCCGCCCTGGCACCTTCAGGGGGTAATCAGAGCACTCTGTGCAACTAACAAGGAGAGGAGGCCTCGCCCAGTCACCCACTAGTGCAAATGCTCAATGGGGCCACTCCAGCAGTTCTCCACAGGGCTGCGGATGTCACTCGGCGACTGCTGGTGCCGCCATTTTGTTATGGGGAAACAGAGACTCTGGCTCTAGTCACGCTCCATTACAATGATAAACGTCTCCCAGTGCACCAGCTGAGCGAAGTCCTTGGGGTGTATTAGCGAGTTCACATCAGGGGCTTCGGAGGCCTTCCCGGGCAGGATGGTACAGGATGCACCAAGAGCCAATCCGAAGCCCTCACTCAGGTGACTGCTTCGGCCACCATCTTGGCCACATCCCCATTCAAGATCCAAATCTAACCAGTGGATGCAGTCTCATGCTGGGAGGGATGACCGCAACATGCTTGCCTAGCCTCCAAACCTAACCAGTGGATGGAGTGTTATCCTTGAAGGGATGACTGGACATGCATGCCTAACCTTCAGATGTGGAGTGATAGTTAAATATTTTGCATATTGGTATTCATATATTGAGTGAATCCCTTGTGCTGTCACAGTAAAGTATGAATTTACAAGACATGTTACAAGTATGTAGAAAATGTGTTTTGACATCACCCTGGATAAACCTTGTCTTGAAATGTTAAAGACTTACTGTTCTGTTTAAGCCTACCTAAAAGGAGTATCAATAATACAGTGATGCTTGGAGGGATGCAGTCTATTGTTTGAAGGAATGTTGTCTCTTGTTTGGTGGGATGATGTCTCATGTGTAGTAGGATGATGTCTCATATTTGGTGGGGTGATGTCTCATTTTTGGTGGGAAGATATTTCGTGTGTGGTGAGATGATGTCTCGTGATTGGAAAGCTGCAGTTTCATGCCTATGGCTCTACAGTCTCTTTGCTGAATGGAGTCAGTCTTATTTTGGATGGTTGCAGTCTCACATTTAGAAGTGCTGACAGTCTCCTTCATGTATAGATATGGTTTAATGTTTGGAGGTATAGAGTCGCACCGTGTTTCAAGGGTTGCAGTCTCATGCTTGGTGGCATGATTTCTTGTGATTAGGTGGATGCACCTTCATGCAATGAGCACTATAATTGGTTGAATGGATGCAGTCTCATGTTTTAGAGGAAGCTTCCTCGTGTGGAGGAACGCTGTCTCATTTTCTGAGAGATTCTTTCTAATGTATGGAGGGATGCCATCTCATATGTTTGCAGCCGAGCCAGCTATTTCTTGAAGAGATGCCATCTGTCGCTTGCATCAGAGCAACCTTATGTTTGGAGGAATGCAATCTCATTCTTAGCAGGGATGCAGTCTAATGCTTGCATAGTTGCAGTCTCGTCTTTGGAGGGTTGCAGTCTCAGGTTTGAAAGCATGCCGTCATATGTTTGGAGGAATGCTTGGCCATGTTCTGAAGGGTGCTCTCTTATATTCGGAGGGATGCACTCTTGTGTTTGAAGGCATGCTTTCTCATGTTTGGAGGCATGGCGTACCATGTTCTGAGGCATGCTGTCTCATGTTAGGAGGGATGCAGTCTCATGTTTGGAGTGGTGTTGTCTCTTGCTTAAGACAATGCAGACCTATGCTTGGATTTATGCAGTCTCATGCTTGTACTTATGTAGTCTTATGCTTAGATTTATGCAGTCCCTTGCTTGGATTTATGCAGTCTCATGCTTGGATAGAAGCAACCTCATGGTTGGCTGGAAGCAGCTTCATGCTTGAAACGATGCAGTCTCATGCCTGAAGATATCTAGTATCATACTGTCATGTTTGGAGTGGTGCACTCTTTTGCTTGTTGTGCAGCTTCATGCTTGGATGGATGCAGTCTCATGCTTGGATGGATGCAGTCTCGTGCTTGGATGGATGCAGTCTCATTCTCGGATGGATGAAGATTCATGCTCAGAAGGATGGAGTTTTATGCTCGGATGCAGTCTTATGCTGCATTGATGCAGACTCATGCTTGAAGGGATGCAGTCTCCAGCATGAAGACGGTGCAGTGCTGTAGATGAATAGATGTATTCTTGTGCTCAAAGGGATACAGTCTCTTGCTCGGAAGGATGCACTCCCTTGCTTTGGGTGCAGTCTCATGATTAAAGACGTTCTCTCTTGTGTTTGGTGGGATACAATGTTGTGGCTGTTAGGATACAACCCCATCTTTGAAGTGGTGGGGGCAGTTTCAAGCATAAAGGGAAGTGATCTCTTGTTTCAAGACATGCAGTCTCGTGTTTGAAGTCATGCAGTCTCCTGTTTAAAGGTAAGGTGTCTCATGCTTGGAGGGAAGCAGTCTCTTGTTTGCCGGGAAGCAGTCTGTTGGCAGGGGGAGGGGAGCAGGCTCGAACTAAGTTGGAGATTGCAGCAAGGGACCAGCCATGTGCTTGACTTAGGGATGGCCATGGGGCATGTGGACATTTCATTCTGATCCAAAATCAAGCTTTATCCTTGCAGGCAGCAAAGATGGCGGATTGTGTTCTTTCCTCCATTGTTCATTAATGGAGAATTATAATCACACAAAATTAGTTTGTAAACAAAAAAAAGTACCATACAAATAATCAATGTACGTAGTTTCATACCGAGGTTCATAGTGCAGGAAACCATGATGCAGTCTAGAACCCAACATTGCTCACACTGGGCCCGGCCTGCACGTGGGTGCGCCCCTCCACACACACACCTTCAAAGAAGGAGCACAAAGGGGCAGAGATACACCCAGCCATGCAGTCAAACAAATACACACATGCAAAAGAACAAACACATAAAAACGGACATACCCAAACACAGACATACAAACAAGCACATGCATAGACACGAACGACACACACACAGACACACCCAAGCACACATGTGCACCAAGAACACAAAGACTCACATTCACTGTCTACCCACAGCGCCTCGAAGAACGTAGCCAACTCACACTACCTCACCAGATAGCACTGCAGAGATGACTCAATGCTGACTTGCAGGCACTAGTTACTGTTGACCTAACCACTCCCCAACATGGCATGTACTAAACAACTAAGGTCTTGCCCCTCAACGTGCACTTCATAACTTCAAACTAGATTAAATCATCCCTAACTCTTTAACACAGAGCTATAAGGATGGTTTCAAATATGAACATTGTTCACTTACTCCCATCTCTGAGCCTACTGCAAAACCACTAGTTCGAAAGACTAATTGTATTCATGTTTTTGTGCCCTGAGGAAGTGACAAGTTATGAAGTCTTATTTTGAAAAAAATATAATTAATATAAATGTGACTGATGATGGACTCAAACTACTAATGTGGAATTAAGCATACAAACGTGAGATCAAATATATGAAATAAACAATTCTAGAGTTGAAAGTAGCCTCATGTCCTTGTACAATGCCAAAACACTGATTGATTAATTCGTTGGCTGCTCCTTCCTGCAGGTACGCATGAAGTAAATATTTGGGCTCAAGGTCTCCTGTTCGTACATTACTGTGGGCATGCAGGAATCTGGCACAATTTCTTGGGTGCACTAAAGTGTTTCAATAGGAGGGACAGATGGTGTGTCCAGGGTGTGCCTAGGCTGAGTGCAGCATGAGTGACAGCACCAGCAGGTGTCTGATTGGTTGTGTACTTGGAGTGTGGTGACAATATGTTTGGAGAGAATGTTGAATCTGTCAGTATAATAAGAGCCAATGCACAAGGTAGACATGGTGAAGGGGACAGGGCTGGTGAGAAGGTGTGATTTCCCTTATTGTCTTATCCTGGTAGGGGGCTTTCCAGAGTTTGGGAATGAGGGCAGGTGGGACTCTGCTACTTTCTTTGGAGGGTTGAGGGCGCTTCACACCTTGCATACTTCTAAACACCAGGCAATAGCCCACACATTGAGAGCAGAGTCTCAAGACATTTTTCAGTGAGCGCCTGAAGGAGCGAGGAGGTTCATCCCTCAAATCAGCTCACCCACGCTTTTGTCTCATTACTTTCGGTCTACACTCCGGAGTAGTGAAGGGAACCCTTCAGTCTCACTAGGGTAGGTCGGTGAAAGACAACTTAAGAAGCACTGCCAAGTTTTGCCAATCCATCCATGATGTGCTGCTGCAGTCCAGATTTTTTCTTCGCATTCTGGGACTTGTAGTCGTGCTTATTCCTTTGTGAATTCAAAAGGGAAAAACCTCAACTGGAGCAGCACACCACGCAAGGACCTCGGAAAATTGGCAGCTATGCCTAAGACTCACATGGGAAAGTGAAAAGCACCAGGGACGACCCACAGAAAGATTTGTTCTGGAAACTCACTACAGTGCGCTGGAGAACAAGATCTATTGTGTCTGGTAATGAACCCTAGATACCCGAGCCAGTGATACATCCCCATGGAGACGAGACCCACTATCAGCAGAGAAGCAGCCATTGCTCCTGTATGTGATTGGTTTGAAATTATCTCATTGTCACTGAAAAGCGGCCCTCTTTGGGCTCTCTTCTTAAGATAAAGACTGGAGCATGACACCTCTATGCGAGTGTGCGCTCGTGTTTGAATGTGTCTGTCTGCGTGTGTATCTGTGCCTGTTGTGCAAGCAAATTGTAACAATGCACCTAACGTTGAAAATATCATTTATTTAAACAAGGTCTGAGAAAGCTCCACATTTTAAATGAATGTAAAAGGTCCGCGCCTTTCCAGAAGCAGAATCCTGCGAATGGAACACGTATGACATGCCAGGACCTCCAGTGTGACGTCACTAGGTGCAGGCTATGTGCAGGGGTGGGGGCTCCTCCGCAGCAAGAGAGGCAAGGAGAGGCAACTGAGGGGGGAGAATGCCGGGGAGAGTGGGATCTCTTTTTGGTTCATCGCAGGATCATTTTCGTGACTAAATGATTGTTTATTTTCAGGAAACTGTATTAAACCCGTGCAGTGCTTGTTCCCCGTTAAACTGAAGCACGTGGCATCACCCATAAACCTGTGCCGTGGGATGACAGGTTGAAAAGTCTCCATTGTGACGTGTCCTTGGTATAAGAGGCCGGTATCCAGGCAGCTGCAGCACTGCGCGCGAGGACACCGGAGGAGGCGGACACTGCTGGCTCCGGAGCTGAGGCCAGAGAGAGCCCGAAGCCGCTGGGGCCTATCAGGCTCCAAAACAGACAGGCAGGGGTGGGTCCAAGGGCACGAGGTGAGTATATAAACCAAACGAAAAGCGAATTGAAACTGAACTTGAAACCAAACTGAAAACTAACTTGAAACTGGCTTGCAACTGGCTTGATACTGGCTTGCAACTGACTTAATACTGGCTTGCAACTGACTTGATACAGGCTTGAAACCCCAGTTTCCCTTCCCCTTATTCCCTTCCACTCCCCGTTCCCTTTCTTCAGCCCCTGCCCCTTCCCTTTCTCTTTCCCTCACCCTTTACCCACACCCGTCCCCTCATTCGCTTCTCTTTTCCCTTCTCCATCCCCTATCCTTAACCATCCCCTTAAACTTTCCTTCCCTGCCCTATCACCCTTGCCTTCCTCATCCCATTTCCTTCCCATCCCCTTACCCTCCACTCCCCCTCTTCCTACCCTTCCCTTCATTTACATTCCCCTTTCCTCCTTTCCCCTTCAATTCCCACCCCTTCCCTCCCACTCACCCTTCTCCTTCTTTCACTCCCTTCCCTCCTCTACCCTCTGCACCCCTAACATTCCTACCTTCCTTTCATTTCCCTTCCCCGTCTTTCTTTCACCCTTGCCTTCCTTTAATTCTCTACACTTCCCTTTCCCATCCTCTTCTCTTACTCGCCATACTCAAGCCCCTTCCTTTACCCTTCCCTTCTCTCGCCTTCTCTACTTTTCCCCTTTTCCTTCCCTTCCCTCTGGTTCTCTCCCCCTATTCATCCTTTCTCTTCTCCCCCTCCCTTTCTACCTCCTCACTCTATCCCTTTTTTCCTTCACTTGCCTCCTCTTTCCTCCCCCTTCCTCTTTCCCCCCTTTCCTCCCCCTTGCCCACCCCTTCCCTATCCTCTTACCTTTCGCTTACCACTATCCCCTCACCCTCCACATCCCCTCATACACACCCCTTCCTCTTCCCCCTTCCTCCCATTTCCTTTCCCTTCCTTTTCCATTCTACCCCTTCCCTTCCCCTTTTCCTTCACTTACCTCCTTTCCCTTCCCCTCACCTCCTTTCCCTTCCCCTCTTCTTCTTGCCCATCCACTTCCCTTTCCCATCCCTTCCCTACCCCTTCCTTCCCTTCCCCTTTTCCTTCACTTACCTCCTTTCCCTTCCCCTCACCTCCTTTCCCTTCCCCTCCTCTTCTTCTTGCCCATCCACTTCCCTTTCCCATCCCTACCCCTTCCTTCCCTTCCCCTTTTCCTTCACTTACCTCCTTTCTCTTCCCTCACCTCCTTTCCCTTCCCCTCCTCTTCTTCTTGCCCATCCACTTCCCTTTCCCATCCCCTTCCCTACCCCTTCTTTCACCCTTTTCCTTCTGCATCCCATAGCCTTTCCCTTCTTCTACCCCTCACCCTCACCCTACCCCTTCCCTTTCCCCTACCTCCTCACCCTACCCCTTCCCTTTTCCTTCACTTACCTCCTGTTCCCTTTTCTGCCCTCTCTCCCTCTCCCTTCCCTTCCTGCCCCCTCCATTTCCTTCCCTTTCACTTCCCAACCTCTCCCTTTCTTTCCCGTCCAATCTGTCTCCTACCTTTCCTTCTTTCCTTTCCCTCCTTTTCTTTTCTTCCCTTCCCCATCCACTTCCTCTTCCCCTCCCTCTCCTGTCCCCTTCCCGTCTTCCCTCTACCTCTCCTTCCCCACCCTCCTTTCCTTTCCCTTTGCTTTTCTTCCTTTCCTACCCTTCCGCATCTCCTCACCCTTTCCTTCTCTTCCCCATCCCCTCACCCTCCACTTCCCCTCCACCTCTCAATCCCCTTTGCTTCCATACCCCACCCCTTCCCCTTCTCCCTTCCCCATCCCCTCAACCTAACCTCCCCTTCTTTGCTCCTTCCCTTACCCCTCCCGTCTCTTTCCACTGCTCTTCCCTTCCCCCACCCATCCAGTTTCTCTTTCCATTCCCCTTTCCATTCCTTTTCACATCCTTTCTCCCGCCCCACCCTCTTTCCTACCTCTCTCCCCATGTCCCTCCCCTTTCCCACCCCTTCCCTTACCCTTTCCTTGCATTTCCTCATCCTCCCTTCCCTTTTCCTCTTCGTCTCATACCCTTCCCCATTCCCTCACCCTTTCCTTCCCCATCTTTCTTTCACCCTTGCCTTCCTTTAATTCTCTACACTTACCTTACCCATCCTCTTCTCTTCCTCACCATACTCAAGCCCCTTCCTCTTCTCTCTCCCTCCATTCATTCTTTCTCTTCTCCCCCTCCCTCCCCTCTCCCTCCCTTATTCCCTTTCCCTTCTACCTCCTCACTCTACCCCTTCCTTTTTTCCTTCACTTGCCTCTTTCCTCCCCCTCTTTCCTTCCTCTTGCCCATCCCCTTCCCCATCCTCTTACCTTTCCCTTACCACTATCCCCTCACCCTCCACATCCCCTCCTACACCCCTTCCTCTTCCCTCTTCCCTCTTCCTTCCCTTTCCTTTTCCATTCTACCTCCTCACTCTACCCCTTCCCTTCCCCCTTTCCTTCACTTACCTACTTTCCCTTCCCCAGCCCCACCCCCTTCCTTCTCCCTTTTCCTTCTGCATCCCATAGCCTTTCCCTTTCCCTTCTCCTCCCCCTCACTCTACCCCTTCCCTTTTCCCCTTCCCTCTTCTCCTTCCCTTTCACTTCCCAACCAATCTGTCTCCTCCCCTTCTACCCTTCCCTCTTTCCACCTTTCCTTCCCCACCCTCCTTTCCCTTCGCTTCCTTTCCTTTCCTTCTCCATTCCCCACCCTTCCCCATCTCCTCACCCTTTCCTTCTCTTCCCCATCCCCTCACCCTCCACTTCCCCTCTACCTCCCAATCCCCTTCTCTTCCTTACCCCACCCATTCTCCCTTCTCTTCCCCACCCCTTCCATTCCCCACCCCTTCAACCTAACCTCCCCTTCTCTGCCCCTTCCTTTACCCCTCCCTGTCTCCATCCCTTGTCTTCCCCCACCCATCCCATTTCTCTTTCCACTCCCTTTTCACATCCTTTCTCCCTCCTCCACATGTACCTCCTGTTTCCCCACCCCTTCCCTACCCTTTCTTTGCATTTCCTCCTCCCCTCCCCTTTTCTTCTGCTGCATCCCATACCCTCACCCTTTCCTTTCCCTTCTTCCCTTCTCCTACCTCCGGACCCTACCCCTTCCCTTCCCCTCCCCTTTTTTGCCCCCCTCTCTCCCTCCACACTCCTTTCCTGTCCCCTCCTTTTCTTTCCTTTTACTTCACTTCCCAACCTTTCCCTTTCTTTTCCATCCCCTTCACTTTCCCTCCCCCTTCCTCTCTCTTCCTCCTCCCCCTCACCCCTTCCTTTCTTGCACTTTTCTTTATGCCTCCACCTCTCTTAACCCTTCCCCTCACCCTCCCACTTCTCTCTCCTTCTCTCCTTTTCCCCTTTTCCTTCTCCTGTTCTCTCCCCCCATTCATTCTTTCTCTTCTCCCCCTCCCTCCCCTCTCCTTCCCTATTCCCTTTCCCTTCTACCTCCTCACTTTACCACTTCCTTTTTTAATTCACTTGCCTCTTTCCTCCCCCTCTTTCCTTCCTCTTGCCCATCCCCTTCCCATCCTCTTACCTTTCCCTTACCACTATCCCCTCACCCTCCACATCCCCTCCTACACCCCTTCCTCTTCCCTCTTCCTTTCCTTTCCTTTTCCATTCTACCTCCTCACTCTACCCCTTCCCTTCCCCTTTTCCTTCACTTACTTCCTTTCCCTTCCCCAGCCCCATCCCCTTCCTTCTCCCTTTTCCTTCTGCGTCCCATAGCCTTTCCTTTTCCCTTCTCCTACCCCTCACTCTACCCCTTCCCTTTACCATTCCCTCACCCTTTCCTTCCCTTCCCCCTTCTCCTTCCCTTTCACTTCCCAACCAATCTGTCCCCTCCCCTTCTACCCCCTCTTTCCCTTCCCTACTTTCCTTCACTTTCTTCCCTTTCCCATCCACTTCCCCTCCCTCTCCTCCCCTTCCCATGTTCCCTCCACCTTTCCTTCCCCACCCTCCTTTCCCTTCGCTTCTCTTCCTTTCCTTCTCCATCCCCTACCCTTCCCCATCTCCTCACCCTTTCCTTCTCTTCCCCATCCTTACACGCCCATTCTCCCTTCTCTTCCCCACCCCTTCCATCCCCCATCCCCTCAACCTAACCTCCACCTCTGCCCCTTCATTTACCCCTCCCCGTCTCCTTCCCTTGTCTTCCCCCACCCATCCCATTTCTGTTTCCACTCCCTTTTCACATCCTTTCTCCCGCCTCCATCCTCTTTCCCACCTATTCCTCCACATGTACTTCCCCACCCCTTCCCTACCCTTTCCTTGCATTTCCTCCTCCCCTCCCTTTTCTTCTGCATCCCATACCCTTCCCCATTCCCTCACCCTTTCATTTCCCTTCTTCCCTTCTCCTACCTCCTGACCCTACCCCTTCCCTTCCCCTTCCCTTACCTGCCTCTCCATTCCCCTCCCCTTTTTTGCCCCCTCTCTCTCTCCACACTCCTTTCCTGTCCCCTCCCTTTTCTTTCCTTTTACTTCACTTCCCAACCTTTCCCTTTCTTTTCCTTCCCCTTCACTTTCCCTCCCCCTTTTCTCCTTACCTTCTCCTTTCCCTCCCCTTCCTCTCTCTTCCTCCTTCCCCTCACCCCTTCCTTTCTTGCACTTTTCTTTATGCCTCCACCTCTCTTAACCCTTCCCCTCACCCTCCCACTCCCCTCCCTTTCGTCCCTTCTCTTCCCCATTCCCTCTTCTTCCCCATCCCCTTCACTTTCCCTCAACCCTTCCCCTCTCCCTCCTGTCTTGCCTCCCCTTCTCTCTTCCCTACCCCCTTACCTTCCAAATCCTCTTCCCCTTCTGTTCCCCTTCCCTTTTCTACATCCCCTTCCTTTCCGCTGCCCTTCGCTTCCCCAAGTCCCTTCCTTTTCGCCTAACCTTCTCCTTTCCCACCTCCCTTCACTTTCCCTCTCCTTTCTTTCTTCCTCTCACTCCCTTCCTTTCCTTCTCTATCTCCAACACCTGCACTTCTCATCACCCCTCCCTTCACCCTATTCCCGGGCCTTCCCCACCCCCTCACCTCCCACTTCCCCTCTACCTCCCAACCCCCTTCTCTTCCCCACCCCTTCCACTCCCCATCCCCTCAACCTAACCTCTTCTCTGCCCCTTCCCTTACCCCTCCCTGTTTCCTTCCCCTTTTCATTCCTTTTCACATCCTTTCTCCCACCCCACCCTCTTTCCCCTTCCCTTCTCTCCATCTCCTCCCTTTCCGCTGCCCTTCGCTTCCCCAAGTCCCTTCCTTTTCTCCTAACCTTCTCCTTTCCCACCTCCCTTCACTTTCCCTCTCTTTCTTCCTCTCACTCCCTTCCTTTCCTTCTCTATCTCCAACACTTGCACTTCTCATCACCCTTCTCTTCCCCACCCCTTCCACTCCCCATCCCCTCAACCTAACCTCTTCTCTGCCCCTTCCCTTACCCCTCCCTGTTTCCTTCCCCTTCTCATTCCTTTTCACATCCTTTCTCCCACCCCACCCTCTTTCCCCTTCCCTTCTCTCCATCTCCTCCCTTTCCGCTGCCCTTCGCTTCCCCAAGTCCCTTCCTTTTCTCCTAACCTTCTCCTTTCCCATCTCCCTTCACTTTCCCTCTCCTTTCTTTCTTCCTCTCACTCCCTTCCTTTCCTTCTCTATCTCCAACACTTGCACTTCTCATCACCCTTCCCTTCTCCCTATACCCGGGCCTTCCCCACCCCTTCCACTCCCCATCCCCTCAACCTAACCTCTTCTCTGCCCCTTCCCCCTCCCTGTTTCCTTCCCCTTCTCATCCCTTCCCCCACCCACCCCGTTTCTCCTTCCATTCCCCTTCCCATTCCTTTTCACATCCTTTCTCCCACCCCACCCTCTTTCCCACCTATCCCTCCCCATGCCCCTCCCCTTTTTCTTCTACATCCCATACCCCTTCCCCATTCCCTCACCCTTTCCGTTCCCTTTTTCCCTTCTCCTGCCTCCTGACCCTACCCCTTCCCTTCCGTTTCCTTCACTTACCTGCCCTTCTACTCCCCTCCTTTTTTTTGCCCCCCTCTCCCTCCACACTCCTTTACTACCCCCTCCCTTTCCTTTCTCTTCACTTCCCAACCTTTCCCTTTCTTTTCCATCCCCTTCTCTTCCCCTTCACTTTCCCTCACGCCTTTCTACATCCTCCTCGGCGACCTCAACTTCCATCCTGAACAGAACAACGACCCCAACACCACCGCCCTGATCGACAACCTCGCCAACCTCGGTCTCAAGCAACTGGTGACACCCCCACCCACATCGCCAGACACACGCTCGACCCCATCTTCTCCGCCAGCAACCACGTATCCTTCAGCCACTCCTCCTCTCTACACTGGACCGACCACAGATGTGTCCACTTCACCTTCCGACGCGAGACTCGCCAACTCTGCACACAACCCATCCCACGTCGACAGTGGAACAAAATCCCCGAAGAACAGCTCTCCACTCTCATTGACAACCAACCCACCTTCTCCGACCCCAACGACGCAGCCCTCAGCCTCACGAACTGGATCACCAACTGCGCAGACAACCTCGCTCCCCTCAGACGCCTCCCTAGACAGACCAACACCAAAAAACCTCTCTGGTTCACTGACACCCTTAAGGAATCAAAGAAAACCTGCCGCACTCTCGAGAAAGCCTGGCGTAAGGACCACACCGCAGATAACATGACTGCCCTCAAGAACGCTACCCGCGAACACCACCACCTGATCCGCGCTGCTAAAAGGAATTCCTTCACAGACAGACTGGACAAAAACAGCCACAACAGCAGAGAACTCTTCAACATCGTAAAAGAACGCCAACGCCATCACACCCTCACAAGACCTTTGCAACTCCCTCGCCACCTTCTTCCATCGTAAGATCACCGACCTACACGACAGCTTCGGACACCAGACCCAGCCGACCACCACAGAACCCACAACCCCAGCCAACACCCTCAACGCCTGGACCCACATCAACACGGAAGAGACCAAAGCCACCATGAACTCCATCCACTCCGGTGCCCCCTCGGACCCCTGCCCACACTTTATCTTCAACAAAGCCGACGACATTATCGCCCCGCACCTCCAGACCATCATCAACAGCTCCTTTTCATCTGCTACCTTCCCCGAGAGCTGGAAACACGCTGAAGTCAACGCCCTACTGAAGAAACCTACGGCTGACCCAAGCGACCTGAAGAACTTCCACCCCATCTCGCTCCTCCCCTTCCCTGCCAAAGTCATAGAGAAGACCGTCAACAAGCAGCTTACCAACTTCCTTGAAGACAACAACCTTCTCGACCCCTCTCAGTCCGGATTCTGAGCCGGTGTGCGGTGATGTGGCTGCTGCGGGGTATGTTGAGGATGAGGCGGGCGGAGGCGTTTTGAATTTGTTGCAGACGTTTCTGGAGTTTAGCAGTGGTTCCTGCGTATAGGGTTTTTCCGTAGTCCAGTCGGCTTGTGACAAGGGCATGGGTAACCGTCTTTCTGGTTTCTGTGGGGATCCACCGGAAGATCTTATGGAGCATGCGTAGGGTGTTGAAGCATGATGACGAGACGGTGTTGACTTGCTTGGTCATTGTGAGGAGGAAGTCCGGGATGAACCTGGGTTGCGTGCGTGATCCGAGGGGGTTGGTGCGGTGCCCAGCGCCGTGGGCAACCAGGAGTCGTCCCAGGCGGATGGGGATTGTCCGAGGATGAGGACCTCTGTCTTGTCTGAGTTCAGTTTTAGGCGGCTGAGCTTCATCCATTCCGCAACGTCTTTCATTCCTTCCTGTAGGTTGGTTTTGGCGGTGGCAGGGTCTTTGGTGAGGGAGTGTATCAGCTGGGTGTCGTCGGCGTAGGAGATGATGTTGATGTTGTGTTTGCGTGCAATGGCGGCGAGGGGGCTCATGTAGATATTGAAGAGGGTTGGGCTGAGCGAGGATCCTTGGGGTACTCCGCAGATGATCTCGGTGGGTTCTGAGCGAAAGGGAGGGAGGCGGACTCTCTGTCAGAGAGGAACGAGATGACCCAGTCCAGGGCCTTTCCTAGGATTCCAGTGGTGCAGAGGCGGGTTACTAGGGTGCGATGGAACACAGTATTGAAGGCTGCCGAGAGGTCCAGGAGGATGAGGGCGGTTGTTTCTCTGTTGTCCATCAGGGTCCTGATGTCGTCGGTGTCTGGGATGAGGGTGGTTTCTGTGCTGTGGTTGGCTCGAAATCCAGACTGGGATGGGTTGAGCAAGTTGTTAGCCTTGAGGAAAGTGGTCAGCTGCTTATTGACGGTCTTTTCGATGACCTTGGCCAGGAAGGGAAGAAGAGAGATGGGGCGGAAGTTCTTCAGGTCATTAGGGTCTGCTGTGGGTTTTTTCAGGAGGGTGTTGATTTCTGCGTGCTTCCAGCTCTCGGGGAAGGTGGCTGATGCGAACAAGCTGTTGATGATGTTCCGGAGATGGGGTGCGATGATAGTGTCAGCTTTGTTGAAGATGTGATGGGGGCAAGGGTCCGAGGGGGAGCCGGAGTGGTGTTCATGATGCTTATGGTCTCTTCTGAGCTGATAGGGGTCCAGGAGCTGAGGGTAGTGGTGGGTGCTGCTGGTTCGGTGGTAGGAGGCGGGGTCTGGGGTCCGAGGCTGTCGTGTAGATCTGTGATCTTTCGGTGGAAGAACGTGGCGAGGGAGTTGCAGAGTTCTTGTGACGATGCAATGTCGTTGGAGCTGGCGCTGGGGTTGGAGAGCTCTTTGACGATGTTGAAGAGTTCCTTGCTGTTGTGGGAGTTGTTGTCTAGTCGCACTTTGAATGATGTCCTTTTGGTGGAGCGGATCAGCTGGTGGTGTTCACGGGTGGCGATCTTGAGGGTTGTCATGTTTTCTGTGGTTCGTTTGTTGCGCCAGGTTTTTTTTGAGGGTCCGGCAGGATTTCTTAGATTCTTTGAGGGCGTCCGTGAACCATGGGGTTTTCCTGTTGCTGGTCTCGCCTGGGGGGTTCTTAAGTGGTGCGAGGTTGTCGGCACAGTTGGTGATCTACTGTGTGAGGTTGTGGGCTGCGTTGTTGACGTCAGTGATGTTGGCTGGTGGGTTCTGGCTCAGTGTTAGGAGCTGGTCTGTGGTGATTTTGCTCCAGCATCTGCGGGGGATTTGTTGTGTGCGATGGTGGTGAGTCTCCCGTTTGAAGGTGAAGTGGACGCATCTGTGGTCGGTCCAGTGTAGTCCGGAGGAGTGGCTGAAGGAGACGTGGTTGCTGGCACGAAGATAGGGTCGAGTGTGTGGCCAGCGATGTGGGTGGGGGTTGTCGAGCAGGGTGGTGGTGTTGTTGTCGTTTTTCTCCAGATGGAAGTTCAGGTCCCCGAGGAGGATGTATTCTGGTGAGGCTAGGACGTGCGGGCTGATGAAGTCTGCAATGGTTTCGCTGAATTGCGCGCGTGGACCCGGGGGTCTGTAGATGAGTGTTCCTCTGAGGGTGGTCTTGGGGTCGGTGTGAATCTGGAAGTGTTCGTGTTCGACGGTGAGGGGTGTGTCTTCGGTGGGGGTCGTGATGTTGATGGTGTTCCTGTAGATGATGGCGATTCCTCATCCGGTTTGGTAGACACAGTCCTTCTGGGCGATCTTGTAGCCATCGGGGATGGCTATGGCGATGTCTGGGGCCGAGGAAGCGTTCATCCTGGTTTCCGTGATGAAGGCGACGTCTGGTGTTGTTGTGTCCAGGAGGTCCCATAGTTCGATGGCGTGTTTATGGACGGAGCGTGTGTTGAGGAGGATGCACTTGAGGTGGTTGTTGTTGCGAGGGCCGGTAGGTGGTCTGCAGGTTCGGAGGCATGTGTATTTGCAGGCTTGACAGGTGAAGGGTCCATGGGTTCGCTTTGGGGTGGCTTGGTAGCAGGTGGCTGTTCGTCCGGTGTTGAGGGCGTTGAGGGAGGCGGAGTCGTATCTCAGTCAGGTGCTTTGTGTGCGGTGGGGGCCAGGGGTTCTGGTGCTGCGCGTGGTCCAGGGGCGGACGGGCACAGACAGGATTGCCTTTGGCGCACCAGCAGCGCGCCAGCTGTGCGGCCACACAGCGGCCGCCATAAGAGGGTAGGAGGGGAGGAGGGGTCAGCTGGGAGGGGGGAGGGTAGGACAGCGAATGGGAGCAGGGGGGCGGGGCCGCACAGGAGGCAGCGGCGGGAAAAAAACGGGGCTGAGGAGCCCGTTGCCGATCGCGACGATCGGAAAATGGAAGGCAAAAAATAGAATAAGAAAACCACTCACACTCACACAGGGTACATGAGAGAAGGGGGGCAGGCAGGCACACGGGGCACAGAAAGCAAAGGGCACAGGCAGTCAGTGGGGAACCAAGGCGGCCATCGTGCAGGCGTTCAGCACCGAGCAGGAAGATAGCAGGTCAGGCGGAGCTGCAGCGGTGGGGAAGCGACCTACCCAAGGGTCGCTGTCTCTGCCGCGCAGCGGCTGCCATAAGAGGGTAGGAGGGGAAGAGGGGTCAGCTGGGAGGCGGGTGCGTAGGACAGCCAATGGGAGCAGGGGGGCGGGCCGCACAGGAGGCAGCGGCGGGAAAAAACGGGGCTGAGGAGCTCTTTGGCGATCGCGACGATCGGAAAATGGAAGGCAAAAAAAGAATAAGAAAACCACTCACACGGGGTACATGAGAGAAGGGGGGCAGGCAGGCACACTGCCTCACCTTCCATTCCCAGCCCCTCAACCTAAGTTCCAATTGCTCCTTTTCCACTCTCCTTTCCCCCTTTCTCCCTCCCCTTCTCTTCCCCTTTCCCTTCTCCTGTCCCTTCCCTCCCTTTACTTCTCCTTCCCCTCCACTGACCCTTTCCTTTCCTTTGCCTCCCCCTCCCACTTCCCTTTCCCTCAACCGTCTGTTCCCTTCCCTTCCTGTACTCCACTCACCTGACCCTCCTTTCTCTCTCCCCTGCCCTCTCTCCCATTCCCCTCCCTCCCCTTCCCTTTACATTCCCTTCCCCTTCCTCTCTTCCCTTCCCCACCCAGTCACTTTCTCTTCCCCTCTCCTTTCCCTCCCCTCCTGTTCTCACCTCTCCATCCCCTTCCCTGTATTCCTTGCCTCCCACCTTCTTTCCATTTTTCCTCCTCCCTTCCCCTCAACCATTCACGTCCCTCTTGGGGACGGGAAGAACGGGTCGGAAGTGTAAGGGAAAGGATGGGGAGGTCAAAAGGGAGAGGAGAGGGGATGTGAACAGGGAGGGTGGGGGAGGGTTGAGCGGGGGAAGTGGAAGGTGAGGGGATGGGAATGAGAAGGAAAGAGCAAGGAAGGGAAAGGGATGCGGGTAAGAGAAGGAAAAGGGAGAGAAAAGAGGGAAGGCCCGGGAATATGGAGCAGGGAAGGGTGATGAGATGTGCAGGCGTTGCAGACAGAAGGAAAGGGCAAGGAAAGGGAGGAAGTGAAGGGAGGAAGAGGAAGAGGAGAAGGTGAGGAGAAAGGGAAGGGACTTAGGGAGGGTGGAAAAAAAGGGAAGGGTGAAGGATGGGGAAGCGAAGAGCAGCGGAAGGGGAGGGGATGGGGAGAAGGGAAGCGGAACGGGAGGGGAAGAGAAGAGAAGGGGAGGGTAAAAGAAGAGAAGGGGATTGTGAGGTAAAGGGGAAGTGAAGGGTGAGGGGTTTTGGAAGGCAAGGGGGTAGGGGAAGGGAGAAGGGGGGAGGGGAGGGAAGAGAGGAGGGAGAGGGGAAGGGGTGAGGGAAAGTGAAGTGGATGGGAAAGAGAAGGGAATGGGGAACAAAGGGAATGGGGAACAGAAGGGATGAAAGAGGGGGGAATGGGAGGGGGGCACGAGGGAGAGGGAAAGAGGGAAGAGGTAATGGTCAGATTAGATGGGATGGAAAAGAAAGAGAAAGGTTGGGAAGTGAAAGGGAAGGAAAGGAAAGGGAGGGGCAGGAAAGGAGAGCGGAGGCAAAAAATGTGAGGGGAATGGAGGAGGTGGTAAGTAAAGGGTAAGGGAAGGGGGTAGGGTGGGGACGTAGAAGGGGGAGAGAAAGGGAATGGGGAAGGGTATAAGACGCAGAAGAAATGGGAAGGGAGGATGAGGAAATGCAAGGGAACCGTAGGGAAGAGGTGGGGGAAAAGGGAGGGACATGAGATGGAGACGGGGGAAAGAGGATTGGGCAGGAGGAAGGATGTGAAAAGGAATGGGAAGGGGAATGGAAAGAGAAACGGGAAGGGTGGGGGAAGGGAAGAGCAGGGGAAGGAGACTTGAAGGAGTAAGGGAAGGGGCAGAGAAGGGGAGGTTAGGTTGAGGGGATGGGGAATGGAGGGTGAAGGGAAGGGTTAGGAGATGAGGAAGTGTAAAGAAAAGGGCAAGGAAAGAAAGGGGTGAGGGGAAGGAAGAAGAGACAAAGGGGAGGGAAAGGGGAGGGAGGTGGGGAAGGAAAGGGGATGGAAAAGAAAGGGAAAGGTTGGGAAGTGAAGAGAAAGGAAAGGGAGGGAGGGGGCAGGAAAAGAGTGTGGAGGGATAGAGAGGGCAAAAAAAGGGAGAAGGGAAGAAGGGAAGGAAAGGGTGAGGGAATGTGGAAGGGTATGAGACGCAGAAGAAAAGGGAAGGGAGGTTAGGTTGAGGGGAAGGGAGAAGGGGAAGGGGTGGGGTATGGAAGAGAAGGGGATTGGGAGGTAGAGGGGAAGTGGAGGGTGAGGGGATGGGGAAGAGAAGGAAGAGTGAGGAGATGGGGAAGGGTAGGAAAAGAAAGGAAGAGAAGCGAAGGGAAAGGAAGGGAGGGTGGGGAGGGAGAGGGAAGACAGGGAGGAGACAGGAGAGGGAGGGGAAGATTAAGTGATGGGGAAGGGATGAAAAGGAGGGAAGGGTAGGAGACAGATTGGATGGGAAAGAAAGGGAATGAAATGGAGGGGGCATGAAGGGAGAGGGGGCAGAAAAGGGAAGGGAACAGGAGGTAACTAAAGGGAAGGGGTAGGGTGAGGAGGTAGGGGAAAGGGAAGGAAAGAGGAGGCAAGTGAAAAAAAGGAAGGGGTAGAGTGAGGAGGTAGAAGGGAAAGGGGAGGGAGGGGGAGAAGAGAACAGGAGGGAAGGGACTAAAGGAGAGAGAGAGAGGGGAAGGGTAAAGGAGTATGATGAGGAAGAGAAGAGGATGGGAAAGGGAAAGATGGGGAAGGGAAATGAAAGGAAGGTAGGGATGGTAGGGGTGCAGAGGGTAGAGGGGGGAAGGGAAGGGAGTGAAAGAAGATGGGTGAGTGGGAAGGAAGGGGTGGGAATTGAAGGGGGAAGGAAATGGGATGAGGAAGGCAAGGGTGATAGGGAAGGAAAGTGTAAGGGGATGGTTAAGGATAGGGGATGGAGAAGGGAATGAGGGGACGGGAGCGGGTAAAGGGTGAGGGAAAGGGAAGGGGCAGGGGATAGAGAACGGGAAGGGAGAGTGGAAGGGATGAAGGGGAAGGGAAAGGGATGCAAGAAAAGGGAACCGAGTGGAAGGAAGGGGAAGAGGAGAGGTGGAAGGGGAGGGCTTGGTAGGGTACAGGAGTGAGGAAGGGAATGGAAGGAAAGAGAAGGGAAGGGAAAAGAAAAGGAATGGATAAGGAAAAGGGGGTGACAAGGGGAGAGCATAGAAGAGGTAGGGAAGAAAGTAATGGAAGGAAAGGGAAATTGAAAGAAAGGAGAGCTAAGAGGAAAAAGGGAAAGGTAAGGGAATGGGAAGGCGAGAAAGGAAGGAGAGGGAATTGGGGTTTCAAGTCAGTATCAAGCCAGTTGCAAGCCAGTTTCAAGTTAGTTTTCAGTTTGGTTTCAAGTTCAGTTTCAATTCGCTTTTCGTTTGGTTTATATTCTCACCTCGTGCCCTTGGACCCACCCCTGCCTGTCCGTTTTGGAGCCTGATAGGCCCCTGCGGCTTCGGGCTCTCTCTGGTCTCAGCTCCGGAGCCAGCAGTGTCCGCCTCCTCCGGTGTCCTCGCGCGCAGTGCTGCAGCTGCCTGGATACCGGCCTCTTATACCAAGGACACGTCACAATGTAGACTTTTCAACCTGTCATCATACGTCACAGGTTTATGGGTGATGCCACGTACTTCAGTTTAACGGGGAACAAGCACTGCACGGGTTTAATTCAGTTTCCTGAAAATAAACAACCATTTAGTCACGAAAATGATCCTGCTATGAACCAAAAAGAGATCACACTCTCCCCGGCATTCTCCCCCTTTAGTGGGCTCTTATTCTTCCTGTCTCCCTGCTGCGGTGGAAACCCCTACCCCCCTATAGCCTGGACCTACTGACGTCATACTGGAGGTCCTGCATGTCATAGGGTTCCATTCACAGGATTCTGCTTCTGGTGTTGCTGGGAGGGCGGGGGTATTTTGTAATAATTTAAAATGTGGAGTTATCTCAGACTTTGTTTAAAATAAATATGTTGAACATTAGGCGCATTGCCGTGCTCTAGGCGCGCAACGACCACTGGGTTAATAGGCCGTCAGTTCTCCTCAGCTCCCATGGGCTGGACTCGCCTGGCAGGGCTACAGGCCTGAGGCCTACCTCGTCCGCAGTGTCTCTTCCCCAGGCTACTGTGCTGTTTTGTACTTAGATGAGGAGAGGAGTGCACGAGATGGTCGTAGATAGGGAAATGTTAATGGATGGGCCCCATAATCAGCTGAGTGACTCTGGGGAGAAAGAAGGGGAAACAAGGAGATGACAGAAAAAATATGGTGCTGGGTGAGCAAAGTAAGCAAAAGAGAAACAGTTGAAAAAAAGAAAGAGACAAACTAGAAGAGAGAGCTGGGCACTAATGGAGGGACAATCGTTTGAGAATGGGAAGTGGTAGTTACAGTGAAAGAAGCACAGAGATAGGGGAATCATAAAAACAGGACGAGTGCAAAGAGAGGGATGTACAGGGAATTCAGTGATACAGGATTGTTGATGGGGAGAGGCAATGGGGAGGGATGCAGTCAAAAGGGTACTGAGAGGGTTGTGGACTAAAGGTCACAGAACATGGGATGTGCAGAATGCCTCACAGATAATAGAATCTGGAGAACTCGAGATAGAGACAAATATATAGGTGGAGAGAAGGGCAGGTAAAGAGATGAGAAGGGAATATGCATGCGGACAGAGAGGGAAAGGCACCAAATGAACATAAAGATTGAGATTGGGTGAGATTGAGACAACCAGATAGAGAAACAATCGTGGGAGATGTGCACAGAGGGGAGGGGGTGGAGACAGAAGACAGCTGAATAGATGAGTCGACATTTAAACTGGAAGAAAAGGAGCAAAAATTGATAATCTGATAAAATGGAGATTATCTATGAAGATCAGCAAAGGGGTAGAGTGAGACCTGGACGAAGAGTCTGGAATGAGTGGAGGCAGGGGATACCGAGGAAGGGAGACCTCAGCGGAGAGTCAGAGGAAGGGAGACCTCGTGGAGAGTCCGGAATTGATGGAGGCTGGGGAGTCAGAGGAAGGGAGACCTCAGCGGAGAGTCAGGAATGGGTGGAGGCTGGAGAGTCGGAGGAAGAGAGTCCTCAGCGGAGAGTCAGGAGAGTCAGGAATGGGCGGAGGCTGGGGAGTCTGAATGGGTGGAGGCTGGAGAGTCAGGAATGGGTGGAGGCTGGGGAGTCGGAGGAAGGGAGTCCTCAGCGGAGAGTCATGAATGGGTGGAGGCTGGAGAGTCGGAGGAAGGGAGACCTCAGCGGAGAGTCAGGAATTGGTGGAGGCGGGGGAGTCGGAGGAATGGAGACCTCAGCGTAGAGTCAGGAATGGGTAAAGGCTGGGGAGTCGGAGGAAGGGAGACCTCAGCGGAGAGTCAGGAATGGGGGGAGGCTGGGGAGTCGGAGGAAGGGAGACCTCAGCGGAGAGTCAGGAATGGGTGGAGGCTGGAGAGTCGGAGGAAGAGAGTCCTCAGCGGAGAGTCAGGAATGGGCGGAGGCTGGGGAGTCTGAATGAGTGGAGGCTGGAGAGTCAGGAATGGGTGGAGGCTGGGGAGTCGGAGGAAGGGAGTCCTCAGCGGAGAGTCAGGAGAGTCAGGAATGGGTGGAGGCTGGGGAGTCGGAGGAAGGGAGACCTCAGTGGACAGTCCGGAATGGGTAAAGGCTGGGGAGTCGGAAGAATGGAGACCTCAGCAGAGAGTCAGGAATGGGTGGAGGCTGGGGAATCGGAGGAATTGAGACCTCAGTGGAGAGTCAGGAATGGGTGGAGGATGGGGAGTCGGAGGAAGGGAGACCTCAGTGGAGAATCAGGAATGGGTAATGGCTGGGGAGTCGGAGGAAGGGAGACCTCGCGGAGAGTCAGGAATGGGTGGCGGCTGGGGAGTCGGAGGAAGGGAGACCTCAGCGGAGAGTCAGGAACGGGTGGAGGCTGGGGAGTCGGAGGAAGGGAGACCTCAGTGGAGAGTCAGGAATTAGTGGAGGCTGGGGAGGCGGAGGAAGGGAGACCTCACCGGAGAGTCAGGAATGGGTGGAGGCTGGGGAGGCTGAGGAATGGAGACCTGAACGGAGAGTTAGGAATGGGTAGAGAGTGGGGAGTCAGAGGAAGGGAGACCTCTGCTGAGAGTCATAGGGATGGGAAGAGGCTGGGGGGAGGGGGTCAGATGAAGCGAGACTTCAGTGGAGAGTCAAGTGGGTGGGTAGAGGCTGGGAAGTCAGAGGAAAGATTTGTGGGTTTTGGGAGAGAGTCCTGGCAGACATTGTTAGTTAGAGGGGTAGAGCAAGGCATTTTGGGGCTCATGGGACCCCGAGATGCTGTAGTGTCAAGTGAAGGGCGTGCAGCTATGGTGAATGTGTGGTCATAGGGAGAGGCTGGGGTAGAGGGACTAGCTGTGGGGGGGATGAGAGAGACAGTAACGTCATAAGATGTGATCAATTTAAGTGTGAAAAGAAATAGAGACTGTGGTGCAGGGGGAGATTTGGAGGCTGGAGCAGAGGACTAAAGGAACGGGGACTTGCAGGGGCCAAGAGAGCCACAGACTGGGTTGTCGTGCAGTGCTAGATTGACAGGCCAGCGTTTGTCAGTTCTAACTGGCTGCATTGGCCACAGTGGCGGCTGGTATTGTTGGGTCTGTGGTAGATGGAGAAGGAGCACGGTGGAGGAATCGGGTTCAAGCCCCACTCCCACACACATACACAAGTACTAACACATGGATTGGGCGTGGCTCCCATATGCAAGAGCTTTCCCATTGTGTTTGTTGCATGGCAAAAGTATGATTCCTCAGCCGTTTTCCTGCCAACCTCTGCCTGCCTACCATATGTCTACCCTTCTAATGCCGCAGCTTCTCGTTATAGGATGCATTCCCCTGCGTGTGGGCGTGTCTATGTGTCAGGCACCAAACTGGTGAGTGGCGGGGGCGGCTTGCAAGAAACTGTACTTTTGTACTGTTTGTTTATGTTCACCTGTCAGTGTGTTACTGTGGACCTGTTTGCCGGTGTTTCCCCAATAAAACTGTCTTCAGTATATATGTGTCCGCCTCTTTCACAACCACTTCACCAGTGTGTCAATGAATCGTGCTACATTGTGGTAAACTTGCATTATTGTGGCATTGTGGAAACAGGATAAATCAGTGCATTACTGTTGAATTGGGGAACCTGGTTAAATATGTGCAGTGTGGAGTTAATAGTATACGCCAAGAGGCATTAGACTGAGCAGTAAAGGGTTCATTTGTGGGTTTTGTGTTTTCTAAAGTAATGTTATGTTGTCATGTTATCTGTTCTGCATACGCCTGTACAATTATTAAGGCACTATGGGGGTCATTCTGACCCCCGCCGGCGGCGTTCGCCGCCCGTCTGGCGGGAACCGCCAGAAGTCCGTACCGCGGTCAAAAGACCGCGGCGGTCATTCAGACTTTCCCGCTGGGCTGGCGGGCGACCGCCAAAAGGCCGCCCGCCCGCCCAGCGGGAAAGCACCAGCAACGAGGAAGCCGGCTCCGAATGGAGCCGGCGGAGTTGCTGGTGTGCGACGGGTGCAGTTGCACCCGTCGCGATTTTCAGTGTCTGCCAAGCAGACACTGAAAATCAATGTGGGGCCCTGTTGGGGGGCCCCACGAAAACCGCCAGAACCAGGCTGGCGGGAAGGGGGTCGGAATCCCCAAGCAGCGCCGCCGTGGAGGATTCCCTGGGGCAGCGGGAAACCGCCGGCTTCCCTTTTCTGACCGCAGCTTTACAAATGAGCTGATTCTTTTTAAGACCTTTCTAATGTGCAGTGTCTGTGGTGTGCTGAAGCACTTTGGTATTTTTCATTGAGCTGGGCTGTCAGTTGTCAATTGGCCTGGTCTAGGGATATTGTTTTTTTAGGCAGCATGACTAGTCTGGTAGGAGTTATGATGCAATGATGCTCGTGTGAGGGTGTGGTAAATTTAGGGTAAGCTCATCTGAACGCATCTAAGATTTATGTTGGTGTGTTGCTTGGGTAGAGCTGTCTATCTAGCAAGACTCTGCAAACTTGGATATTCCAGTGTGCAGCCAGGGAAGAAAAAAAAGAAGAAGAAAAGCAGATAATTAGTTTAATTGGTAGGGTGTTGTGTAGTGAGTATTGTTGGAAACATTAAGTTCATGTGTGATGGGAGGTAGGACAGGAGAAGAAAGCAGAAGAGTGGGAGTCAAAGAAATAAAATGTGTGTGTGTGTGTGCATGTGTATGTAAATGTACATGCACACATATGTTCCTGGGTGCATGAGTGCTTTTGAATTTGGGCCACAATAGGTTATAGTTGCAAGTATTTATAGGATGAAAGGATTATGTGGTGATATTTCAATTTATTAGGTACAGGTTTATTGTTCTTACTCCAGTTCGAGAAATGTTGGTGAAAGAGTATTTTTTGAGTGGGGGGGGTGTCAGATTTACTATTCTACCTTCTATCTAACAACCATTGGGGGTAGTGCATGCACGGAGCAGTCAAATATACTATTTTATTTCTAATCTAAAAAACATTGAGAAACATGCAAATATAGAGAGAGAACAGATATACTATTCTAACTGCAGTGTAAAAACATTAAAGAAATTGCATTTAATTGGGGTGCGGTCAGATCCTGGTCAAGTTCCCTACATACAAATAATATTAGTGCCCATTAGATATCAGTTAAGGTATTAAAGTTAAAAAAAAAAATGTTAAAAACCTAAAAGTCAACAGAATATCTTAAAACTGGATGAACTTAAACATTGTTTTAAAATGTTTTAATAAATCTCCTTTAATATTGACAATATATTTTAAATTTTTCATCTTTTAAATTTATTTTTTAAATTAATTATAAATTAATAATTGAAATAAAACTGTCAGCCAAGTCCCCTAATATACACCGCACCTTATTAAAAACATAATAAAATTTCTCCACACACAAATCTATGCATTTTAGTACTAATTAAGCAATTCATTTCCAATCAAATTACATACATTTAGTTTTGGAGATTTAATCACAATTAAATCCCCAAAACTTGTCATTAAAATGCAATATATAATTTAAGAAAAGAAACAGATAAATAACATTTAGTAGATATAATATATAATAACAACATATTAATCAATTTATAATACATAATATGTAATCAGGGCCAAAGAAATTATGCGATTCTGCCTCTGTCGAGTTTTCTGCATAATTATGGATTTGGTGTATTTGCCACATAATCCTTCACTGTCTGAATAACCGGCAGCTTTTAATAAAAACATGTTTCTAGCTAAAAGAAATCAAACGTTTTTTAGGTGGGGATAAGAAAGGGGTGCAAGTAAAATGAAAAGAGGAATGTTTGAGAGGTTAGGGACAATCACCAAAAAACTAAGTGAAGCTAACATTTCCTATCATCAAAGAGAAGAGAGTAAATTTGTGACTATGAAGCCTGCCAATGGAAAGCAATGGGGTGGCCCAAAGCCCCCTGTAAGTATTGAAAATGTCTTGAGGTGGCTTGCATGCATTGTCGCAGGTGAGACTTAAAGTACAGTGCCGATGGAGCAGGCAAACAGTCAAAGAGGTGAAGGTGTCTGCCAAACATACCAAAGGGCATAAAAAAACAGCAGAGCTTGTGAAACATCTAGGGGGACTTGGGTGTAGGCAGGTGAGTGATTAAGAAAGGGACAGGCATGTGTCATACCCGAGTGACTTTCGGGTTCATGTGGGGTTAGAGGTAAAAGGGGCAAGAATAACGTTTGAGTTCTGCGGGTTATAGGTAAAGGGTAGCAAAAGTGGCTTTTGGGTCTTGGTAGAGGTAAATGGGGCAATGGAGACTTTAGAGTGCGGGGAATAGAGGTAAAAGTTGGGTGAGGGCAACTTTAGGGATCCGGAGTTAGAGTTAAATTGGGTAAGAATGACTTTGGGGTTCATGAGCATAGAGGTAGAGGATGGGTGCAAGGGTGACTTTGCGATTCGGAGGTAGAGCTAAAGGAAGGTATGGAAAGTTTTGTGGTTCGGGAGAGTAGAGGTAAAGGGGCAAGGTCATTGTTGATGTTCGGTGGGTAGAGATAAAGGAGGCATGGATGGTGAGGTAACAGAAGAGCGGTTTCTTCATAAGTAGTAGAGCCAACTTGGTTTATTATAAGATAAGTACGATGTCTAGAAGCCGCATACTGTCTTGACCCTTTGCATTCTATATTCTAAGAACTGTCTTGCTTACAAGGTTGAGTGGCTCCTATAGTAACAGAACATTTCTTAATAATAAATGGTAACATAAACAAATGGAGATTACCATATCACCTACCTTCCCTTGCAAACATCAAAACAATCAAATGAAATTAGAACACATTCATAGCTTCATAACTTATATAACATTTCCTAATAATAAATGACAACATAAGTAAATAGACATACATAGCTTCAAGACTTATACAAGCCCCTATGTTGACATGAACAAATCATACATAGTCTCGTAATCTCATCGGCCTCCTTATCAGTCTTTTAAACCTCGAACACGAATTCTTAACTGAATCAGGATCAACATAAGACCCACCATCACGTGTAGTGGGTTCTCTTGTTTCTCCCGACTCACCAATACCACATTTCGCCACTCTATTTAAGTTTCATATTTTATGGTCATTCGTTTTTTTATTTTGATTTATTTATTGTATATTAGAGAAAGACAACATACAGCAAACAAAGACAAAGCAGCCCGCAGGACTGAGTACACAAGTACATCAAATTCGAGCACCGAACAGTCCTGGGCCCCACCTGTGAAGAGAGAAAGTAATGATTCACTATCCCGAGTGCCGAGCGAGACTCCCGGTACACCACTAGGGGCCCCAGCCACAACTAGATTAACATGGCCACGACAACCTGATCTCAGGGCAGTTCACTTCTAGCCCGTCGGGATAGCAACTAAGTAGAAACAAGGAAATAGGGGAAATAAAGGAAAGGAAAAGAGGCAGGCAGGAAGAAAACATAGGAGCACACACAACAATCAGTGCCACACTTCCACTCCCAGAGAGAAAGCGAGGGCGCACAATGCTCCTAGATGCATAGGCGATCTTACAATGTCAACACATCTATATTATAAGGCATCCAAGAAGGAGCGCAGCGGAGCCCAGATGTCCCTTGGCCGGGAACGCTCCGGCGTCAACTCCCAGAAAATCGTCAGCTGCTCCTGACAAAAGGAGGCATTGCGCAACAAGTCAGATCCACGAGGGGGCCTGCCCCGGCCCCAACACATCACCACTCTACGCTTGGCTAACAACAAAAGAAGACCCACGAGCTGCCTATGGGATTGCCGCACTGCATCCACACATCCAAGCAACGCCAGTCTGGGGGACAAGGGCAGCTCCAGTCCGGTCATTGCCTCAATCATCCTCATGACCTCCACCCAGAAAGCGTGCACCTCAGTACACTCCCACGCGAGATGTAAGAACCCAGCATCAGGCACGCAGCACCGCTCACAGCATGCATCCGCATGCAGGCCCATCGAGCAGAGACCTCTAGGAGTATAATATAGGCGGTGCAGAAATTTGAAGTGGATCAGACGGAGCCTATAATTGGTGATGGGAGGTAGAACAGGAGAGCAGCGCAGCAACGCCATCCAAGCCCGAGCGGTGAACGTCACTGTGTCGACACCTCGAGCTCGAGGCCAGGAGGGATTGCCCAAGACACGAGGCAAGTCGTCCGGCCACACCAAATCAGTCTCCGGCACAAGATGCAGCAGATAATGGATCGGCCACAACCAGTAATGCGCAAAGTGCGCCTGAGCACAATAATAGTATAGCTCCAGTTCCGGGGCAGCAAGGCCGCCCAGCTCAAACGACAGCCTCAACTTCTCCCAGGCAATACAAGGCTGCCCACCAGCCCAAACCAATCGTATCAGAGCAGAGCGAAGACGTCATAAAAAACTTGCTGGGAGCGGGAGGTTAACAAACAAATACAGAAACTTTGGCAAAACCACAATTTTCCCAATAGCTATACAACCTGTCAGCGAGAGCGGTAAGGAGCGCCACGCCTCAACTTTCCCCTCCAACCACGATAGTGCCTTGCCATAGATAGCCAGCCAAAGGGTTCCTACATCACAGCTCAACCAAACCCCCAGATACCGCACAGGACCGTCTGCCCATTCAATTGAGTACCGAGAGGGAAAATTCGCCACCCCGCGGATAGAGGCAGCACCACGGACTTAGACCAATTAATCTTAATCCCGGAAAAGGAACCGAAGTGTACAATTTCATCCAGCAGAATGTCCAGATTATTCTGAAGCTCACGAACATACAGCGTAATATCATCAGCATACATAGATATCAAAATAGACCGCTGTCTGAACTGCAGACCCCTATCGCCACGGTGGTGCCGCAACCATGCCCCAAGAGGCTCCATTATGGGATTTAGATCTACCCGGCACAAACCCAGACTGGTCCGGAAGCACCAACTTCGGAATCACAGGCTGCAACCGCGCCGCAATCATTTTGGCCAGTATTTTGTTCTCAATATTAATCATAGAAAGCGGATGATACGAGTCACAGCTGTGCAGGTCCTTGCCAGGTTTGGGTATTGTGACAATTAAGGCCTCACGGAGTGAGGCGGGAAGAATTCCAGTGTCAAGTGACTCCGCATACACCTCCAAAAGATAGGGCGCAAGGATATCAGAGTACTCTTTGTAAAACGCAGGAGTCAAACCGTCCAGCCCCAGTGACTTGTCACTCGCCAAACTGTGAATCGCCGCAACAACCTCCTCCACCGAGAACAGTGTGTCAAAATACACGCGATGAGCATCATCAAACCAAAGGAGAGCAATGTCAGAAAAATAAGCCTGAGCCGCAGCCGCGCCTAACTCGGTCGGCTCAGAATATAAATTCACAAACAATTGGGTAAAAGCCTGCATAACGTCCCTTGTCCCGACCACATGCGCACACCCGGGGCCGTCTATTTCAGTAACATAGCTACTGATCCATGGTTTACGCAACATGTACGCCAACGTGCGGCCAGCCCTCTCCCTCTCGCCATATCGTCGCGCACGGGCGTACTGCCCAAGGAAGCAAATCTCCCAGAGGGAGGCCTCCTCGTACAAAGACACCACACTTTGCAACTCCGCAAGCACCACCCCGGACCAGTCTGCCACCAGCCGCCACTCCAGCTCCGGGATCCGCCCCTCCAGATCCGCCAGCTAACGGCGCAGCGCCTTCAACAGGCTATGTTGTTTCGAAATGCACACCCCACGAATAACCACCTTGAATGCCTCCCACAAGGTACCAGCTGAGCTCACAGACCGACAGTTGTCAGCGAAAAAGTGGAGCACGGCTTCACGAATCTCCTCCCGGAACACCCCATCCCGAAGTGCCCCCTGCGGCAGCCGCCACAAAAATGTGCGCTCCAATCCACAGGGCATCTCCAGCACCAGCTGAACCGGCGAATGGTCCGACAGAGTGCGAGGCAAGTGCTCCACAGAACTAGTCCAGAGCTCCACATCCCTCGTGCCCAACCAGCGATCAATAGGGGACCAGCTACTGTGCGCATAGTTGACACATGTGCCCGCTCTAGCAGCACCATGCCTTGCCCTCCACAAATCCACCAGAGCGCCATCTTCCATCACTGACTGCAGAGCTCTCACGGCCGCGACATGCTGTACACGAGCCGCACTCTCCCGATCCGCCACAGGGTCCAAGATCACGTTGAAATCTCCGCCTCAAATTACCGTGCCACTACCCGTCGACTCCACCAATCGCCACAGTTCACGGAAAAACTCAGGATCGTCCGTGTTAGGACCGTATACAGAAACAAGTCTACCCTCTCTGTCCAGTAACGTGCCGCTCAGCACAATATAGCGACCACCAGGATCGACAACAACTTTCTGAGTGTGCCACTGCAGCCCTTTACGCAACAAGATCGCCACCCCCTGGGTGTAACGCGAGAATACAGCGCAGTGGAATTCCCTTACCCAGCCAGCCTTCAATCTGTCCGCGTCGAAGCGACTAAGTGCGTCTCCTGAAGCATGCAAATATCTATGTCATGACGTTTGACATAAGCCGACATGAGGCGCGCCTTACGCCCAGCACCCAGCCCACGCACATTCCAGGTAAGACAGCGAACAGCTGTCATCTTACTGGAGCCCATCCCAATCTCTCAGAGAAAGGGAGTCACCATCGCACTGCCCCCACCCGCCTGCCACAGCGAACAAAAGAGAGAGAAAAGGAAAGGGAAACAACCATAGCACAGAACACAAATTTCCCGACCTCCCACCCACGCAGACCCCCCAATCGGGTCGAAGCTGAAACCCACCTCCCCACATCAACCAAAAACCATTGTATATTGCGAGTACAAGAATCAGGACTAACCCCACGGGCGTGAGCCAGGCCATCCAACCCACCATCCCATTAAGAGTAGGGGAGAAGGGCGAAAGGGCCAAACAGCAAGATAAAACGGCAGAGCAGACACTCATGACGGGGAACCATAACATGCGATACCTCAACAATCACAGTGAGGTACCCCCAGCCACCAATCTCCCATAGATCAGTCATTGTCACTCAAGGTGGCGCGCTCAGACTGAGGACTCTCCAGGCCCGAAGCCTCCGATCGTATGGGCACTGATTTTGCAGATTTCGCCGCCTGCTTCGGATCCGTAAAGAACAACGCCTTCCCATTGTGTTGCACCTTTAGCTTGGCAGGGTACAACAGCGTGAACCTCGCATTGGTTTGTCTCAGCGTGCGCTTGACGAGTAAGAAGGCACACTGCGCCGCCTGCACACCCGGAGTATAGTCAGGGAAGAAAGTGAGTTCGGAATTCTTTTAAATTATAGGTCGCCTGTCCCGGGCCAGCCTGAGAATAGTATCTCTATCCCGGTAATTTGGTAATTCAACAGGTGGGAAATGATGGAATGCGGAGGATTTCCAGGCGGGGGCCGAGGACCCAGGGATCTATGAGCCCTCTCAACCACCAATAGCCGAGAAAGTTCAACAGGGAAGAGGTCAGAGAGCATACTCTCCACAAAGTCCTCCATGCGGCCCATATCAGTAATCTCTGGCAGACCTATTATGCAGACGTTGTTGCAGCGCGACCTCACCTCCAAATCTTCATTCTTGTTATGGATGATCTCTAGAACGCGCTCCATCCGCAAAAACTGTTCACGCTCCCCATGGCTATGATCCTCCAGATCAGATGTTCACGACTCCAGCTGTTCAAACCTAGAGTCATGATCATCCACCCAGGCCTTAATGCGGTCCAGTTGCACGGTGACATGGTACAATTTAGCATCTATACCTGCAAGGCTGCCCTTGAGGTCCAAAAACATAGCCTTGACCGAGGCATCCGAGCTCCCATCCTCAGAGGTCTCACCGCCATGCATGGTAGATGGGGCGCCACCTCTCCTCCTCCCGCCCTCAAAGGTAAGCTTGGACTGTTTTTGTTCAGACTTGCCCATACTCCAATCCCGTCAGCCACCACTGAGCCACCAACAATATACTAACGACGCTGCTGTCAGGCAGGGCACAAGGGAGGCACCAGGCCGCAACCCACGTATACACAGGGTGCCAGCCAAGAGAGTCCAGGCCCAGCTTGGAGCCCCCGGAATAGCTCTCACACAAGGCTCAGGTAGAGCGTCCAAAGGGAGATCAGTGACACAGGACCTGGCCCCAGACCCACATTCCACTCCACTCTACTGACCTGCCATTGCACAGGTGTGCCAGCCAATAAAGTCGTCAGAGCTGTGAAGGATTCCGTAGCACCAATAGATAGCACCAATAGATGGACAACCTCTCCCAACCTCTGCCTCCTCTGGCCCGATCCAGCCAGCAACCATTTCCAAGCACCAGGGAAGCAGGGACACCAGGGGCCCACCACGCAACCACCAGTCTGCACAGGGTATCTTCAATCCACCCCAGGCCACTAGCGGCTGCAATCCACCAGCAGGCGTAGGGGGCACAGGGAGCGCAAAGTCAACCAGGCGCAATCCAAAGTGCACCGCAGCTCCAGCCCCATGTCCAGCCAACTCCGGCAGCCACAGCAGTCTTCCTGGCTCGGCTCGGCGTGCGCGTGCTCCAACCCTCTCCAGGCCGCAGCTCCTCCTCAGGCCGCGGCTCGAATCAGCCGCCGATCCGGCCACAGCAGGGGATACCAGGAACACCCCCACCGAAATGCTCCGTGTCTCAAGTCTGCGGCGCACCTCCCGGGCTCGCTCGTCCACCACCCGAGCTGGGAGAGAAGTGCCTACCAGCCGCGCAGACCATGCCACGCCTCACCACCAGGCCCCGCTCTGATGAGCCGGGGATACCGCATCAAGAAGCCCGTCCCGGGTCCAGCCGCCAGCATCAGGGCAGTCACCAAGCTCCCAAGGAGGCAGCAGCGCTAACCAAGCGCCCGATCCGCCACTCTGCCAGGAGAAATGTACGACGCAGACCCTAAGCCCGGCAGAGCCTCATGGAGTGATGGCCATCTTGCCGGCAGGCCTGGCCACGCCCCATGGTCATTCGTTTTTACTGCGGTTTTGAATAGTTTTATTACTTCAAATGGCCCTATAAATTTAGTAGGTCCTTTCTCACGTCTAGGAGATTTTATCTTTAACCAATCACCAATTTTTATTCGAGTTTCTTTCACACTTTTGCATACATCTTACCATCCCTTCCTCTAAACTTTCTTACTCTGTTCCTTGTTTCTCCATCCGTCCACATCATTGATAAAAGGATCAATGGTCAACTGTTTTTCTTGTACCCACCTAGGAGCCACCTCATGACACGGTAATCTTCCCCTAAACAGGCGAAAGGGTACCACTCCCGTGGAGGAGTGTGGAGTTAAGCGATATTCATGCACCTTTTTTTTATTTCACTCTCCCACTTAACTCCTTGTGCTTGTGTACTTTCTTTGAGCACCTTAATAAAACGTCCCACCACACCATCCGACTCAGGATGATACAAGGCCGCTCTTTTGTGTTTAATGCCTCTATCCTTCAAAAAGGACTTCATAATCTTTGATGTAAATTGGACACCATTGTGAGTTAGAATTGAAGAGGGAAACCCTTCCCTCTCAAAAATTTCCTCAAGAAAAGCAATTACGTCTCCAGACTCCGCAGAACTCACAATCTTTATCTCTGGCCACCTGGAATACATATCAATAGATACCAAAACGTAACGATCTACCAAACCTAATCTCACCAGACCGAGAATATCTAAAGCCACATCTATCCATGGTGCTAAGACATCCTCTCTTATCACCATTGGTTGAACCCTACACTTTAAAACTTTGTCTGATTGCGCACAGATTTGACACTCTCTCACCTCTCTCTCCACCATGGTATCCATGGCGGGCCACCAATATGTAGCCCTTAATCTTCCTTTGGATTTGGAAATACCCATATGACTAACATGAGCATGTGCTACCAATTTCTTCCTCAAAGAATGGGGAGAAATTAACTTACTATCTCTTACCAAGAGATGGTCAATGACCGCCAATTCATCTCTTACCTGCTAAAAAGGTACCAGAAGCTCTTCACAACTTTTCTTTACACCCCATCCACAATATTATCTTTCAGCAACTCTTCCTTCCATTCCGATTCCTGAATAACAGTGCTTGTGATGAGACAAACTTTAACATCCTGATCAAAATCATCACCTGCAAAATAATCTTCATCAGCAACATCATTCTCAACTCCTGCTTCCTTGGAAGAATATGTCTCGCAAAGTCTAGAAAGACAGTCAGCTTGTACATTCAACACTCCTGGTATATAGGAGACAGTATACTCAAATTCTTGTAAGGCCACAACCCACTTGTGAATTCTGTGAGAAACCAAGTCAATTCCCTTGTTCTTGAACACTTCTTTCAAAGGTTTGTGGTCTGTGATAACTTCACAGTTGCGACCCCATAAAAACATCCTCAGTTTCCTAACTGCCCAGTAAACACCTAGTGCCTCATTTTCAATCACAGAATAATTACATTTTGCTCCTTTCATGCTTCTTGACAAAAATAAAATGGTCCTATTCACACCTTTGGTTCTCTGCATTAGAACTGCACCAGTACCCTTTGAATTGGCGTCACACATCAACATAATCTCATCTTTGGAGACATAACTGCCCAGGTCAGCTGCACTTCATAAACCACACTTTATATCATGGAATTCATTTGTACACAGAACACACAATAAAAATTCAACACCTTTCTTCAAAAGACTTCTCATGCACCTTGTTCTCTCTGCAAATTTTTGTACAAATCTGTTATAGAATTCAGCCATACCAAGAAACTTTACCAGTTCCTCCTTGTTTTCTGGGACTGGCACATTGGTGATTATGCCAACTAAAGCCGCTTTAGGACGAATCCCTTTTTCAGAGATTTCATGACCCAAATATTCAATCGTGAAAGTATTAAACATGCATTTCCCAGATTTTAGAGTTAGACCTGAGTCTCTTAGTCTGTGTAGGACCTTTTCTAATGTTTTATCATGTTCAGTCAAGTCAGCTCCATATATTAAAATGTCATCTTGGTAAATTTTAATACCTATCACCCCTCTCAAGACTTTTTCAAGTGCTCTTTGAAAAACGGATGCCGCTGAGATTAGACAAAAAGGCATCCTGAGGAATTTGAAGGTGCCGAAAGGGGTAATAAAAGTTGTAAGATCCTGGGATGACGGATGTAATTTTATCTGATGATACGCTGATGAAAGGTCAAGTGTTGAAAAATGCTTGGCACCATTAAGGGAACACAACATTTCATTAATGTTGGGGAGAGGATGATGATCTACTACCACAGCTTTATTCAATTCTCTGAAGTCCACACAGAGTTGTGCCTCTCCATTGGCCTTATTTGCCATAACTACCGGGGCCACCCACTCTGATGTTTCAACTTCTTCAATTATATTACTAGAAAGTAATTTGTCAATCTCCGCCTTCATTTTTTGTTTGACAGAGAAAGGGACAGATCTTAATTTCGCAACTTTGAGTAGAGCCCCAGGCTTCAAACTAACCTCAAGTAGATAATCATTTAGACAACCTATTTTCTTATTGAAAACTTTGGAGAATTTGCTTATCCATATTTTTCCCGATTCTTCCACCTGATTAACAGAAGGAGCATCTTTCAAGATTACTGAAAGAACATCATTAGGATCCAAATAAACATGTAAATCACGTTGATGAAACCAGCTTATCAAAGAATCGCCTTTTAAGGACACATACACTTTTGCTGGAATGATACGTTTCTTAAACTCAATAGTACCCCAAAAGTACCCAAGTAATTTAATTGGTACCCCACCATATCCTTTGAGACTGTTATCAGGCTTAAACATCTTAAGTTTACCTTCTAAGTGCTGATCGTAAAAACTTTTTGGAACAAGGGTTATTTTCGCTCCAGAGTCAAACAAGATTTTAACAGCCTCACTATTGACTAAAATTGTTTCCACGGGACCACTCAAACATCCACTCCTGTTTTGCAAAATCTCAGTCTCATTTACAAAGTCTACTTCGGCACTTATATCTTCACACTCTACCTCTCTCACTTTCTTAGTACTCATTTTTGTTCTGCAACATTTCGCTAAATGTCCCTTTCTACCACAGCTTTTGCAGAATATTTTCCAAGCTGGACACACCTTATTGTTAGCCATGTGTCCCACATTGCCACACCTGAAACACTTACCTGGAAAAGGTTTTATCCCTTTAGGATCATTCTTGTCTTTGGAATATTTGATTTTTGTATTATAATTTTGCACTGTTTTGACAGAAAAACCTTCCTCTGCATCATGCTCAGTTGTCGTCATTTTATGGTTCTTCGACACCTCAACACAATTCTTAGAGTGCTCACACATTTTTGCAACAGTAAGTACTTCATCCAACGATGGGTTGTCTTTTTGCCACATGTTCTCTCTGGCCTTTCTAATGAGCATCCCAACATGAATTGATCTCTTAAGCACTCTTCAAAGGAAACTCCAAAAGCACAGGTAGCAGCAAGACAACGTAATGCAGTGATGTATTGCTCTATTGTTCGATCCTTGTTGCTATACTCTTTTCCAAAATTGATAGTGCTCCAAAATTGTGGAAACTTTGGGTAAAAAATGCAAATCAAGTTTTTTTACACATATCTCGTATTCATTGAGGCTGGCAGCATCATTGGCAGACAAATCAGGTAAGTTTTCAAATATCTCTTGTCCTTCGGTACCTAGACAGGCCATTAGTAAAGATGTCTTTCTTTCCGCACTGAGAGAAGTACCGCAGACCTTGGCATAATTAGTGAATACCTTTTTCCACTTTTCCCACTTGATAGGAGGTTCACCAGGACATACTAAGAAAAAGGGGGCTGCTGGTATGTTTTGTATGTCGATATAGAATATTACGTAAGGGAATTTATTCTAATTAGGTTTAGATGCACTAAAACACATTCTATCACACAACAATAAGAGATTAACGGGTTTCAATTTGTTAGATAAGAATATGTTATTTTTAAACGGTGGTACATTCAAGACAGTGAAAAAATACAGAATATAAACAATGAGTCTTTATGCGCTTAAAGATGTGCACATCACCATGGTATACTGGTGTCAAAGATCAAAGTCAGGTGTGCACAACACCGTGGTGCACTGAGATGAGAGATCAAAGATGTGTATATGAACAAATTTCTAAAAGAATAAGATTTTTAATGTAGTTGTGTAGGAAGTTGGCTCTGTATGTACTATTTCAAAATAAGAAATAGTATGCGCAGAGTCCAAGGGTTCCCCTTAGAGGTAAGATAGTGGCAAAAAGAGATAATTCTAATGCTCTATTTTGTGGTAGTGTGGTCGAGCAGTAGGCTTATCACAGGGTAGTGTTAAGCATTTGTTGTACACACACAGGCAATAAATGAGGAACACACACTCAAAAATAATTCCAGGCCAATAGGTTTTTATATAGAAAAATATATTTTCTTAGTTTATTTTAAGAACCACCGGTTCAAGATTTACAAACAATACTTTAAATGAAAGGTATTTAACCCAGGTATCTTAAGAACTTTGAATTATCACAATAGCATGTACAGTTTTGGCAAAAATGGCAATAAGCTATTTTAACCCCTTCGCTGCCAGGCCTTTTCCCCCTCCTGTGCCAGGCCTTTTTTTGCCTATTTGGGGCAGTTCGCGCTTAGGCCCTCATAACTTTTTGTCCACATAAGCTAACCAAGCCAAATTTGCGTCCTTTTTTTCCAACATCCTAGGGATTCTAGAGGTACCCAGACTTTGTGGGTTCCCTTGAAGGAGGCCAAGAAATTGGCCAAAATACAGTGAAAAATTCGTTTTTAAAAAAAAAATGGAAAAAGTGGCTGCAGAAGAAGGCTTGTGGATTTCCCCCTGAAAATGGCATCAACAAAGGGTTTGTAGTGCTAAACTCAGCAGCTTCCTAGCTTTCAGGAACAGGCAGACTTGAATCAGCAAACCCAATTTTTCAACACAATTTTGGCATTTTACTGGGGCATACCCCATTTTTGCAATTTTTTGTGCTTTCAGCCTCCTTCCAGTCAGTGACAGGAATGGGCATGAAACCAATGCTGGATCCCAGAGACCTAACCATTTCTGAAAAGTAGAGAAAATTCTGAATTCAGCAAGGGGTCATTGTGTAGATCCTACAAGGGTTTCCTACAGAAAATAACAGCTGAAAAATATTGAAATTGAGGTGAAAAAAACATCAATTTGTCTCTACGTTTTACTCTGTAACTTTTCCCTGCAATGTCAGATTATGGAAAGCAATATACCGTTACGTCTGGTGGACTCCTCTGGTTGCGGGGATATATAGGGCTTGTAGGTTCATCAAGAACCCGAGGAACCCAGAGCCAATAAATGAGCTGCACCCTGCAGTGCGTTTTCATTCTATACCGGGTATACAGCAATTAATTTGCTGAAATATAAAGAGTAAAAAATTGCTATCAAGAAAACCTTTGCATTTCCAAAAAGGGCACAAGATAAGGTGCTGAGGAGCAGTGGTTATTTGCACATCTCTGAATTCCGGGGTGACCATACAAGCATGTGAATTATAGGGAATTTCTCAAATAGATGTCTTTTTTACACACTCTCCTATATTTGGAAGGAAAAAATGTAGAGAAAGACAAGGGGCAATAGCACTTGTTTTGCTAATATATGTTCCCCCAAGTCTACCGATAAAAATGATACCTCACTTGTGTGGGTAGGCCTAGCGCCGGCGACAGGAAACATCCCAAAGCGCAACGTGGACACATCCTAAATTTTGGAAAAAAACAGAGGTGTTTTTTGCGAAGTGCCTACCTGTAGATTTTGGCCTCTAGCTCAGCCGGCACCTAGGGAAACCTACCAAACCTGTGCATTTCTGAAAACTAGAGACCTAGGGGAATCCAAGATTGGGTGACTTGTGTGGCTCGGACCAGGTTCTGTTACCCAGAATCCTTTGCAAACCTCAAAATTTGGCTAAAAAAACACATGTTCCTCACATTTCTGTGGCAGAAAGTTCTGGAATCTGAGAGGAGCCACAAATTTCCTTCCACCCAGCGTTCCCCCACGTCTCCTGATACAAATGATACCTCACTTCTGTGGGTAGGCCTAGCGCCTGCAACAGGAAACGCCCCAAAGCGCAACGTGGACACATCCAAATTTTTTAAAGAAAACAGGTGTTTTTTGCAAAGTGCCTACCTGTAGATTTTGGCCTGTAGCTCAGCCGCCACCTAGGGAAACCTACCAAACCTGTGCATTTCTGAAAATTAGAGACCTAGGGGAATCCAAGATGGGGTGACTTGTGTGGCTCGGACCAGGTTCTGTTACCCAGAATCCTTTGCAAACCTCAAAATTTGGCTAAAAAAACACATGTTCCTCACATTTCTGTGGCAGAAAGTTCTGGAATCTGAGAGGAGCTACAAATTTCCTTCCACCCAGCGTTCCCCCAAGTCTCCCGATAAAAATGATACCTCACTTGCGTGGGTAGGCCTAGCGCCGGCGACAGGAAACACCCCAAAGCGCAACGTGGACACATCCTACATTTTGGAAAAAAACAGAGGTGTTTTTTGCGAAGTGCCTACCTGTAGATTTTGGCCTCTAGCTCAGCCGGCACCTAGGGAAACCTACCAAACCTGTGCATTTCTGAAAACTAGAGACCTAGGGGAATCCAAGGAGGGGTGACTTGCGGGGCTCGGACCAGGTTCTGTTACCCAGAATCCTTTGCAAACCTCAAAATTTGGCTAAAAAAACACATGTTCCTCACATTTCTGTGGCAGAAAGTTCTGGAATCTGAGAGGAGCTACAAATTTCCTTCCACCCAGCGTTCCCCCAAGTCTCCCGATAAAAATGATACCTCACTTGCATGGGTAGGCCTAGCGCCGGCGACAGGAAACACCCCAAAGCGCAACGTGGACACATCCTACATTTTGGAAAAAAACAGAGGTGTTTTTTGCGAAGTGCCTACCTGTAGATTTTGGCCTCTAGCTCAGCCGGCACGTAGGGAAACCTACCAAACCTGTGCATTTCTGAAAACTAGAGACCTAGGGGAATCCAAGGAGGGGTGACTTGCGGGGCTCGGACCAGGTTCTGTTACTCAGAATCCTTTGCAAACCTCAAAATTTGGCTAAAAAAACACATGTTCCTCACATTTCTGTGGCAGAAAGTTCTGGAATCTGAGAGGAGCTACAAATTTCCTTCCACCCAGCGTTCCCCCAAGTCTCCCGATAAAAATGATACCTCACTTGCGTGGGTAGGCCTAGCGCCGGCGACAGGAAACACCCCAAAGCGCAACGTGGACACATCCTAAATTTTGGGAAAAAACAGAGGTGTTTTTTGCGAAGTGCCTACCTGTAGATTTTGGCCTCTAGCTCAGCCGGCACCTAGGGAAACCTACCACACCTGTGCATTTCTGAAAACTAGAGACCTAGGGGAATCCAAGGAGGGGTGACTTGCGGGCCTCGGACCAGGTTCTGTTACCCAGAATCCTTTGCAAACCTCAAAATTTGGCTAAAAAAACACATGTTCCTCACATTTCTGTGGCAGAAAGTTCTGGAATCTGAGAGGAGCTACAAATTTCCTTCCACCCAGCGTTCCCCCAAGTCTCCCGATAAAAATGATACCTCACTTGCGTGGGTAGGCCTAGCGCCGGCGACAGGAGACACCCCAAAGCGCAACGCGGACACATCCAAAATTTTGGAAAAAAACAGAGGTGTTTTTTGCGAAGTGCCTACCTGTAGATTTTGGCCTCTAGCTCAGCCGGCACCTAGGGAAACCTACCAAACCTGTGCATTTCTGAAAACTAGAGACCTAGGGGAATCCAAGGAGGGGTGACTTGCGGGGCTCGGACCAGGTTCTGTTACCCAGAATCCTTTGCAAACCTCAAAATTTGGCTAAAAAAACACATGTTCCTCACATTTCTGTGGCAGAAAGTTCTGGAATCTGAGAGGAGCTACAAATTTCCTTCCACCCAGCGTTCCCCCAAGTCTCCCGATAAAAATGATACCTCACTTGCGTGGGTAGGCCTAGCGCCGGCGACAGGAAACACCCCAAAGCGCAACGTGGACACATCCTAAATTTTGGAAAAAAACAGAGGTGTTTTTTGCGAAGTGCCTACCTGTAGATTTTGGCCTCTAGCTCAGCCGGCACCTAGGGAAACCTACCAAACCTGTGCATTTCTGAAAACTAGAGACCTAGGGGAATCCAAGGAGGGGTGACTTGCGGGGCTCGGACCAGGTTCTGTTACCCAGAATCCCTTGCAAACCTCAAAATTTGGCTAAAAAAACACATGTTCCCCACATTTCTGTGGCAGAAAGTTCTGGAATCTGAGAGGAGCTACAAATTTCCTTCCACCCAGCGTTCCCCCAAGTCTCCCGATAAAAATGATACCTCACTTGCGTGGGTAGGCCTAGCGCCGGCGACAGGAAACACCCCAAAGCGCAACGTGGACACATCCTAAATTTTGGAAAAAAACAGAGGTGTTTTTTGCGAAGTGCCTACCTGTAGATTTTGGCCTCTAGCTCAGCCGCCACCTAGGGAAACCTACCAAACCTGTGCATTTCTGAAAACTAGAGACCTAGGGGAATCCAAGGAGGGGTGACTTGCGGGGCTCGGACCAGGTTCTGTTACCCAGAATCCTTTGCAAACCTCAAAATTTGGCTAAAAAAACACATGTTCCTCACATTTCTGTGGCAGAAAGTTCTGGAATCTGAGAGGAGCTACAAATTTCCTTCCACCCAGCGTTCCCCCAAGTCTCCCGATAAAAATGATACCTCACTTGCGTGGGTAGGCCTAGCGCCTGCGACAGGAAACACCCCAAAGCGCAACGTGGACACATCCAAAATTTTGGGAGAAAACAGTGCCTACCTGTGGATTTTGGCCTGTAGCTCACCCGGCGCCTAGGGAAACCTACCAAACCTGTGCATTTCTGAAAACTAGAGACCTAGGGGAATCCAAGGAGGGGTGACTTGCGGGGCTCGGACCAGGTTCTGTTACCCAGAATCCTTTGCAAACCTCAAAATTTGGCTAAAAAAACACATGTTCCTCACATTTCTGTGGCAGAAAGTTCTGGAATCTGATAGGAGCCACAAATTTCCTTCCACCCAGCGTTCCCCCAAGTCTCCCGATAAAAATGATACCTCACTTGTGTGGGTGGCCCAGGTGCCTGCAACATAATAAGGCCCAAAACCTGAAGGGATAGAAGGGATAGCACAGCAAGTTTATAAGGGCATATTCTTTTATACATCTTTAGACGGACTCTGCTTTGGGGACCCACATAAGTGAGGTGTCATTTTACTTGGGAGACTGAGGGGAAAACTGGGGAGTAGGAATTTTGTGCTGGAGCGGTGATCCTACTAAGAAAAATCAGGAAAATATGCTTTTTTATGCAAATTGTGAGGTTTACAGAGGAGTCTGGGTAAGAAAATGTTGGGGGAGCCACACAGGCCACACCTCCCTAGACTCCTTGGGGTGCCTAGTTTTAAAAAGTTTCTGGGTTTTGTAGGTTTCCCTACATGACGGCCGCACCCAGGACCAAAAACATAGGTGGGCCCTCCCCCCCAAACACAGGTATTTTTGGAATATACCACTTTGATGTGTGCACATACGTCCGTGATGTGCCAAACACTAAAATTGTGAAAAGAAACACACTTAGGTTATGTGAAGAAGACCCCTCACCCACCAACCAAGTTGGTGGCATGCTTCATCATCTGGGTCCCACCTGAGGCACCTAGCGTGTCTCAAGTGTGCTGCGACGCCTGATTACAGCGGAGCAGGTTTTGTCATTTGTACCACACATACTGGTTGGATTTGGCACGAGGGTGAGTGATGGTTCAGTAGATCAAATTTTATTAACAATAGACTTCACAAAAGTGAAATGCACTGGTAATAACTGAAAGGCCAAAAAACTGAACCAATGACTCACAGCTCGTGAGCTGTAAAGCCACGACAAGGCACCAACCGCTTTACAGTCCATTCACACACCTTTCATACATGACATGCACTAGACCATTCACGCCGCCAGCCACGGACCCAGCACATTACAAGACTCGCATCCACAGACAGCGCCAGTCAAGGGCCCATCACTTTCATACGCCCACATGCCTGATACAGCAATCACACCAGCTGATGAGTGTGTGGACTGGCGTTTGGCCGGCACTGCCAGCCAAGCGCCACACCACCAGCCAAGCGCCACCCCACCCACACCACCAGCCAAGCGCCACCCCACACACACCGCCAGCCCAGCGCCACCCCACACACACCGCCAGCCAAGCGCCACCCCACACACACCGCCAGCCAAGCGCCACCCCACACACACCGCCAGCCAAGCGCCACCACACCCACGCCGCCAGCCAAGCGCCACTCTACACATGCCATCCCCTTTTTTTTGTTTTTAAACAACAAAGAAACCACTAATCATAAATTAGTACAAAACTACAAACACAAAAGCTCTAACTGAATACATGACTAATGCCAACCGTGAAACCGAACATATAAAAATATAAAACACCAGTTTACGCTCACGGAATTTCCCAATAATTCTTCTGTGTGTGGTAGCTCCTGAAACAGCCACCCACACACAGCCCAGGCTTTGAAGGACAATCAGGGCAGTACATCCTAGTCTCCTTCCTGATACCTCTTCGAGCACAGACTCTACATCTCTTAGCAGGAAAGTTTTTTTTGGCCGTGGGAGGAATGTGCTCAGCAAAGTGACGATCTTTCAATCTAGCCACATCCTCCACCACTGCTTCTCTAGGAACTCTTGCCTGTTCCAGCACAACAAGGCTAGCTATGATAGACTCCTGAAATTTCACAAATGTCATCCTTGACTCTGGAGAACTATCCTTAAACACAACAAAAGCATTAAAAGTTGCCAAGTGGAACAAGTGAAGCGCTAATTTCTTATACCACACATAAGACTTACGAGCAGCAGTGTAAGGTTCTAACCTCTGATCTACTCTATCAACACCACCCATGTGCTTATTATAGTCTAAGATGCACACAGGTTTGCGCACTTCGGCAACCTGACCCCAAACAGCCACAGGTGAAGTACTCTCATCATGGATGGTGCTTAGCATGTATACATCCCTCTTGTCTACAAATTTCAGAGCTAGCAGCTCATCATTCCGCAAGGCACTGCACTGTCCCTTCTCAAGTTTTTTACAGACAAGCTCTTTTGGATAGCCTTTCCGATTAGAGCGGATTGTGCCACAAGCAACAGTGTCCACTCTGAACAACTCCTTGAACAACCGAACTCCAGTGTAGAAGTTATCTACATATAAATGGTGACCTTTGTTAAACAGTCGTCTACCAAGTTCCCACACAATTTTCTCACTAACTCCAAAAGTGGGAGGACAACCAGGGGGGTCAATATTGGAATCCCTACAAGTGCAGACCCGGAAATTATAAACATATCCTGTACTACTTTCTGACAGCATATACAATTTAATTCCATACCGTGCCCTCTTGCTAGGAATGTACTGCCTAAAAACCAAACGACCCTTGAACAGGACCAAAGACTCATCTACAGATATTTCTTTCCCTGGAACATAGATCTCTGAAAACCGATCTACCAAATGATCAAGGACAGGTCTAATCTTAAAAAGACGGTCAGAATCAGGATGATCTCGTGGCAAGGCTAAAGCATTGTCTACAAAATGCAACATCCGAAGAAGAAGCTCATACCGGTTACGACTCATGATGGCAGGAAATATAGCAGTTGCCATCAAGGGACTAGTAGACCAATATGAAGACAGCGACGGCTTCCTTATCAGCCCCATCAAAAAAGTTAAACCCAAGAACTTTTTCAACTCTTCCAGATTTGTGGGAATCCACCGGCTAGCTCTAGAGTGTGGCCTAAGTCTGGCAGCGTTGTCCCTCAAAAACTGCTCTGCATACAAATTAGTCTGCTCAACAATCTCTTCCAAAAATATATCGTCCATAAACAACTCAAAAAAGTTGACGGGCAAAAAGTTTTCCGTATTAACTCGACACCCTGGAAAACCAGTAAACGCAGGCAACTGTGGCTGCTCCATGTTTGGTGCAACCCATGCGTCAGGTCTTCCAATGGGAAGCCTTTCAGCCGCTGGCTCCTGCACCATTGGCACATCACTGTCCTCCTCTAAAACAGGCCCTTCATCAGCACTGAGAGTGGCTTCATCATCAGATGATTCATCTCTGACAGAAAATTCACTTCCAGAATCCTGCACTTCCTCCTCTGCCTCAGATGCAGAGTCAGTCTCATATTCATGGTCAGAAGATGACTCAAAAAGCACACTAACAACCTGCTGAGCGGTCATCCTACGGCTGGCCATGATCCTTCCTACTAAAATTAACTGGACAAATACACCACCAACAACCAGCACTGTGTAAGATAAGTAACAAAGTATAGGTTTATCACTAAGAATTATAAACTCAAAAACTATACTGCTCACTTGCCTGAAAAAGCTTGACTCACCAGCAACTACTCTGCACAGCCACAGCAATCACCAACGATATCCCACTAAAAAGAGAAAAAAAAAAGCAAATTAGACATAAGACAACACAATAATCATTGTGCATAACTCTAAGGACAATTTCACACACAATCGTGCATTCAGTACACCACCTACAAACATGTCATTCATGCATTGCAACAATACTCACTTGGAGTAAATTTATTTACTTACCTAAAACATGCAACTACGCAAACCGCAGGACAACTACTGCCAAAACTGCAACAAGCCACAGCAAAGTCAGCAAAAGCTTTGAACTAAAACAAAAAGGAGAAAAACTGTTATTATCATAAAAGCAAATACTTCGCCAGTTGACAAACACTCCGCCACTAACCATTTTTTCATTTTCCCCTGTGTCTAGTCTTCTCTGCTTGGGGGAAGATGGGCCTAAAAAAAAATAGGCCAATCTACCCCCAAGGGGAGGGGGCAGAAATCACCCAGATTACATTGCACCCTTTGGGGGGGGGCGACCCTTGCCCAAGGGGCCACACCCCCACACAAAGCACACACACACACATAGTATCCCTGGCGCTATGGGGATTCTGCCCCCCTTGGGGACAGAAAGGCCTAAAAAATAGGCATATCTGCCCCCAAGGGGGGCAGAACTGCCCAAAAATACATGTGGGCCCCTGGGGGCGACCCTTGCCCAAGGGGCCGCCCCCCAACACAAAAAATAAAAACCAACAATAAAATCCCTGGTGTCTAGTGGCTTTCTGCCCCCCTTGGGGGCAGATCGGCGTAAAAATAGGGCCAATCTGCCCCCAAGGGGGGCAGAAACGACGATAAATACATTGCGCCCCCGGGGGGAGCGACCCTTGCCCAAGGGGCCACCCCCCAACACAAAGCACACATACAAACATATCTTTCTGGCGCTATTGGGATTCTGCCCCCCTTGGGGGCAGAAACGCCTAAAAAAAATAGGCCTCTCTGCCCCCAAGGGGGGCAGAACTGCCCAAAAATACATGTGGGCCCATGGGGGCGACCCTTGCCCAAGGGGCCACCCCCCAACACAAAAAATAAAAATCAACAATAAAATCCCTGGTGTCTAGTGGCTTTCTGCCCCCCTTGGGGGCAGATCGGCCTAAAAATAGGGCCAATCTGCCCCCAAGGGGGGCAGAAACAACAATAAATACATTGCGCCCCTGGGGGGAGCGACCCTTGCCCAAGGGGCCACCCCCCAACACAAAGCACACATACATACATACTATTTCTGGCGCTATTGGGATTCTTCCCCCCTTGGGGGCAGAAAGGCCTAAAAAAAATAGGCCTCTCTGCCCCCAAGGGGGGCAGAACTGCCCAAAAATACATGAGGGCCCCTGGGGGCGACCCTTGCCCAAGGGGCCGCCCCCCAACACAAAAAATACAAATCAACAATAAAATCCCTGGTGTCTAGTGGCTTTCTGCCCCCCTTGGGGGCAGATCGGCCTAAAAATAGGGCCAATCTGCCCCCAGGGGGGGCAGAAACGACGTAAAATACATTTGCCCCCAAAGGGGAGCGACCCTTGCCCAAGGGGCCGCCCCCCAACACAAAAAATACAAATCAACAATAAAATCCCTGGTGTCTAGTGGCTTTCTGCCCCCCTTGGAGGCAGATCGGCCTAAAAATAGGGCCAATCTGCCCCCAGGGGGGGCAGAAACGACGTAAAATACATGTGCCCCCAAAGGGGAGCGACCCTTGCCCAAGGGGCCGCCCCCCAACACAAAAAATACAAAGCAACAATAAAATCCCTGGTGTCTAGTGGCTTTCTGCCCCCCTTGGGGGCAGATCGGCCTAAAAATAGGGCCAATCTGCCCCCAGGGGGGGCAGAAACGACGTAAAATACATGTGCCCCCAAAGGGGAGCGACCCTTGCCCAAGGGGTCTCTCCCCTACACTAATAAGCACACACACACACACACATACTGAAATCCCTGGTGTCTAGTGGGCATTCCTGCTGCCCGATCGCATCGCGATCGGGCAGCAGGAATGCTCAAAGAGACATCGAGGGAAAGGAAAACCCTTTCCTTTCCCTCAATGCCTCTCTGAGAGCACCCCCACCCCGCACGAAGGTGAAAAACTCACCTTCTCCCTTAGACGCGCTGGAAGCAAATGGCTTCCAGCGCGTCTTTCCTCCTTTCCATGAAATCAGCACGCGATCGCGCGCTGAAGTCATGGGGGGGGGGGTGGGCGTGAAAGGGGAAGGGATTCCCCTTTCAGCCCTGGCCTGGGGGTGTTGGGGGGCGGCCCTCGGGGGAAGTGCTAGCGCTTCCCCCGACTGCCAGTCCCAGGACGTAATGGTTACGTCCATGGCGCCACACGGGCGCTGCCATGGACGTAACCATTACGTCCCTGGCGGGGAAGGGGTTAAAAGTGAACACATTGCAAAAATCAATAGTTCCTGGGGGAGGTAAGTAAATGTTAAGTTCACAGGTAAGTAAAACACTTACAGGGCTCAAAGTTGGGTCCAAGGTAGCCCACCATTGGGGATTCAAGGCAACCCCAAAGTTACCACACCAGCAGCTCAGGGCCGGTCAGGTGCAGAGGTCAAAGTGGTGCCCAAATCACATAGGCTTCAATGGAAATAGGGGTGCCCCGGTTCCAGTCTGCCAGCAGGTAAGTACCCGCGACTTCGGGGGGCAGACCAGGGGGGTTTTGTAGGGCACCGTGGGGGACACAAGTTAGCACAGAAAGTACATCCTCAGCGGCACAGGGGCGGCCGGGTGCAGAGTGCAAACAGGCGTCAGGTTTGCAAAAGGTTTCAAAGGGAGACCCAGGGGTCTCTTCAGCGATGCAGGCAGGCAAAGGGGGGGCTCCTCTGGGTAGCCACCACTGGGCTAGGAAGCGGGCCACCTGGGGGTCGCTCCTGCACTGGAGGTCGGATCCTTCAGGTCCTGGGGGCTGCGGGTGCAGTGGGTTTCCCAGGCGTCGGGTTCTTTCAAGCAGGCAGTCGCGGTCAGGGGGAGCCTCTGGATTCCCTCATCAGGCGTCGCTGTTGGGGCCCATGGGGGGTCAACTCTGGCTACTCACGGGCTCGCAGTCGCTGGGTAGTCCTCCCTGTAGAGTTAGTTTCTGCAGGTCGAGCCGGGGGCGTCGGGTGCAGAGCGGAAAGTCTCACGCTTCCGGCGGGAAACGTGTGGTCTTTAAAAGTTGCTTCTTTGTTGCAAAGTTGCAGTTTCTTTAGAACAGGGCCGCTGTCCTCGGGAGTTTCTTGGTCCTTTTAGATGCAGGGTAGTCCTCTGAGGCTTCAGAGGTCGCTGGACCCTGGGGGACGCGTCGCTGTTGCAGTTTTTCTTGAAGTGGGGAGACAGGCCGGTAGGGATGGGGCCAAAGCAGTTGGTGTCTCCGTCTTCTCTGCAGGGCTTCAGGTCAGCAGTCCTTATTCGTCTTCAGGTTGCAGGAATCTATTTTGCTAGGTTCTGGGGGCCCCTAAATACTCAATTTAGGGGTGTGTTTAGGTCTCGGAGGTGAGTAGCCAATGGCTACTAGCCATGAGGCTGGCTACACCCTCTTTGTGCCTCCTCCCAGTGGGGAGGGGGGCACATCCCTAATCCTATTGGGGGAATACTCCATCTGCAAGATGGAGGATTTCTAAAAGTCAGAGTCCCCTCAGCTCAGGACACCTTAGGGGTTGTCCTGACTGGCCAGTGACTCCTCCTTGTTTTTCTCATTTTCTCCTCCTGCCTTGCCACCAAAAGTGGGGGCTGTGGCCGGAGGGGTGGGCATCTCCACTAGCTGGGATGCCCTGTGGCGCTGTAACAAAGGGGGTGAGCCTTTGAGGCTCACCGCCAGGTGTTACAGTTCCTTCAGGGGGAGGTGAGAAGCACCTCCACCTAGTACAGGCTTTGTTACTGGCCACAGAGTGACAAAGGCACTCTCCCCATGTGACCAGCAACATCTCTGGTGTGTGGCAGGCTGGCAAAAACTAGTCAGCCCACACTGCAAGTCGGGGTATGTTTTCAGCGGGCATCTCTAAGATGCCCTCTGGGTGTATTTCACAATAAAATGTACACTGGCATCAGTGTGCATTTATTATGCTGAGTAGTTTGATACCAAACTTCCCAGTTTTCAGTGTAGCCATTATGGTGCTGTGGAGTTCGTGTATGACAGACTCCCAGACCATATACTCTTATGGCTACTGTGCACTTACAATGTCTAAGGTTTTGCTTAGACACTGTAGGGGCATAGTGCTCATGCACCTATGCCCTCACCTGTGGTATAGTGCACCCTGCCTTAGGGCTGTAAGGCCTGCTAGAGGGGTGACTTACCTATGATATAGGCAGTGTGAGGTTGGCATGGCACTCTGAGGGGAGTGCCATGTCGACATAGTCATTTTCTCCACACCAGCACACACAAGCTGGCAAGCAGTGTGTCTGTGCTGAGTGAGGGGTCCCCAGGGTGGCATAAGACATGCTGCAGCCCTTAGAGACCTTCCCTGGCATCAGGGCCCTTGGTACCAAGGGTACCAGTTACAAGGGACTTACCTGGATGCCAGGGTGTGCCAACTGTGGAGACAAAGGTACAGGTTAGGGAAAGAACACTGGTGCTGGGGCCTGATTAGCAGGCCTCAGCACACTTTCAAATCATAACTTGGCATCTGCAAAGGCAAAAGGTCATGGGGTAACCATGCCAAGGAGGCTTTTCCTTACACAACCCCCCCCCCCAAATGAAAGAGGATGAGACTAACCTTTCCCAAGAGAGTCTTCATTTTCTAAGTGGAAGAACCTGGAAAGGCCATATACATTGGCATGGGCAGTCCCAGGTCTGTGTTCCACTATAAAGTCCATTCCCTGTAGGGAGATGGACCACCTCAACAGTTTTGGATTTTCACCTTTCAATTGCATTAGCCATTTGAGAGGTCTGTAGTCAGTTTGAACTACAAAGTGAGTACCAAAGAGGTATGGTTTCAGCTTCCTCAGGGACCAAACTACAGCAAAGGCCTCCCTCTCAATTTCACTCCAGCGCTGCTCCCTGGGGAGTAACCTCCTGCTAAAGGAACAGGCTGGTAAAGGCCATCATCATTTGTTTGGGACAAAACTGCCCCTATCCCATGTTCAGCGGCATCAGTCTGCACAATGAACTGCTTGGAGTAATCTGGAGCTTTTAGAACTGGTGCTGTGCACATAGCTTGTTTCAGGGTGTCAAAGGCCTGTTGGCATTCTATAGTCCAGATTACATTCTTAGGCATTTTCTTGGAGGTAAGTTCTGTGAGGGGTGTCACTATTGATCCATATCCCTTCACAAACCTCCTGTAGTAGCCAGTCAAGCCAAGGAATGCCCTGACTTGAGTCTGGGTTTTTGGAGCTACCCAGTCCAGAATAGTCTGGATCTTGGGTTCGAGTGGCTGAACTTGGCCTCCACCTACAAGGTATCCCAAGTAAACCACAGTCCCCTGCCCAATCTGACATTTGGATGCCTTGGCAAAGAGGCATGCTGCTTGCAGGGACTTCAAAACCTTCTTCAGGTGGACCAGGTGATCCTGCCAGCTGGAGCTAAAGACAGCAATATCGTCAAGATAAGGTGCACTAAAGGACTCCAAGCCAGCAAGGACTTGATTCACCAATCTTTGGAAGGTGACAGGGGCATTTTTTAAGCCAAGGGCCATTACAGTAAACTGATAATTCCCATCAGGTGTGGAGAATTCTGTCCTTTCTTTTGCTCCTGGTGCCATTTTGATTTGCCAGTACCCTGCTGTCAAGTCAAAGGTACTCAAGTATCTGGCAGCACCTAGTTTGTCAATTAATTCATCTGCCCTTGGAATGGGATGGGTGTAAGGAAATGCCTCCTTGGCATGGTTGCCCCCTGACTTTTTGCCTTTGCTGATGCTATGTTTACAATTGAAAGTGTGCTGAGGCCTGCTAACCAGGCCCCAGCACCAGTGTTCTTTCCCTAACCTGTACTTTTGTATCCACAATTGGCAGACCCTGGCATCCAGATAAGTCCCTTGTAACTGGTACTTCTAGTACCAAGGGCCCTGATGCCAAGGAAGGTCTCTAAGGGCTGCAGCATGTCTTATGCCACCCTGGAGACCTCTCACTCAGCACAGACACACTGCTTGCCAGCTTGTGTGTGCTAGTGAAGACAAAACGAGTAAGTCGACATGGCACTCCCCTCAGGGTGCCATGCCAGCCTCTCACTGCCTATGCAGTATAGATAAGACACCCCTCTAGAAGGCCTTACAGCCCTAAGGCAGGGTGCACTATACCATAGGTGAGGGTACCAGTGCATGAGCATGGTACCCCTACAGTGTCTAAACAAAACCTTAGACATTGTAAGTGCAGGGTAGCCATAAGAGTATATGGTCTGGGAGTCTGTCAAACACGAACTCCACAGCACCATAATGGCTACACTGAAAACTGGGAAGTTTGGTATCAAACTTCTCAGCACAATAAATGCACACTGATGCCAGTGTACATTTTATTGTAAATTACACCACAGAGGGCACCTTAGAGGTGCCCCCTGAAACTTAACCGACTGTCTGTGTAGGCTGACTAGTTCCAGCAGCCTGCCACACCAGAGACATGTTGCTGGCCCCATGGGGAGAGTGCCTTTGTCACTCTGAGGCCAGTAACAAAGCCTGCACTGGGTGGAGATGCTAACACCTCCCCCAGGCAGGAGCTGTAACACCTGGCGGTGAGCCTCAAAGGCTCACCCCTTTGTCACAGCCCAGCAGGGCACTCCAGCTTAGTGGAGTTGCCCGCCCCCTCCGGCCACGGCCCCCACTTTTGGCGGCAAGGCTGGAGGGAACAAAGAAAGCAACAAGGAGGAGTCACTGGCCAGTCAGGACAGCCCCTAAGGTGTCCTGAGCTGAGGTGACTCTGACTTTTAGAAATCCTCCATCTTGCAGATGGAGGATTCCCCCAATAGGGTTAGGATTGTGACCCCCTCCCCTTGGGAGGAGGCACAAAGAGGGTGTACCCACCCTCAGGGTTAGTAGCCATTGGCTACTAACCCCCCAGACCTAAACACGCCCTTAAATTTAGTATTTAAGGGCTACCCTGAACCCTAGAAAATTAGATTCCTGCAACTACAAGAAGAAGGACTGCCTAGCTGAAAACCCCTGCAGAGGAAGACCAGAAGACGACAACTGCCTTGGCTCCAGAAACTCACCGGCCTGTCTCCTGCCTTCCAAAGATCCTGCTCCAGCGACGCCTTCCAAAGGGACCAGCGACCTCGACATCCTCTGAGGACTGCCCCTGCTTCGAAAAGACAAGAAACTCCCGAGGACAGCGGACCTGCTCCAAGAAAAGCTGCAACTTTGTTTCCAGCAGCTTTAAAGAACCCTGCAAGCTCCCCGCAAGAAGCGTGAGACTTGCAACACTGCACCCGGCGACCCCGACTCGGCTGGTGGCGATCCAACACCTCAGGAGGGACCCCAGGACTACTCTGATACTGTGAGTACCAAAACCTGTCCCCCCTGAGCCCCCACAGCGCCGCCTGCAGAGGGAATCCCGAGGCTTCCCCTGACCGCGACTCTTTGAATCCAAAGTCCCGACACCTGGGAGAGACCCTGCACCCGCAGCCCCCAGGACCTGAAGGACCGGACTTTCACTGGAGGAGTGACCCCCAGGAGTCCCTCTCCCTTGCCCAAGTGGAGGTTTCCCCGAGGAACCCCCCCCTTGCCTGCCTGCAGCGCTGAAGAGATCCCTAGATCTCCCATTGACTTCCATTACAAACCCGACGCTTGTTTCTACACTGCACCCGGCCGCCCCCGCGCTGCTGAGGGTGAAATTTCTGTGTGGACTTGTGTCCCCCCCGGTGCCCTACAAAACCCCCCTGGTCTGCCCTCCGAAGACGCGGGTACTTACCTGCAAGCAGACCGGAACCGGGGCACCCCCTTCTCTCCATTCTAGCCTATGTGTTTTGGGCACCACTTTGAACTCTGCACCTGACCGGCCCTGAGCTGCTGGTGTGGTGACTTTGGGGTTGCCCTGAACCCCCAACGGTGGGCTACCTTGGACCAAGAACTGAACCCTGTAAGTGTCTTACTTACCTGGTAAAACTAACAAATACTTACCTCCCCTAGGAACTGTGAAAATTGCACTAAGTGTCCACTTTTAAAACAGCTATTTGTGAATAACTTGAAAAGTATACATGCAATTTTGATGATTTGAAGTTCCTAAAGTACTTACCTGCAATACCTTTCGAATGAGATATTACATGTAGAATTTGAACCTGTGGTTCTTAAAATAAACTAAGAAAAGATATTTTTCTATATAAAAACCTATTGGCTGGATTTGTCTCTGAGTGTGTGTACCTCATTTATTGTCTATGTGTATGTACAACAAATGCTTAACACTACTCCTTGGATAAGCCTACTGCTCGACCACACTACCACAAAATAGAGCATTAGTATTATCTATTTTTACCACTATTTTACCTCTAAGGGGAACCCTTGGACTCTGTGCATGCTATTCCTTACTTTGAAATAGCACATACAGAGCCAACTTCCTACAATGGGCATCTGTCTTGGTGACAGAATTAAGTCCTCTGTAGTCCACACAAAACCTCAACTCTCTTACCATATTTGGTGTGAGGTTTGGGAACTAAGACCACTGGGCTAGCCCAGGGGCTGTCAGAGTGCTCAATGACTCCCAATTCCAGCATCTTGTGGACTTCCACTTTGATTCTTTCCTTAACTTGGTCAGATTGTCTAAAACTTTTGTTTCACCTGGACTTTTGTCCACATCATGGGTACACAGGTGAGTCTGACCAGGGGTTAGGGTAAAAAGCTCAGCAAACTGTTGTAAGACTTTCCTACAGTCAGCTTGCTGTTGGCCAGAGAGGGTGTCTGAATAGATCACTCCATCTACTGAGCCATCTTTATGTTCAGTTGAGAGGAGATCAGGGAGAGGTTCACTCTCAGCTTCCTGGTCATCATCTGTAACCATCAACAGGTTCACATCTGACCTGTCATGAAACAGCTTGAGGCGGTTCACATGGATCACCCTTTTGGGGGTCCTGCTAGTGCCTAGGTCTACCAGGTAGGTGACCTGACTCTTTCTCTCTAGCACTGGGTAAGGGCCACTCCATCTGTCCTGAAGTGCCCTGGGAGCTACAGGTTCCAGAATCCAGACTTTCTTCCCTGGCTGAAATTCAACCATAGCAGCCTTTTGGTCATACCACATCTTCTGAAGTTGTTGGCTGGCCTCAAGGTTTTTACTTGCCTTTTCCATGTACCCTGCCATCCTGGAACGTAGGTATAGTACATAGTCCACTATATCTTGTTTAGGCTCATAAAGAGGTCTCTCCCAGCCTTCTTTTACAAGAGCTAGTGGTTCCATGACAGGATGGCCAAACAGAAGTTCAAAGGGGGAAAACTCTACTCCCTTCTGAGGCACCTCTCTGTAGGCAAAAAGCAGACATGGCAAGAGGACATCCCATCTCCTTTTGAGCTTTTCAGGGAGCCCCATGATCATGCCCTTCAATGTCTTGTTGAATCTTTCTACAAGACCATTGGTTTGTGGATTGTATGGTGTGGTGAATGTGTAAGTCACCCCACACTCATTCCACATGTGTTTCAGGTATGCTGACATGAAGTTGGTACCCCTGTCAGACACCACCTCCTTAGGAAATCCCACTCTGGTAAATATACCAATGAGTGCTTTAGCTACTGCAGGGGCAGTAGTGGACCTAAGGGGAATTGCTTCAGGGTATCTGGTAGCATGATCCACTACTACTAGTATGTATTGGGTCCCTGAGACTGTGGGAGGTTCAAGTGGACCCACTATGTCCACACCCACTCTTTCAAAGGGGACCCCCCACCACTGGAAGTGGAATGAGGGGGGCCTTTGGGTGTCCACCTGTCCTACCACTGGCTTGACAGGTGGCACAGGAGACACAAAACTCCTTTATTTTCTGTGACATGTTGGGCCAATAGAAATGGTTGACTAACCTCTCCCACGTCTTGGTTTGTCCCAAATGCCCAGCAAGTGGAATATCATGGGCTAAGGTCAGAATGAACTCCCTAAACTCCTGAGGCACTACCACTCTCCTAGTGGCACCAGGTTTGGGATCTCTTGCCTCAGTGTAGAGGAGTCCATCTTCCCAATAGACCCTATGTGTTCCAGTGATTTTGCCTTTTGTTTCCTCAGCAGCTTGCTGCCTGAGGCCTTCAAGAGAGGGACAGGTTTCTTGCCCCTTACACAGCTGTTCCCTCGTGGGTCCCCCTGGGCCTAGGAGTTCAACCTGATAAGGTTCCAACTCCATGGGCTCAGTTCCCTCAGAGGGCAGAACTTCTTCCTGGGAAGAGAGGTTCTTTTTCTTGTGTTGTGTTGAAGCTGGTTCCTCAGTCTTCTTTCCTTTTCTCTTGGAGGGTTGGGCCATTATTCCATGGTCCAACACCTCTTTTTCACCCTAAGCTCTGCACTGTGCCCTTGTCTTGACACACCAGTTCAGGGATACGCAGCATGGCTGCATGGGTTTTGAGTTCTACCTCAGCCCATGGTGAGGACTCCAGGTCATTTCCAAGCAAACAGTCTACAGGGATATTTGAGGAGACTACCACCTGTTTCAGGCCATTGACCCCTCCCCACTCTAAAGTTACCATAGCCATGGGATGTACTTTAGTCTGATTGTCAGTGTTGGTGAATGGATAAGTTTGTCCAGTGAGGTATTGTCCTGGGAAAACCAGTTTGTCTGTCACCATTCTGACACTGGCACCTGTATCCCTAAGCCCTTCTACACTAGTCCCATTAATTAAGAGTTGCTGCCTGTATTTTTGCATATTAGGGGGCCAGGCAGCCAGTGTGGCTAAGTCCACCCCGCCCTCAGAAACTAATGTAGCTTCAGTCTGAACCCTGATTTGCTCTGGGCACACTGTTGATCCCACCTGGAGACTGGCTATTCCAGTGCTAACTGGAGTAGAGTTTGAAGTGGAGCCTTTCTTGGGACAGGCCTTGTCTCCAGTTTGGCATCCCTGCTGATTACAGCTACAACACCAGTCCGTTTTGGGATCAAAGTTTTTACCCTTGTACCCAAAATTGGATTGTGAAGAGGCTTTGGACCCTCCCTCCTGAGCAGGTCTTTGGGGCCCTGTAGAAGACTTTTTACTTTTACCCTTGGATGTCTCAACACTCTTCCCCTGGGGAGTCTTTGTGACCCCTTTCTTTTGGTCACCCCCTGTGGAAGTCTTGGTCACCCTAGTCTTGACCGAATGGTCCGCCTACTTTCCCAATTCTTGGGGTGAAATTGGTCCTAGTCTACCAGATGCTGATGCAGTTTATCATTGAAACAATTACTTAAAAGGTGTTCTTTCATAAACAGATTGTACAGCCCATCATAATCATTTACACCACTGCCATTAATCCAACCATCCAGTGTTTTGACTGAGAAGTCAACAAAATCAACCCAGGTCTGGCTCGAGAATTTTTGAGCCCCCCTGAACCTAATCCTGTACTCCTCAGTTGAGAATCCAAAGCCCTCAATCAGGGTAGCCTTCATGAGGTCATAGGATTCTGCATCTTTTCCAGAGAGTGTGAGGAGCCTATCCCTACATTTTCCAGTGAACATTTCCCAAAGGAGAGCACCCCAGTGAGATTTGTTCACTTTTCTGGTTGCACAAGCCCTCTCAAAAGCTGTGAACCATTTGGTGATGTCATCACCATCTTCATATTTAGTTACAATCCCTTTGGGGATTTTTAGCATGTCAGGAGTATCTCTGACCCTATTTAAATTGCTGCCACCAGTGATGGGACCTAAGCCCATCTCTTGTCTTTCCGTTTCTATGGCTAGGAGCCGTCTCTCCAAAGCCAATCTTTTGACCATCCTGGCTAGCAGGAGGTCATCTTCATTGTGACTGCTCTCAGTGCTTCTAGAGCTGTTTGACTCTCCTGTGAGAGAAGCCGTATCTCTGACTATCACTTCTGGAGTCAGGGTTGGAGAAACCCTGGGCTCCCTATCTAGGACTGGAGGTGGGAAGTCCTCCACATCACTAGTGTCCCCCTGTGTGAGGCCAACATCAGAGGGGTTGTTTTTAGCAAACTCTGCCAAAAGCTTCTGGAGCTGTACTTTGGTAGGGTTTGAACCAGTTTTTATATTTTTTATTTTGCAAAGAGACCTTAACTCTGACATCCTAAGATGCAAGTAAGGGGCGAGGTTGACTTCCACCACCATCTCTTCTGCAGCAGACATTTTGTTTCTAAAAGTTGGAATACTTTTTAGGAATCTAAAACTATCTATAGAATTTAATTCAAACTTTTACAAAACTTTTAAACTCAACTTTTGGAATTTAGTCATGTGATCAGGTATTGGCTAAGTAGTCTATCAAATGCAAAGTCTTGTACCCCACCGCTGATCCACCAATGTAGGAAGTTGGCGCTGTATGTACTATTTCAAAGTAAGAAATGGCATGCACAGAGTCCAAGGGTTCCCCTTAGTGGCAAAAAGAGATAATTCTAATGCTCTATTTTGTGGTAGTGTGGTCGAGCAGTAGGCTTATCAGAGGGTAGTGTTAAGCATTTGTTGTACACACACAGGCAATAAATGAGGAACACATACTCAAAAATAATTCCAGGCCAATAGGATTTTATATAGAAAAATATCTTTCCTTAGTTTATTTTAAGAACTACCGGTTCAAGATTTACAAACAATACTTTAAATGAAAGGTATTTCACTCAGGTATCTTAGGAACTTTGAATTATCACAATAGCACGTACAGTTTTGGCACAAATGGCAATAAGCTATTTTAAAAGTGGACACTGCAAAAATCAACAGTTCCTGGGGGAGGTAAGTAAATGTTAAGTTCACAGGTAAGTAAAACACTTACAGGGTTCAAAGTTGGGTCCAAGGTAGCCCACCGATGGGGGTTCAAGGCAACCCCAAAGTTGCCACACCAGCAGCTCAGGGCTGGTCAGGTGCAGAGGTCATAGTGGTGCCCAAAACACATAGGCTTCAATGGAAATAGGGGTGCCCCGGTTCCAGTCTGCCAGCAGGTAAGTACCTGCAACTTCGGGGGGCAGACCAGGGGGGTTTTGTAGGGCACTGGGGGGGACACAAGTCAGCACAGAAAGTACACCCTCAGCGGCACAGGGGCGGCCAGGTGCAGAGTGCAAACAGGCGTCGGGTTTGCAATAGTTTTCAATGGAAGACCCAGGGGTCTCTTCAGCGATGCAGGCAGGCAAAGGGGGGGCTCCTCAGGGTAGCCACCACCTGGGCTAGGAAGAGGGCACTGGAGGTCGGATCCTTCAGGTCCTGGGGGCTGCGGGTGCAGTGGGTTTCCCAGGCGTTGGGTTCTTTAAAGCAGGCAGTTGCGGTCAGGGGGAGCCTCTGGATTCCCTCGACAGGCGTCGCTGTGGGGGCTCGGGGGGGGTCAACTCTGGCTACTCACTGGCTTGCAGTCGCCGGGTAGTCCTCCCTGTAGAGTTAGTTTCCACAGGTCGAGCCGGGGGCGTTGGGTGCAGAGTGGAAAGTCTCACGCTTCCGGCGGGAAACGTGTGGTCTTTAAAAGTTGCTTCTTTGTTGCAAAGTTGCAGTTTCTTTGTAGCAGGGCTGCTGTCCTCTGGAGTTTCTTGGTCCTTTTAGATGCAGGGTAGTCCTCTGAGGGGGACGCGTCGCTGTTGCAGTTTTTCTTGAAGTGGGGAGACAGGCAGGTAGGGCTGGGGCCAAAGCAGTTGGTGTCTCCGTCTTCTCTGCAGGGCTTCAGGTCAGCAGTCCTTCTTCGTCTTCAGGTTGCAGAAATCTATTTTGCTACGTTCTGGGGGCCCCTAAATACTCAATTTAGGGGTGTGTTTAGGTCTGGGAGGTTAGTAGCCAATGGCTACTAGCCCTAAGGCTGGCTACTCCCTCTTTGTGCCTCCTCCCGGTGGGGAGGGGGGCACATCCCTAATCCCATTGGGGGAATCCTCCATCTGCAAGATGGAGGATTTCTAAAAGTCAGAGTCACCTCAGCTCACGACACCTTAGGGGTTGTCCTGACTGGCCAGTGACTCCTCCTTCTTTTTCTCATTATCTCCTCCGGCCTTGCCGCCAAAAGTGGGGGCTGTGGCTGGAGGGGCGGGCATCTCCACTAGCTGGGATGCCCTGTGGCGCTGTAACAAAGGGGGTGAGCCTTTGAGGCTCACCGCCAGGTGTTACAGTTCCTGCAGGGGGAGGTGAGAAGCACCTCCACCCTGTACAGGCTTTGTTTCTGGCCACAGAGTGACAAAGGCACTCTCCCCATGGGGCCAGCAACATGTCTGGTGTGTGGCAGGCTGGCAAAAGCTAGTCAGCCCACACTGGAAGTCGGGTATGTTTTCAGGGGTCTTCTCTAAGATGCCCTCTGGGTGTATTTCACAATAAAATGTACACTGGCATGCGTGTGCATTTATTCTGCTGAGAAGTTTGATACCAAACTTCCCAGTTTTCAGTGTAGCCATTATGGTGCTGTGGAGTTCGTGTATGACAGACTACCAGACCATATACTCTTATGGCTACCCTGCACTTACAATGTCTAAGGTTTTGCTTAGACACTGTAGGGGAATAGTCCTCATGCACCTATGCCCTCACCTGTGGTATAGTGCACCCTGCCTTAGGGCTGTAAGGCCTGCTAGAGGGGTGACTTACCTATGCCATAGGCAGTGTGAGGTTGGCATGGCACTCTGAGGGGAGTGCCATGTCGACTTAGTCATTTTCTCCCCACCAGCACACACAAGCTGGCAAGCAGTGTGTCTGTGCTGAGTGAGGGGGTCCCCAGGGTGGCATAAGACATGCTGCAGCCCTTAGAGACCTTCCCTGGCATCAGGGCCCTTGGTACCAAGGGTACCAGTTACAAGGGACTTACCTGGATGCCAGGGACTGCCAATTGTGGAGACAATGGTACATTTGAGGTGAAAGAACACTGGTGCTGGGGCCTGGTTAGCAGGGTCCCAGCACACTTCTCAGTAAAGTCAGCATCAGTATCAGGCAAAAAGTAGGGGGTAATTGCAACAGGGAGCCATTTCCTTACACAAGCCCCCCCCCCTCCCCCCCCCAGCCCACAGGCCAGGAGACTCAGCCAAAGCTGGGAAAATCTTCCTAGTCTGTCAGGCGAGGAAGAGTAGAGGAAATAGGCTGATTTGTTGCAGGGCCTACTCTGCCTTACATCCTCCTGTTCAGGTCATTCCCTCTGGGGAACTGACCCACTTCCACAGTGATAGGACCTAGTCTGAATTGCCTCTTGTCTTCACCCATTCTCTCTATTTTGGGGTTAGAGGTATCCACCTCTGCTAATCTTATCTTAGCCAGGGTCACCCCTAGCTTACCCAAAGAGGTTACCCAGAGTTGGAGTAACCTCACCATGACCAACAGAGTCAGGGGGCCTAACTTGCTATGTGGCATGGGGTCAGAGCACCATGCCAAGGATAGTGCAGCCATAAAGGCTAACACCCAGCAGAGGCCACTGACAGTTGTCAGTGCCCAGAACCACACCTTTAGCTCTTCACCTACAAGGGAAGGGGCTAAGTTACAGGCTTCTTTGGGTTCAGGGTGCCTGTCTGCTGTATTAGAGTGGGGGGTTACTACATCTTGTAGTAAACACCCTTCTTCCACTCTTTCTTTTGTTAGCTGAGGAGCCACCCACTCAGGCTTAATAGTTGCTTGACTAGCCAGGACTTCTTGTGGGTTAGGTTGGACTTTACCAGTGCAACTTTTGGAGTTCTCCCCTACTGGAGCAGAATCTCCTTGGCTTGCTGGAACCTTGGCTAAAGGTTGTCCACCCTTCCTACACTGTTTTCTTTTATTTTTCTTCTGGGGCCTACTTGCAGTTACTGCAGGGGCAGGACCGCCAGAATCCTTGGGAGAGGACTGGCTCTGGACCAGTTCCTCTCTTGGGCTCTGACTAACCTCTGGGTAGTCATTTCCAAGGAGACAATCAAGGGGGAGGTCTGTACTGACTACCACCCTTCTCCAGCTAAAAGTCCCACCCACTTCTATGGGCACAAAAGCCACAGGCCTATCAGTGACCCTGTCTGGGCTAACTCTTACTCTGGTAGTCTCACCTGGGATGTACTGGTTTGAGAACACCAGCCTGTCATGCACAACAGTGTGACTGGCACAAGTGTCTCTCAGGGCAGTGGCTGGGATTCCATTCACCAGTAGGTGGTGGAAGTGTCTACTTCCCTCTGGAATCTCCAACTCACCTGGTGGGCCCTTTTTCCAGTTGAAGGCTATGAAGACCTCCTCATCTGAGGAGTCATCCCCAATGGCTACACTGGTCACCCCTGGGATTTTGCTAGGGGGTTGGTTTTTGGGACAAGAAGTGTCCTTGGTGTGGTGCCCTGTCTGTCTACAATTTTGGCACCATGCCTTAGTGGCATCCCAGTTCTTACCCTGGTACCCATGTTTGTTTTGGGTTGTGTCTTGGGGCCCACCCACCTGGTCTGGTTTTTGGGGGCCTACAGAGGACACTTTCTCTTTGTTTCTAGTGTCACCCACTTTCTGCTGGGGAGGTTTTGTAACCCCTTTCTTTTGGTCACCCACAGTGGAAGTTTTGGTTACCCTAGTCTTGACCCAGTGGTCTGCCTTCTTTCCCTATTCTTGGGGAGAAATTGGACCTAGGTCTACCAGATACTGATGCAACTTTTCATTGAAGCAGTTACTTAAAATGTGTTCATCATCATCAGCTTTATTAGATCAATTGACCATAAAAGCAACATAAAACAAAACTAGTAAAAAGTACATGAATAAATAATCATTTTTTGTTAAAATACAGCATCTACACATCTATAAATTAGTTAGAAATCATTAAGACATTAAGGGGGGTCATTACAACATTGGCGGTATAAGGCGCTTACTGCCGTGCAAAAGACCGCCAATACACCGCCGCGGCCGCGGTAGACCGCCAAAGCTATTATGACACACATCACAGAATCCGCCGAAATTCAAATTCAGACACCCACACAATACCGCCACACCAAAGGTCAGCGATAATATGGCGGAAACACATCCTCCACCTCCATGCCAACAGAAACACGCCCATGCTATTAAGACCCACGAATCCACGCGGCGGTCTTTCAACCGCGGTATTCCATTGGCGGTACACACTGCTGCACTCAAAATACACACACATATACAAACCACCGCCACATTGGACAATTCCAAATACACACACCTGATACACATACAAACACCACTCCCACACACCCAACACAATATAAAACACACACCCACATCACCCACAAACCCCTACGACCAGAATTTCTGAGAGAAGGCCAGAGAGACAGCACAGCTATTGACAACCCCATCACACAGAGGCACACAAAACCATCACCCACACTACATCCACGCACAAAACACCACATACCACTACATTCAGCACACTCATCAACACATATACCACCCCACACATCACACACACCACCCCATGTCACGCCAAAGACAGCTCCGCTTCTCCAAGGAGGAGCTTAGGGTCATGGTGGAGGAAATCGTACGGGTAGAGCCACAGCTATTTGGCTCACAGGTACAGCACACATCAATAGCCAGGAAGATGGAGCTATGGCGTAGAATAGTCGACAGGGTGAATGCCGTGGGACAGCACCCAAGAAATAGGGAGGACATCAGGAAGAGGTGGATCGACCTACGGGGGAAGGTGCGTTCCACGGTCTCCATCCACAACATCGCGGTGCAGCGGACTGGCGGCGGACCCCCACCTCCTCCCCTACAACTAACAACATGGGAGGAGCAAGTCGTGACCATCTTGCATCCTGAGGGCCTCGGAGGAGTCGGTGGAGGATGGGACACTGGTAAGTCATATCTTAACTATCACATCCCTCACCCTACCTGCATGCTATCACACACCCCCACCCTCACACCCCAAATCCTCACTAATCTACCCATGACACCAACCACCCATCCCAACACCAAGCCCTGCATGACAAAACTAAGCATGGGCACCCCTCACTAAAGCATGCCGTCTGCACATACCCAGAACACCCCCCCAACCATCATCACCCATACCCCACACAGGAATGCTTGCACTGGGGTACACGCTCACCTACCCATTGCACACCATGACACACACAGATGCAATAATCCTGTTCCTATACCCCTGCAGGAACCCGAAGGACCGTCACCACACCAGAGGGTCCAGGCAACACCACTCCACCCCCAGAAGAGGCCCACAGTGACGACAGCAGCTCTGCCCCACTGGATCCTGATGACCAGCCCGGACCATTGTGGGCCTCAGGACAGTCGGTTCCCCTTGCCCAGCCACAGCCCAACACTGAGCTGCCACCCTCTGGTATCACCTGCACAGCACCCACCCAGCGGGCCCAAACCTCCCTACCACTACAGGGCACCCAGGCTAACCCACCACCCCAACAACAACAGGGACCTGGGGGCAGTGGTAGTGGGCACACGGTCCAGGGGACGGAAGCACAGGGGAACTGGCAGGGCTGCTGTGCGACAGAGGGAGGACAGGCCAAGGGAACCAACTCTCCACGAGGCCCTATCCTCCATCATGGGAGCATACCACCACTCCCAGGAGACGATGGCCACGGTCCTTGACAAGTTGCAGGAGACCCTGCGTCTGCAGGACGAACTGTATTTGGGGTTCAGGGAGGAGCTCAGGACCATCAGCTCCGCCCTGGGCACCATCGTAGGGGTGCTGACGGACATTCAAAAGACCCTGGGGGACACCGTGGCACTCCAAGGGGCCCCTGACACTAGCCAGGACGACGAACTGCCCACCACCTCTGCCGGCGCTAGTGGACAGGATGCCCCGCCACAGGACCAACACAGCAGCACCCCACCCCCTGCAGACGGACAACCACCACGCAAGCGGGCCCTGAAATCCAGGAACAGGACAGAGCAAGATGGCAAGACCACCGCCAGGAAATGAGACCACCCTGATTGTCCCCCCACTGTCCCACTTTGTCACCCTGTCCAGATTGGAACTGCCCCAGCTCCACTTCCAATGCCCAGATGGGCAGTGCACCTGTGAGACTAATAGACTGGACTCTGCCATGGACATTCCTCCACCATCACCCATCCCCATTTTACAACCTTCCTTGATTTTTTTTGCACTTAAATAAACACCCTTGAAAGTCCCAAAAATCTGGAGTCAGTCTATGATTTGAAACTTTGTATTATCAATTACAGTGTCATAATGGGTTACCCATTGTAAGGCTAACATACCAATGTCACACATCACAAGCCCTTCAAGGATGCAAGCAGTTGACACGTAGGTAACCACACCTGTGAAACTGAAATGGAAGGGTACAACTCAGTTAACAAATAGTGAGTGAAATGTAGGTACAGGATAGAGGTAGACGTGTGAAAGTTAATGTAATGTTAAACCAGAAAATGTTCTCACCTGTGTGTCACTGGAAATATTGCTGTATGACTGACTCTCTGTTGTCGTTTTCTCCATCCTCAGCTTCATCCTCATCACTTTCCACTCGCTCCACAGGCTCCACAACTGCCACAACACCGTCATCTGGATCATCCTCCTGCAAAAAAGGCACCTGGCGTCGCAATGCTAAATTATGGAGCCTGGAGCAGGCGATGATGATGTCGCACACCTTCTTCGGTGAGTAGAATAGGGATTCACCTGTCATATGGAGGCACCTGAACCTGGCCTTAAGAAGGCCGAAGGTGCGTTCGATAACCCTCCTAGTCCGCCCATGAGCATCATTGTACCATTCCTCTGCCCTGGTCCTGGGATTCCTCACTGGGGTCAATAGCCAGGAAAGGTTGGGGTAACCAGAGTTCCCCCAATAGCCATACACGGTGCCTCTGGAGTTGACCCATCATATCAGGGATGCTGCTATTCCGCAGGATGTAGGCGTCATGCACTGAGCCAGGGAACATAGCATTTACCTGCGAGATGTACTGGTCTGCCAAACAGACCATCTGGACATTCATCGAATGATAATTGTTCCTGTTCCTGTACACCTGTTCACTCCTGCGGGGGGGACCAGAGCTACATGGGTCCCATCAATAGCACCTATGACGTTCGGGATATGTCCAAGGGCATAGAAGTCACCTTTCACTGTAGGCAAATCCTCCACCGCAGGGAAAATGATGTATCTCCTTACGTGTTTCAGCAGGGCAGACAACACTCTGGACAACACGTTGGAAAACATAGGCTGGGACATCCCTGATGCCATGGCCACTGTTGTCTGAAATGACCCACTTGCAAGGAAATGGAGCACTGACAGCATCTGCACGTCAGGGGGGATTCCAGTCGGATGGTGGATTGGTGACATCAGGTCAGGCTCCAACTGGGTACATAGTTCCTGGATTGTGGCACGGTCAAACCGGTAGGTGACGATGATATGTCTTTCTTCCATTGTCAACAGGTCCACCAGCGGTCGGTACACCGGAGGATTCCGCCATCTTCTCATATGTCCCAGCTGACGGTGCCTAAGAAGGACAACAGCGTAGAACCAGTCACTATTCCTCCAGGTATGTACCCACTGTTACACACAAGACTACACCAGACAAAAAAGCCTTCCTGTATGTGTGTTGAGTATAGGCCTAGCTATGCATGACGCAGTAGGAAATGAAGCCATGTGGGCCTCTGAAATGGCGGCTGCTTGACCTCTAAACTGGGACAATGGGATTGTGGGGTAACTGCGCTGGCGTTGCACACCTTCGCTGTAGGCGGTCGTAGACCGCGGCGCAATGCTGCATTGGTTAACATTGGACCCTATGGGTCCCAGGAGCCAATGAACAGGTGCGCCGGCGGTGATGATGCGCACCGCCGCGGACGTCACTGCCATTTTCTATCTGTTCACTCACTAGATACCTGACCTTCGACAGGAGAGGACCTACACTGCTAGTGCTGCTGTGACCTTGGTCTGGAAGCGACGATGGCTGCTGTGTCTGGGGAAAGGGCCCCTGCTTTCACTGCACAGGAGTTGGAGAAACTTGTGGATGGGTTCCTCCCCCAGTACACGCTACTCTACGGTCCTCCAGACCAACAGGTTAGTACACAGGGAGCACGTTCTATGGGCTAGGCCTGGGTGGAGAGGGCTGGGTGGAAGAGGGAAGGGGGCAGAGTTCATAGATCAGTTATGAATGGGAATGAATGGGCCACATGGCCAGAGTAGGGAGGGGGCCACTCACATTGACGGTGCAGTTGGTAATGACTGTTCCTCTTTCCTTGTGCATGTCATGTAGGTCAGTGCCCACCAGAAGAGGAACATTTGGCGTGGCATCGCCAAGGAGGTCCGGACCCTGGGGGCCCACCAGAGACGGGGCACCCACTGCCGTAAGAGATGGGAGGACATTCGCCGCTGCAGCAAGAAGACGGCAGAGGCTCAGCTGGGGATGGCCTCCCAACGTGGGAGGGGTGCCCGTCGCACCATGACCCCCCTGATGTTCCGGATCCTGGCGGTGGCCTACCCGGAGTTGGATGGGCGCTTGAGGACATCACAGCAGACACAAGGGGGTGAGTACAACGTCATTCAGCGGACTTTGCGTGCAGTGGAGAGGTCTGGGGGGGGAGGTGGCCTGTGGGTGTCCCTAGGCTAGGGCGAGTTAGTTAGGCAAGGCCCCTCCGTAATGTAGGCCATGTGGCACTCAACCCCACCTCAGCAGAGTGCCAAGTTGAGGTATAGTTGCCCCTGTGGCATCCATGTGCGCAGATTTCCACCATTGCCATGTAGGCCATGTCCAAGAAATTGCATGTGCAAAGGTCAGGAGCACGGCGTAATGCAGGGGGCTGCTGTGTCTGTCTTGTCCGCCAACGGTAGCGGCATGCCATGCACTAAAACTCTCTTTCTTATGTCTCCCCCCCTTTTGCTGCTCTCCCTGTCCTCTTGTACATCAGCATCATCAGGCGGAGGTACAGTGGCACCGGAGCACGAGGGAGCTGCATCCCACATGGCCATGGAGGGCCACACCACAGACTCTGAATGCACCAGTGGGACGGAGGGCGAGGGGAGCTTCACGTCGGCCACCGGATCACTAACCAGCGACACAGACTAGTCCGCCGATGGGAGCTCCCCTGTGGTGGCGGCACCACCTGTGCGCCCCACCTCTACAGGTACAGCCGCCATCCCCCTTCCAGCACCGCCCTCCCAGCAGCCCCTCAGCGTTCGCCCCGTGCCCGCTCACCCAGGAGGGTGGGCATCACCTTCGCCCCAGGCACCTCAGCCCCTGCCCCTTTCACCCCTGCTGCCCTCAGTGAGGAGGCCATTGACCTCCTCAGGTCACTCACTGTTGGGCAGTCTACCATTGTGAATGCCATCCAGGGTGTAGAAAGGGAGTTGCAACACGGTAATGCATTCCTGGAGGGCATTCATTCTGGTCAGGCGACCCTTCAGCGAACCCTGCAATCTCTGGCCTCAGCACTGATGGCAGCCGTTGTCCCTGTGTCCAGCCTCCCCCCTCCAAATTCCTCCACCCAGACCCAATCCCCTGTACCCCAGCCCATCCCAAGCACACCTACAGACCAGCATGCACACAAGTCAACACACACAAGTAGCTCAAGCAAACATAGGCACCACACACACCACAGGCACTCACGCAAGCCTCACCCACATACAGACACAGCAACATCCACTGTCTCCACTGTGTCCCCCTCCTCTTCTCCCTCCTCTCTCCCAGTCTCGTCTACACACACACCTGCATGCACCACATCTACAGGCATTAGGACTCTCACCAGGACACCCAGCACCACAAGCCACTCCCCTGCACTCACCACCTCCACTGCCATTTACACGTCCCCTGTGTCCTCTCCCAGTGTGTCTGTGACGCCCCCTCCCAAAGTGCACAAACGCCGGCAATCACTCACCCAACATCCATCCACCTCACAACAGCCTCCAGTACCTGCACCTGCACCCAAAACACCTAAAGTGACACCTCCTACAACCATCTCCTCTTCCTCCACTCACAGACCCCCTCCAGCTACCCATCCCAGTGTTCGTCAGAAACTGTCCCTCTGTCAAATTGACCTTTTTGCCCCCACCCCCCCTCCAATTCATCAGTCCCGTTGTAGCGCATCAGCCAAAAAGCCTCCAGTACCAGTGGTGCGTGTTCCAGGTTTTTGGAGTGCACCGTCCACCAGGGCAGGCAGTAGGACCCGGAGCCAAGGCACTGGCAGCCCACCCCCTGTAAAGGCTCTGAAAATGGAGAGTGGACGACGGGACTGTCTTAAGACCCCTGGTGGGACAACAAGTGAGATGGGATCGAAGGGGATTGGTGAGTCAGCTGTAACTCCAACAAAGGTGGGGAAGGTCCAGAGGAAGTCTGCCCAGCCTGTTGTGAGTATCACGGCGGAGAAGTGCGCCATAATTTCCGGTGGTCCAAACACAACCGCCAGCACCGTCTTCACTGGTCCAGAGACCACCGCCAGAGTCACAACCCAGGAGGGCACAAGTATTGTCACTGGTCCAGAAACCACCACCGGAGTCACAGCCCAGGAGGGCACAAGTATTGTTACTGGTCCAGAGACCACTGCCAGAGTCACAGCCCAGGAGGGCACACGTATCGTCACTGGTCCAGAAACCACCCCGGAGTCACAGCCCAGGAGGGCACAAGTATCGTCACTGGTCCAGAAACCACCGCCAGAGTCACAGCCCAGGAGGGCACAAGTATCGTCACTGGTCCAGAAACCACCGCCGGAGTCACAACCCAGGAGGGCACAAGTATCGTCACTGGTCCAGAAACCACCGCCGGAGTCACAGGCCAGGAGGGGCCAGGATGTCATAGCCCCGCTGGGCAATGATGGAACGTCATGCCACACACCAATGCCCAGTGTAGAGATCGTCATGCCACACACCAAAGTCCAGTGTGGAGATCGTCATGCCACACACCAATGTCCGTATCAGAACCGCCATGTCAAAGCACCGTGGACAGGGCAAAGACCGCCATGGCAAAGCACCGCTGAACTGTCCTGAACCGCCATGTCAAAGCACCGCTGAACAGGGCAAAGACCGCCATGGCAATGCATCGCTGAACAGGGCAAAGACCGCCATGTCAAAGCACTGCTGAACAGGGCAAAGACCGCCATGGCAAAGCACCGCTGAACTGTCCTGAACCGCCATGTCAAAGCACCGCTGAACAGGGCAAAGACCGCCATGTCAAAGCACCGCTGAACAGGGCAAAGACCGCCATGGCAAAGCACCGCTGAACTGTCCTGAACCGCCATGTCAAAGCACCGCTGAACAGGGCAAAGACCGCCATGGCAAAGCACCGCTGAACTGTCCTGAACCGCCATGTCAAAGCACTGCTGAACAGGGCAAAGACCGCCATGGCAAAGCACCGCTGAACTGTCCTGAACCGCCATGTCAAAGCATCGCCGAACAGGGCAATGACCGCCATGTCAAAGCACCGCTGAACAGGGCAAAGACCGCCATGGCAAAGCACCGATGAACTGTCCTGAACCGCCATGTCAAAGCACCGCTGAACAGGGCAAAGACCGCCATGGCAAAGCACCGCTGAACAGGGCAAAGACCGCCATGGCAATGCATCGCTGAACAGGGCAAAGACCGCCATGGCAATGCATCGCTGAACAGGGCAAAGACCGCCATGGCAAAGCACCGCTGAACAGGGCATGCACCGTGTAGGAATGAATGGACCGCCACATCAGGCATCCTTATCCCATGTGAAGCTGGGACAGTGACAGGACAGGTACTTTCACGTGGAGACTCATCCAGTCTGGGCACCAGTCCCCCTCCAGAACCAGTGGAGACTGTTATCCACTTGAGAGACTGTGGCTTTACACTCCCCAGGATGGCACAGTGGGCAAGCCACCCACTGTAGAGACTTGAGAGACTGTGGCTTTGCACTCCCCAGGATGGCACAGTGGGCAAGCCACCCACTGTAGAGACTTGAGAGACTGTGTGTTAGACTTTTCATCCTTGGCGTGGTCTCCCTTAACTTTTTGCCTCTGTTCCCCAGGTTGTTGATGGGTGCTGGACTCTGATTTTATTGTTTTTGTTACTCTGGGCACTTTACCACTGCTAACCAGTGCTAAAGTGCAAGTGCTCCTGTTTAAAATGTGTACGTAATTGATTCTCCATGATTGGCATATTTGTTTTACTGTTAAGTCCCTAGTAAAGTGCACTAGAGGTGCCCAGGGCCTGTAAATCAAATGTTACTAGTGGGCCTGCAGCACTGGTTGTGCCACCCACACAAGTAACCCTGTAATCATGTCTCACACCTGCCACTGCAGTGTCTGTGTGTGTATTTTTACTCTGTAAATTTGACTTGGCAAGTGCACCCACTTGCCAGGCCTAAACCTTCCCTTTTCTTACATGTAAGGCACCCCTAAGGTAGGCCCTAGGTAGCCCCAAGGGCAGGGTGCAGTGTATGGATAAGGTAGGACATATAGTAATGTGGTTTATATGTCCTGACAGTGAAACACTGCCAACTTCGTTTTTCACTGTTGCAAGGCCTGTCTCTCTCATAGGATAACATGGGGGCTACCTTTAAATATGATTAAAGTGTAGATTCCCTAGAGAGTAGATGGACATGTGGAGTTTGGGGTCCCTGAACTCACAATTTAAAAATACATCTTTTAGTAAAGTTGATTTTAAGATTGTGCGTTTGAAAATGCCACTTTTAGAAAGTGAGCATTTTCTTGCTTAAACCATTCTGTGACTCTGCCGTGTTTGTGGATTCCCTGTCTGGGTCAGTTTGACAGTTGGGTTGTTTTTCACCTCAAACCAGACAGTGACACAAAGGGGGTTGGGGTGTAACCTGCATTTCCTGATTAGCCATCTCTGCTAGGAGGGAGGGGTGGAGTGGTCACTCTCATCTGAAAGGACTGTGCCTGCCTCTGACAATGCCGGCTCCAACCCCCTGCTGTGTGTCTGATGACTTGCCTGGGCAAGGCAGGATTTCACAAGTAGGTGTGAGTCCCCTTTGAAGAAAGGTGACTTCAAAGACTAAAATGGGTATAAGAAGGGCACCCAAATCTACAGACTTGAGAAACACTTCTGGAACCAAGAGGAACCTCTGCCTGGAGAAGAGCTGATAGCTGAGGAAGAAGTGCTGCCCTGCCTGTGACTGTGCTTTGTGGAGCTTTCCTGCAGTGCTGCTTCTGCCAGAGTAAGAGGGCAAAGACTGGACTGTGTGCCTTCCATCTTGTGAAGAAATCTCCAAGGGCTTGAGTTAGAGCTTGCCTCCTGTTGTTTGAAGTCTCAGGGACAGCAAAGACTTCTCCCTGCCAGCACCTGGAGTCTCTGGAGAGACTCCTGCCCCGACAAGTGGTGCCCTATCCAGTCCGTCGGCCCTTGAAAGGAAAGCTGGTGGAATCCAAGGAAATCGACTTCGGACGACTTCGGACCGACGCCGCTGCTGAATCCGGTAACGCCGCCTGCACCTGACGCCGTGACCTTCGCTGGAACGCGACGCTCTTTGCAGGCCCGACGCCGCAGTAGCCCCGCTGAAGTCCGCGACTCCGTGGAAGTCGCCGCACCACGTCGTGACCGACGCTGCTTGAAGGGCACGGATTCAACGTTTCGCACAGACGCCGCGATTCCTGACTTCGCGCTCGGCTTGTTTTCACTCTTCACCAAAGGTACTGTACTTGGGGGTCTACACGACTCCGTGTCCGGCGCCGCTGGTGTCGGCTTGTTGGGAACGACTCCGTCACAACGCCGTGTTAACATCTCATTGAAGCATTTTTGTTTCTAAGCGCTATTTTTGAGTTTAATCTTTACAAATTCATAACTTGACTTGTGTATGTCGGATTTTTGTTGTTTTGGTCTTGTTTTGTTTAGATAAATATTTCCTATTTTTCTAAACCGGTGTTGTGTCATTTTGTAGTGTTTTCATTAAGTTACTGTGTGTGTTGGTACAAATACTTTACACCTAGCACTCTGAGGTTAAGCCTACTGCTCTGCCAAGCTACCAAGGGGGTAAGCAGGGGTTAGCTGAGGGTGATTCTCTTTTACCCTGACTAGAGTGAGGGTCCTTGCTTGAACAGGGGGTAACCTGACTGTCAACCAAAGACCCCATTTCTAACACTGTGGCTTTGCACTCCCCAGGATACATCAATGGGCATGGAGCTCCGTCGTGGATCTGGCTTCGCATTCATCTGGCTGAGGTGCCCCCCCTTCCCTTCCCCCTGAGGTGCCTGTTTTCTTTCTATATGATGCCCCGGCAGTGTTCTCTCCGATTTTGGTCAGGTATCTATTGTGGGCCTCGCCCATGCATTTTTGGACTGTTGGTGACAGACATTGTTGTGTACATATCTGCACTACTTCTCGGATTGTATGTGTAAATAAGAGTGATTTTGAGATATATATATCTGTATATTTTTGTATGACATGTATATTGGCACATTACAATGTTTGCCCGAATTTCGCATTGTCTTTTCATTCTTCCGGGGGGATTGTGGGTTGTTACTGTTATTTTTGTGACTGCATTGGTGTGTATGTTGAGATATGCAAGGGTGGGGGTGTTTGGTGGGTGTCCCCCTAACTTTTGCCTCCCCCCTCCCCGTGTCGTAGGTGCAGTACTCACTGGTATCTTCTGCGCCTACGTAGCTGTTGGTCGTAAAGGAGCAGAAAAACAAGCGCAGGGAGTATTTGGAGTTCGGGCTCCATGGTGTTCTCGTTCCTCGTGGGATGTGTTCAGGTGAGCGTTTTCACATAGCAAAAGCTGTTTCCACCGTGTTTTTATCCGCGGTGAATCCGCCCCAGAAAAGGTGGCGGATTGGCGTGTTGTAATAGTGTGGGCGGTACATTGTCTCCCGCCTGTCTGTTGGCGGTAACCGCCACGCTGTTTGTCTGTACTGCTGTGGCGGTCGGAGTGTTAAAGTGGCTGTCTTTGTTGGCGGTTTCCGCCACGGTCATAATTCCCTTTTTTTTTCCGCCGGCCTGTTTGCGGTCTTACCGCCGCTTTAACACCGTCCGCCAGTGTTGTAATGACCCCCTAAAAGCTCAAATTACACATGAAACTCTAAAAAAAAGATAATAACCTTAGGTTGCTTTTTGGAGCTGGCAGCGTATGCGCCAGGCTGTCACTAAATACTTGCTTACTGGAAGAATTACATCGACTGAATTGTGGCTTTTTAACACCCGTAGAGCCATGGAACAGTTCTTAAATCCCATAGCCCTACAAATATTGCAAATCCATTTTGATCGCGGAATCGCATTGGCTGGACAGAAGAACATAAAATGTTGGATGGTTTCGAAGGTACTGCCACAGGCAGGGCATATATCAGGAAGACTGATCGGCCCCCACCTATGAATCAATGACATCAGGGGCAAAGAGCAGAAACGTAACCTTGCAAATAGACTTTTTCCCTGCAGATCCGGTATGATATCCAAATAAGATTGAAACTTTGGAGACCATTTAAGATCAATAAAAGAATTAGTTAAACAACTGTGAGATTTGCAGGTTATATTGTTATCCCTAACATAAGACCAATAAGTTAGCTTTAAAACATTTTTATGCCGTCTCTCTAGTTTGTGAGGATTTTCCCAATAATCGCCCAAACCCAACAAACAAAACCAATGGGACACATGACAAATCCAGGGGAGAGTATTAGCATTTTTACATTTTAATAGGTCAAGTAATGAGGTCTTGTATGTATCTAGTTCAAGGGTAATCCATAGCCTGATCCAATAAAGGAGGGGTCTTAAAATAACTAGATCTGCTACTTGACTTAACCCCAGATCCAAAAGCACCAGAGCATGGACACCAGAGCATGGGCACGCTATCAAAGTCCTCACAAAGTTGTTTTCCCCACTGAGATATTATTGCAGTTGAAGAAACCCCATACTTCCGCTCCATACAGGGCTGCATCTTGTGCCTTAGCTATATAGATCTTTATTGCTGGGGAAACAGCTTTTGCAAAGGAACTTTGGTAGAAGCGCAGTATGGATGAGGCTCTGTGTTGTAACAGCCCTGCGCTTTTTGTGATCTGCTCTTCCCATGATAGTTTACTAGTTAGCCTGACTCCCAGATAGTCTATAGAGCTAACTTCCTTCAAGGGGACTCCATCAATATAAATGGAACATCTTTTACTAGGCCCTTTGGATAACACCATCAGTTTTGTTTTATTAATGTTAACCTCCAACCCGTGATCGCTACAAAATAAATTGAACCGATCAACAAGATTTGCAACCCCATCGATGTCTTGGAAATGAGGAGAGAATCGTCTGCGAAAAGCAGGATAGGGATTTTTTGTTTTTTCAAGGAGGGAGCATCATTCTGGCATGTGGACACAGCCTTCACTACTTCATTAATAAATAAAGTAAATAGTAAGGGGGCTAGCACACATCCTTGGTGGACTCCCCTTCTAATTGGAATCTGCTCTGTCAGTTCGCCTTGTTCACCCCACCTCACTTGGGCATAAGTATTTTCATGTAATCGTTTTAACAGGAGTAATAAGTCCTCTGGAACTCCCAATCTGCCCAGCACTTCCCACAGTTTAGCTCTTGGGACCAGGTCAAAAGCAGATCGCAAGTCTATAAATACTACATATAAACATTGCTTGGCGATAAGAACATATTTCCAATACAATATGGCCAATCGAAAGACCTGGTCTACCGTGCTGGTATTATCACGGGACCCTGCCTGTAACTGGGAAAGAATTTGGTGCTCTTCAACCCAGCTAGTTAGCCTCTGTAGAATTTGTTTAGCGAAAATCTTTTGTAAGTTGTCTATAAGGCTAATTGGCCTGTAGTTGGCTGGAAGGTTAGCATTTCCTTTTTTATAGATGGGTATAATTTCGGTCCCCTTCCATGTACCCGGGATTTGTCCCCCTGCAGCTATACTATTTGAAAAGGCATTAATATACCAGGACCAGATGTTTGGTTCCGATCTATAAAGATCTCCAGGAAGTTTGTCCGGTCCGGGTGCTTTGCCAAGTTTCCGACTGTTTATAGCCTCAAGGGTTTCTTCTACTTTAAAAATGAGATGACCCTTAGGGATACACTGGGCCCCCACTTGGAGGGGCGTGCTGGGGTTCAAATCCAATAGCATTGATGAGGAGTGGACTACATTAGTGTCCGTTGAGCCCTCTGGTAGGGCATAAAGGGTGAAAAAATGTTCTACCCAGCTTTCTAGTTGTATGTGGTTGCTGGGGCAACTCCTACCTCAATTTTCTCTTTTAGACAGAAGTTCCCAAAAACGCTTATTATTATTCTCTCTAGAGGCATTTAATAATTCCTGCCACAAGGAATCCTCCCACCGCTTTTTTGCATTGGACAGGGTTTCTTTATATAGGGACCTAGCTTGTTTAATCTCCACCTGGGAACCAGACTGCTTTTAGCCCAGACTTAGCCTTTAAGCACCTCTCATCGATCCATCCCTTACGTTCCCCTTTTCCTTCACATGGCTTTGACCGTCTTGATTTGTAAAAAAAAACCTCGTAGCTGAATGGCCATGCTATCATGTATTTTAAGAATCGGAATATTCCCCACAGCCTGGTCTTCGTACTCGGCTAAACTATTTAAGAAAATTTGGTATATTGCTCTAATATGATGTGGGTTGGACATCACTTTTGGCCAAGTAATCTTAGTGAATTTATTATTCCAGCATGGTGGTGGGATTGTTGTAATATGATTATTAAGTGTTCCCCTGAACATTTCTCTGGAGAAGGTAAGAAGCAATGGGAAGTGATCGCTATCGCTTCTCACTACTACTTTCCTGTCTTCCAAGTGGGGCCACAACCTAATATCAACTAAGAAATAATCAATAGTGCTTGTGGACTTGCCCCTTTTAAACGTTGGTGCAATGTTCATATCAGATGGCGCCCTGCCATTGCAGGCCCTAAGGCTGTGTTTTAAACATAGTGTAGCTAATAGTATGGCCACCCGAGATTTTTTACAGGGTCGAGTAGTAGATAGTTGCGGGATCCCCCACAGCTCATCCTCTTCGTCGGTTAGGTCACTAATAAGGGTGGAAGGTTCAAAGGTACAATTAAAATCTCCAGCTACAATTAAAATAGTCGAGGGGTGAAGGCTTTCTACAAATTCGGACAAAATGGCGTGAGACTCAGAGCTGCATGAGACTGATCGTATATAGACATTAACAATAACAATTGATAAGCTTCTTTGGAACGTAATGCACATAGCTTTTATATCTACAAAATCAATTTCCAGAAGTTTGTAGTCACACTGCAGGTTCTTGTTTACAAGTAGTAACAACCCACCTTTCACCCGGCCCGACCCCTTCTCTGAAGGTATAGCAGGAACACTGAATGAAAGAAATCCATCTATAATGATAGCATCCTCTACCCAAGTTTCCTAAAAGAGACAAATATCTATATCCTTAATAAAAAAGGCCCATTCGCTATAATCTAATTTCTTTGCCAAACCAGCAATGTTCCAAGACATGAGTTCTAATGTACATTTGCCTTTGTTTATCACCACAGTTGAGCAACCAGCGTCCCCCGGGCCCAAGTCATTACTACAGATGTCTAGTGTTGGTACTTTATTATTCCCCTTTGAATGTGAGACCTTGGAACAGGCCATCACATGAGTCACTGATTCAGAAGTCAGTCATACAGAATCAGGCAGCGGCCCAAGATCGGTAGCTACCTTACATAGAACACCTCCACAGGAATTAGTTGAGCCATCTGGTCCATCCGGTCCCATATCTAGTCCAGGATTGTGTGGGTTTAACATAAGTCTTATCCCCCCAATAGTTGTTACACTGTTCGAATGGGTGCGAGAATCAAAATCCATTAGTTGAGTCACCATGGTCTCATCTTCAAAATGGATAGTAATTATATCAAAATTGGTCCCTGGGGTGCTGTTTCTCTCAGACGATATTATATCAGAACGAATGACAGAGAGGCAACTTCATCGGGAGTGTATCCAGTGTGTGACTTTATTAATCAAAGAGGCTTGGTTCTTAACTGACCCTGGCGATAACTTTGGAACATTGATCAAATAGATTTTATTTGTTCCATGACTTGTACACAAATCCTGTTCTTTGATGGCTGTGTTCTCAGTGTTGTTACGGGAGGAAGTATTGTTGTTGTAGTAGGTTTTATGTGGCCTGTTGGGGAATTGTGTAGAACTATCCTCTTGGACAGTTTCCGGGGGGTCAGATCCATTAATCCTACCTCTGGCTCTACCACTAGTTGAGTTGCTCGCCCAGTTCCCTTGACGGTCCCTGTATCTGGGTGCATTTTCAAACCTCCTTTTGGGCCTCAAGTTATCTTTGGTGGGGTTGCAGCGGTAATCTTCCCTCCCTTGTGAAATTGTCCCCCCTCTGATGGGGAGACAAGAATTATCCCTTGACCCACCCCCCTTATTTGGGGCAGAAGAGGGGAATACTTATTTTCCCCGACATCTCCACAAACCATGCAAATCCCTTCACAAGCACAGTTATTCCCTTGCTGGTGCACAAGGTTGCTCTTCAAAAGATCTATTAATACTAGAACCAATCCCTTGACTTCATCGACTCTCTGGAGAACTGTAGCCAGGTTGCCTGTGCTAGCTGCTGATTCATTACCTTCCGGATCAGACTGGGAGATCAATGGGATAACACTAGGATTAGATATTCCAACTACAGGCTTGGACACACTCACGGGCACAGGCGAATCCTCTGTTACCAGCAGTGGTTCAAAGCAATTAGTACACAATAGACTTGGAACCACCTTAACCACCTTAATCACCGGGCTCAACGGAAGGAAAAACAGTGTATTTGGTACCTATGGGGAACCCCCGTGGGAAGCTGGAGGACTCACTATACTAAGAATGGGTTTTGGAGTGGGGTCCCTACAATTGTGCGGGCCCCCATCTCCATCGACCTCTGTTGTTGCATCTGGAGGATTCCTCTTCCCCTTCTTTTTAAAGATCTCCGAGATTTTTCTATCCTTGGGGGGGCCTTTCTTTGGATTATTTATCCCCATGGTTTGTGTACCTAGCATAGACTCAACTTCTTTGACTAAAAGATCTATTTCGTCAAGTGGATTTAACTTATTAGATGGGCCCAAATTCAGGGATCTATTTTGGCGGTTTTTCGCTATTTTTGTTCCCTTAGTTTGCGCTGGTAAATCTACAGCCTTCCTTTTCCCCATGATAAAAAACACTCATAAAATCAATAAATACAAATACTAGAAAAAAAGGGTAACTCTCTTACTTGTATATAGAATGTCCTGTCACTGGAGTATCTGGCCATACCTGCCAAGCCTCTTCCAGAAAGTAGCAGCGTCCCACTCGTCGGCTAAATACTTGTTTAAATAGGTCCCTCCGGATAGTAGCCACCAATAACAGGAGGGAAACTTGTAAAAGAGGCCTGCTATTAATGCAACTGTAGAGGTGAACATTCTCTTCCAGGGGATCCTCATCAATAGTCATAAACATTGAATATTCCCGCCCTTGTGCGGGGACCCCGGAGCATATATATATAAAATACATACATATTATCATGTGTAAAACAGCAATGCAGGCTATAATCATAAATAGGCTAAAATGCTTTATTTCTATGCAAGTTTGTTTTTTTTTTTTTTTTTTATATTATAAAATCACAATAGATCATAAATATCTACCTAAGCCTCAAAAACTGGACTTAGGGAAGTAAACAGCAGTAAATATCAGAGAAAAATAGAAAAAACCACATTGAAAAACAATGAAGCATTCTTAGCCAATAGGCTGCATGCAGGTTAACACAGGAGAACCATAAAAACTTTGGCACCGTGCCTTTAAGACCCTGAGCACCTCCAGTATCCCACCATGCCTCAGGGGTGAAGGGAAGGTGACAGTTGGTTCACAGTTAGGTCAGTTCTTTTTTCCGGCTTCTTCTGAGAGGATCCTGGAGCATTGAGCTCTCAGTTTTTCTGAGTTTTCCTCAGAAAAATTCTTTACAAAAGCGTTTTTTAACTTTTCACTCGACAAGTAACATCTTTGTCTGAGCTAGGAAGGTTTTTTCTGACAGAAAAATGCCATCTCTTTTTGTAAAATGTCCCTCTTGTGGGAAGAAGAAAGCCCAGTCAGACCCACACTCTCTGTGTATTGTCTGCCTGCCACAGAGTCACTGTCCTGACACCTGCAACTATTGTAAGAACATGTCAAGGAGGACTCTCAAAGACAGAGAGAAGATCAGGCTACATGGGCTTCAGGAGAGGAAAAAGTCAACATCCTCTTCACTTCCCAGACCTACAGCAGAAGGAATGGCCCGATCGACGTCGACAGGTAGGATTGTACCTGTTTGTTCTCCATCGACGTCATCGGCACCACCGTCTCACCGGCATAGATCGCCGTCGACGGCGACCAGACCGACGTCGAGGGACAAAACGTCGAAACATGGACACAGGGGTACATCTCCGTCGACGGCAGGCCGCCGTTCGGCGTCGAGTCATCTCCGGCGCTCCCGTTCGCCGTTGAGAACGTCTCACCCCTTGGCGTCGAAGGACACGACACCAAAAACATCTCGACGGCATGAACATCCGCCGTCGACCACTCGCCGCTCAACGTCGAGACACACGACGGCGAGTAGGTCCAGGTCCCGCGATAGGCGATCGGCGTCAAGACACTCGACGGCAAGACCTCCGACGTCAAGACCTTCGACGTCGAGAGCAGACCAGCCATCGCAACCTTCGACGTCGAGGATGCAATCGACGTCGACACAACCTGCAGCTGTGTCACAGGCAGTAGAGCCAGCGGACAAAGCTCCCTCACCGGTGGTCTCTATAAGGAGTGCATCATCCCATTCCAGAGCATCGGGGCATGTTTCTCCCATCACAGCATCCCCGGATTCACAATACTCGAGGATGTATTCTCCTACTGCCTCATTACCGAGAACGCCATCGCCTACAGCTAGAGCAGGACGGGCTCGTTCTGCTTTTCGTCAGCCGACCACAAGACCTGCACACTCTGCTACAGCCTCTCGGAGCAGGTCCCGTTCCCGAAGGAGAACCAGGTCACGAACACCACGCAGAAGATCACCTTCTTGGTCTTCTTCAGGATCGTCTGTGGGGCGCTACTCCCCCACACTCACAGATTCTCCACCTGCTAGGATTTCCCCGGTGGATGATATCACCACTTTTAATGAGGTTCTTCTAAGGGGAGCGCAGAAGCTAAATATTGAGGTACCGGAACCGGCCACCTCATCCTCAGTTATCTTTGAGACCCTACAACACAGATCAGTCTCGAGAAAACTGCTGCCACTAGTACCGGGTTTGCTGCAACCGACTATGGACACTTTTCTGTCTCCAGCCACTCTCAAGTCTGCCCCGGCTAGGATTCAAAAGAAATACAAAGCTCCGGAACAAGATCCTTTATTCCTGCGGAAGGATCCGCCACCGGACTCTGTGATCTTAGCCGCAGCCAGAAAAACACACTCTGTGGCATCATCTTCCACAGTCCCCCCGGATAAGGAGAGCAGACACCTAGACTCTCTGGGGAGAAAGATGTGCGGTACGGCGGCATCTGCTATGAAGGTCTCCAGCGCCTCAGCACTTCTGGGCAGATATGACCGCTCTCTGTGGGACTCACTCCACAGATTTACAGAAAAGTTGCCCAGGGAAGATAGACAGGACTTCCAGGAAATCTTGCAGGAAGGGGGCCTAGTATCTAACCAGGTCATCAGCGCGGCGGCGGACGGGGCGGATTTGGCTGCGCATGGGTATGCGCACGGAATCTGCGCTAGGAGGTCTTCCTGGCTACGGCTCACGGGTCTGAAACAGGAAGCACAGCAGCGCATTTTGAACCTCCCATTCAGCGGGAGTTCGTTGTTCGGTACCCACACGGATGAAGAGATGGCCCGAATGAAAACGGAAGTCGACACGATGAGGGCAGTGGGCCTGGAATGTAAAAAAGACTTCAGGCGGAGGTACAGGCCGTATGACAGACGACCATTCCAGCAGAGGGTTCAAACCCCTCACTGGTCTCAAAGGCCACAACAACGACAGGGACGTCCCCTGTTTCAGGCACGTAGACCCACAAGAGACAGAGGGTCAAGTAGACCTCAACAGTCTACAGCAAAGACACCATCAAAGCAATGAGGCATTGCTTCCCTCAGCACTGTGCACCACTCCGGTGGGGGGAAGTGTTACGCATCATCTTCGCGAGTGGCACTCAATCACAAAAGACAAATGGGTGCTCAATATTGTCGAACATGGCTATTCTCTCCTTTTCAAAAAACCTCCTCCACACTTGCCGCCAGCAAGGTGTTTTCCTTCTCATCTCAGCCTGCTACGCAAGGAAGTTCTCGCACTCCTACAAAAGAAAGCTGTAGAAAAGGTTCCTCCGGCACAAAAAGGAAAAGGAGTGTACTCCCGTTACTTTCTGGTGGCGAAAAAAGGTCAACAGGGCCTCTTCAGACCAATTCTGGACTTACGGCTCCTGAACAAGTACATAAGAAAACAAAAGTTCAGGATGCTAGCCCTTCACCAGATTGTCCCGCAACTGCATCAGGGAGACTGGATGTGCTCCATCGACCTACAGGATGCATATTTTCACATCCCAATAGCAACCAAACATCGGAAATTTTTACGTTTCCAGATAGCGTCACAGCACTACCAATTCAGAGTCCTTCCATTCGGCCTGAAGTCTGCACCCCGAGTCTTTTCAAAATGTGTAGCAGTGGTAGCGGCACACCTTCGAAGACAAAAAATATTCGTCTACCCCTACCTGGATGACTGGCTAGTGAAGGCCTCATCTCCGGATCAGGCGAGAAAACATCGAGATATCGTTCTAAGAACTTTCGAGTCTCTAGGTCTTCAAATCAACCACGACAAGTCAACCTTGATTCCAACACAAAACCTCCACTACCTGGGAGCGATACTAAACACAGAGCTCCAAAGAGTGTATCCTTCGGAGGAACGACTTTTATCAATCCACAGGAAGTGTCAACATCTATTAACAACCGATGCACCTACAGCTCGTCAGGTGACATCGCTTCTGGGCTCCATGGCTTCATGCATCTTCATTGTCCCGAATGCCAGGCTACGCATGAGGCCCCTTCAGGAGGCATTAGAGAACAATTGGAGCCAAAAGACTGGTCACTGGGAGGACAGAGTTCGACTACCAGCAGTGGCTTTTCAATCACTACAATGGTGGATGCACAGACCTCACCTGTCGATAGGTCCTCCGTTTCACCAGACAATTCCAGTCGACACTCTGGTAACGGATGCGTCTCTTCAGGGTTGGGGTGCTCATCTGGGTTCCTTCCAAGCTCAGGGTCTGTGGTCCGACAAGGAAAAGAACTATCACATAAATCTACTGGAACTCAGAGCAGTCCATCTGGCTCTCAAATCTTTCTCTCCATTGGTTCAGGGGAAATCTATCCTAATTCAGACAGACAATACAACCACAATGTATTACCTGAACAAACAGGGGGGAACAAGATCACTACCTCTGTCTCGAGAATCCCAAATGATATGGCATTGGCTCCTGGCCAGGGGAATGTCTATCACAGCGGTACACCTGCCAGGTCAGCAAAACGTAGAGGCAGATTTCCTGAGCAGACATCTGGAAGACGCGCACGACTGGGTGCTACACGACGAAGTCGTCGAGGACATCTTCGGTCAATGGGGTCGACCTCAGTTGGATCTCTTTGCAGACGAAACAAACAAGAAATGCCCAGACTTCGCGTCCAGGTTCTGCCGTCCGGGATCTCAAGGGAATGCCCTGTTGATCAACTGGTCAGGGACATTTCTCTACGCCTTTCCACCGATTCCCCTCATACCGGCAGTAATCAACAAATTTTACAACTCCAGAACCAGAATGATTCTGATAGCGCCACAATGGCCCCGCCAATTCTGGTACACGGACCTACTCAACTTATCGGAAAGACCTCACAGGAGGTTGCCGTGCAGACCGGATCTCCTGAGCAGAATGGAAGGCAGAATCCTACATCCCAACCTTCCCTCTCTGAGCTTGACAGCATGGCTCCTGAATTCCTACAGTATGGGCACCTAGGGCTCTCACAGGAGTGCATGAGCATCTTGAAAGAGTCAAAACGACCTTCCACGCGGCGTTCTTACGCTTTTAAGTGGAAGAGATTTTACATCTGGTGCTCTCAACAAGGTATAAATCCCATACGAGCTCAGGAGGACGTCATACTATCCTATTTACTTCATCTGGCGAAGTCTGGTCTGCAGGTATCTTCTATTAAGGTTCATTTATCTGCAATTACAGCGTATCGTAAGTCGCCTTCTCAGGAATCCTTCTTTACGATACCTGTAGTCAAGGATTTTTTAGAAGGCTTGAAAAAGGTTTTTCCTCCCATTCGGAGACCTTCTCCTCCATGGGAACTGAATGTAGTCCTGTCAAAACTTATGGGCCCTCCCTTTGAACCTATCCACAAGGCCTCTTTACAGCACCTTACGTGGAAGACGGCTTTTTTGGTGGCCATTACTTCAGCGAGGAGGGTCAGCGAAATTCAGGCTCTGTCTTGCAGAGAACCGTACACGGTTTTTCACGATAATAGAGTGGTTCTGCGAACTCACCCATCTTTCCTTCCGAAGGTGGTGTCAGAATTCCATATCAATCAGACTATATCTTTACCGACTTTCTTTCCCAATCCGGAGACTCCGGCTGAGAAAGCATTGCATTCTTTAGACTTAAAAAGAGTGCTGAAATTCTATTTGGACAAAACAAAACCGATTAGACATTCTAACCATTTGTTTCTGAATTATGGTCATTTAAGAACAGGAGAGGCAGCGTCTAAACGAACTATATCAAGATGGATTGTGTCTTGTATTGTTAACACTTACCAACTGGCTAATAAGCAATTACTGGCTAGGCCAAAAGCGCATTCCACAAGGGGAAAAGCGGCTACTGCTGCCCTCCTTAACAATGTACCAATTTCCGAGATTTGTAAGGCTGCTACATGGAAGTCTGTGCATACCTTTACTAAGCATTACTGTTTAGACTCGGATGCAAGAGCGGATGCCCAGGTGGGGCAGGCCTCTCTTAGAAATCTATTTGCATGAATATGTATTCTTTCCTGCACTTCTTTCGGACAGTCCGCAGAGTTTAGGGATGGGCTTGCTAATCTATTCAATGTTTATGACTATTGATGAGGATCCCCTGGAAGAGAAGGATTAGTTACTTACCTGTAAATCCTAGTTCTCTTCCAGGGGTATCCTCATCAAAGTCATAAACAACCCACCCTCCTCCCCGGACTTAAGTCTCCTAGAAGTGCAGGACAGATTATCTTTCTGATCAGTTACACAGATTGTCACCGTAAAAAAAGTACTGACCTAACTGTGAACCAACTGTCACCTTCCCTTCACCCCTGAGGCATGGTGGGATACTGGAGGTGCTCAGGGTCTTAAAGGCACGGTGCCAAAGTTTTTATGGTTCTCCTGTGTTAACCTGCATGCAGCCTATTGGCTAAGAATGCTTCATTGTTTTTCAATGTGGTTTTTTCTATTTTTCTCTGATATTTACTGCTGTTTACTTCCCTAAGTCCAGTTTTTGAGGCTTAGGTAGATATTTATGATCTATTGTGATTTTATAATATAAAAAAAAAAAAAAAAAAAAAAACTTGCATAGAAATAAAGCATTTTAGCCTATTTATGATTATAGCCTGCATTGCTGTTTTACACATGATAATATGTATGTATTTTATATATATATGCTCCGGGGTCCCCACACAAGGGCGGGAATATTCAATGTTTATGTCTTTGATGAGGATACCCCTGGAAGAGAACTAGGATTTACAGGTAAGTAACTAATCCATACTACTCAGTTTAAGCTGTGTAGTATAATCTGTACTCTCTTGGGTAACAGCTAGCCTCTTTACTGCTGGCGAAATAGGGGGGCCGAGCCCGGTCTCCGACGAGCACAGGACGAGCCCGCCCTTGGCCTGGGCTTCGCATGGGCGCCACCCGCGTGCATCCCGCGAGGCGGGAGCGCTACCAGGAATTTAAAGGGCTCCTGCCCTTTGGTATACTGCTGCTGACTCCCCCTCGGCCCCCCAGGTGCCGTAACACACGTCCCGCGAGGCGGGAGCGCTACCAGGAATTTAAAGGGCTCCTGCCCTTTGGTATACTGCCGCTGACTCCTCCTCGGCCCCCCAGGTGCCGTAACGCGCGTCCCGCAAGGCGGGAGCGCTACCAGGAATTTAAAGGGCTCCTGCCTGCGTCTTTCATAAACAAATTATAAAGCCCAACATAGTCATGCACTTCATTTCCAGTTTCCCAACTATCCAGTGTTTTCACTGAGTAGTCTACAAAATCAACCCAGGTCTGGTTTGAGGATTTTTGAGCCCCCCTGAACCTAATTCCATACTCCTCAGTGGAGAATCCAAAGCCCTCAATCAGGGTAGCCTTCATGAGGCCATAGGATTCTGCATCTTTTCCAGAGAGTGTGAGGAGTCTATCCCTACACTTTCCAGTGAACATTTCCCAAAGGAGAGCTCCCCAGTGAGATCTGTTTACTTTTCTGGTTGCTCAAGCCCTCTCAAAAGCTGTGAACCATTTGGTGATGTCATCACCATCTTCATATTTAGTTACAATCCCTTTTGGGATTTTCAACATGTCAGGAGAATCTCTTATGTTGCTGCCACCATTGATGGGACCAAAACCCTTCTCTTGTCTTTCCCTTTCTATGGCTAGGAGCTGTCTCTCTAAACCCAATCTTTAAGCCGTTTCCTTACAATGTACATATACAATACATGATCTAGGCCTCAAATAGAATAACTGGCACAGTCATTTTGTAATGTAGACCCAAACTGAAATGTTAACCAATCAGATTGCCTCACCCCTTAGAACCTCTTGTAAGGAGCTGCCTTCCCTCAGATTTTCCACTGCACGTTGTGCTGCGGAGTCTCCTTTCAGCTCTGCTCAATATTTTCTCTCAGAACATCTACTACTTCAGTTTTGGGACATTTCTTTTCTTCTCTGGTTATTCAAACTGGCTGTCATGTCAGAGACACCAAGGAAAGGCCTTTTTGGATCCTGTGCCTCTTGCTTGAAGAAAAGATTATGGGCCTCATTACAACTTTGGCAGGTGGCAATCTCCGCCCGCTAAGTTGTAACCGCCGTGCGGTCGCCAATGCAAATGGAGCCGGCGGTGTTGGCGGCTGTGCAACCGGTGTAGTTGCACCCGTCGCGCTTTTCTGAAAAGCTGTGTGGGGCTGTGCCAGGGCGCCCCCGAGGGGCCCCGCGACTCCCCTTCCCGACAGCCTTTCCATGGCGGTTCCTACCACCATGAAAAGGCTGGCGGGAAGGGGACTCGTAATCCCGGATTAAAACCGCCAGGACCAACATGGCAGAAAACCGCCGGTCCTGGCGGTGCGAAGCGCCGCGGTCGTAATCCCCGAGTTTGCACCGGCAGTCTGTTGGCAGTTCGACCTCCAAAACAGCCCTGGCGTTCTTTGACCGCCATGGTTGTAATGAGGCCCTATATGTGGATGAACCACACGAGGAATGCACTTACTGCTTATATCACAGTCATAAAACAAAGACCTGCAAAATATGTAGAAAATTCTCTATAAAGACTTTGAAAGACAGAGAGGGTCGCCTGCTGTTGTGGCTTCAGAGGGGGAATACTGGCCACTTGGCCTCTGATGAGGACAGTGTCTCCTCCTCTATTTCTGCTCGCAAAACACCTGTTAAAATAAAGCAGGAGGGCTCGGATATTCAAGAGCCACCTAAGAAAATGGCACAAAAATCAGCTGGGACATCTTCTAAAAGTCATAGCTGTTCGCAGAGGAAGAAAACAGGCACAGAAACCCTTAAACAAATCATCAAAAAGACTGTTTCTGAACCAGCTACTCCACCTCCTAAGGTTCTCCACAAGTTCAAGAAGCCAAGTTCAGCACCGTTGATGGCGCGTCATCATCAACGGTACTCTCGTCGACGACTGTTTCATCAGTGACGCTGGTTGTAGTCACTCTTTTAGTGTTGATGGCAGCAGCTGCAAGATCCTCGTCGACGACGCTATTATCCTCGTCGATGGGACAACCCATTTCGTCAGCGTTATTCTCATCGACAACACTGCCGTCGACAATTGATCTCACGACAACGCTCCTGTGGTATTGCCAAAGCTGGACAAGAAATATAAAGCGGCAGAGGACGCCCCTGCTTGCCTGGTGGGTCATCTAAAACCAGATTCAGTGGTTTCTCCGGCTGCCCAGCAATGCTCTAGAAACCCTTCAGCAACTCTATCTGCACCTCCAGACAAAGATGTTAGGCGCCTTGATAACATTGGGAAAATATTTTCTGCCATGTCTGCCATTGTAGTTCATGACACAAATTCCCTGGCGCTCCTGGGCAGATATAACAGGCAACTATGATGGACATTTCGCACTCTGTCGACGATCTTCCAGATTACAACAAGTCGGAGGCGAGAAAGATTCTCATTGAAGGTCAATGCACATCTGCAGAGGTTATTGACTGTGCTTTGGACATTGCAGCTATGGGGTTTCGGCTATTGGCTGGTTCAGCTGTCCTAAAACGCCAAGGGTGGCTTAACGCCACAAATTTTAGGCCGGATGTACAAACTAAGATCCTTGACCTCCCTTATGATGGGCAGGACCTTTTTGGTAAACATGTGGATGATGCTCTTCAAGCAATCAAAGCAGACACAGATACTGCCAGGTCTTTCAGGTCACTGCAGTATAAGCGCACACCCCTTCGAGGAGCCAGGGGTAGAGGCCACTCTTCCTTTCGAGGTGGTTAGCAATTATTCAGGTACCAAACTTATTCCTCTCAATACCAATCTTCCAGACCCCAATACCATCAGAGACAACCTCCGGCGGTGGCATACAACAGACCTCCTCGTAGAGGGAAGTCGGGAGACAATCAAAGGGCACCTCCTGCAGGCAATGACAGCCTCCAGGGGCCAGCTACCTCTCCTTCTTTGACACATCACCTGCATCGTTGGCGTCAGATCACAAACAACAAGTGGGTTCTTGACATAATAACTTATGGTCATCTGCTAGAGTTCACTTACATGCCCCCTGAGACTTCGCCTTTCCGGGAATGTCAACAGCATCTGCATCTTCTACTTCTGGAAATAGATGTCATGTTATCAAAAGGGGCAATAGAGGTAGTCCCTTATTCTCAAAAAGGAAGCGGTTTCTATTCTCGCTTCTTGCTAATCAGGAAGAAATCTCGTTTGTGGAGACCCATCCTGGATCCGAGGCAGATCAACAAATATCTAAAGAAGCAATCCTTCCGCATGGTGACACTGAAGGATGTTTTGCAACTTCTCAAGAGGAGATTTCATGGCTTCCCTAGGTCTGTAGGATGCCTACTTCCACATACCCATTCACCCCAAACACAGGAAATTCTTAGGATTCATGGTAGCCGTCCAGCACTTTCAATTCAAAGTGCTACCTTTTGGATTCAAATCCTCTCCCCCGATTTTCACAAAATGCTTAGCCCCTGTTGCAGCATACCTAAGGTGCTTCAAACACCAGATATTCCTATATCTGGATGACTGGTTACTGAAAGCTCCCGGCATCCACTCTCTACGCCACTCTTTAAAGACCACGTTACGCGTATTCCATCAACTAGGTCTCACTCTCAACTGAGAAAAGTCCCATCTTCAGCCTATCAGCCGAATAGTTTTCCTGGACACGACTCAAGTAAAGGAGTCCCCGGCGGAGGAACGGCAACTCAAGCTTGTTACCCTAGCAGATACAATTCGGAAAAGAAAGTTTCTTTCAGTTCGAAAGTTCAAGTTGTTACTGGGTATGATGTACTCCTGTATCAATCTAGTTCCCCACTGTCGCCTTCGGATGCGCCCTCTACAAGAAGAGCTCGACAAACAGTGGAAACAGACGCAACGTTCCTTCGGGGACATCATACAGATAACAGTAAGGATCGTCGACTCCCTCAATTGGTGGTCAACACCGATACTCATCTCCAAGGGTTTAGGATTCATAGCTCTGGTCCCTCCATTTACGATAACAACGGATGCTTCGATGGAGGGATGGGGTGCATGCCTTCAAGATCTTCAAGTGAGTGGCAGGTGACCCCCTCTCATGCTACTCTTCACATCAACCTCCTCGAGCTCAGAGCTGTGTACCTGGCAATGCCGGCTTTTCTGCCAAGAATCCGAGGCTCATCGGTGCTTGTCTGAACGGACAATGCGACCACCATGCACTACAACAACAAACAAGGAGGGTCTCATCTGCTGTCCAGAGAAGCTCAAACCCTTTGGACCTGGTGCATTCAACATTTAGTGCACATACGAGCAGAACATCTTCCGGGAGTGAGCAACACCACAGCAGACTCACTAAGCAGGCTCGCACATCTTCCCACGAGGGGGAGCTGAATCAGAGGAGGCGATTTTTCTCAGGTGGAGAAAAACAAATCTGGACCTGTTTGCGACGTCCTGGAATGCGAAATGCCGGATTTATGCAAGCTGGCATCACCACCCAAGGTCGTGGGGAAACGCCCTTTCGATAGCATGGTTAGGGATTTATGCTTACGCTTTTCCTACGATACCTCTTCTTCCACAGGTTATCAGTAAAATCAAATCAGAACCCTGCCAGATAATCCTAATTGCTCCAGCCTGGCCACGTCAGCCGTAGTACACAGAACTCCTGTTGCTGTCCTCGTGTCCTCCCTTCAGGTTAGCACCTATACTGGAGCTACTAACCATCAGACAGGGCCAAGTGAGGCATCTGGATCCCAAGTCTCTCAGATTATGTGCATGGCTCCTGAGTTCAATGAGTTTGGCCATTTGAATATTCCTAATGACTGCAAATATATTTAGCTAAAGCATGTGCTGATAGCACTAGTAAAATGTACAAATTAAAATGGAAATGGTTTTATTTATGGTGTGTTCTTAATGGTATTCATCTGCTTACATCTGCTCCGCTTGGAGGTAATAACCATGCTGAAGAAAGGGGCTATAGAGTCTGTTCCACACTCCCAGAGGGGAAAAGGTTTCTCCATGGCCATATGGGATGCAGCTCCCTCGTGCTCCGGTGCCACTGTACCTCTGCCTGATGATGCTGATGTACAAAAGGACAGGGAGAGCAGAAAAGGGGGGGGGGACAGAAGAAAGAGAGTTTGAGTGCATGGCATACCGCTACCGTTGGCGGACAAGACAGACACAGCAGCCCCCTGCATTACGCCGTGCTCCTGCCCTCTGCATATGCAATTTCTGGGATATGGCCTACATGGCAATGGTGGACATCTGCACACATGGATGCCACAGGGGCAACTAGACCTGTACTTGGCACTTTGCTGAAGTGGGGTAGAGTGCCACATGGCCTGCATTACGGAGGGGCCTTGCCTACCGAACTCGCCCTGGCCTAGGGAAACCCACAGCCCACCTCCCCCACCCAGACACCTCCACTGCACGCAAAGTCAGCAGAATGAGAGTTTACTCAACCCCTTGTGGCTGCTGTGATGCCCTCAAGCGCCCATCCAACTCCGGGTAGGCCACCGCCAGGATCCGGAACATCAGGGGGGTCATGGTGTGACGGGCACCCCTCCCACGATGGGAGGCCATCCCCAGCTGAGCCTCCGCCGTCTTCTTGCTGCAGCGGCGAATGTCCTCCCATCTTTTCCGGCAGGGGGTGCCCCGTCTCTGGTGGACCCCCAGGGTCCGGACCTCCTTGGCGATGGCACGCCAGATGTCCCTCTTCTGGTGGGCGCTGACCTACATGACATGCACAAGGAAAGAAGAACAGTCATTACCAACTGCACCGTCAATGTGAGTGGCCCTCTCCCTACTCTGGCCATGAAATCAGCCCCCTTCCCTCTTCCAACCAGCCCTCTTCACCCAGGCCTAGCCCATACAATGTGCTCCCTGTGTACTAACCTGTTGGTCTGGAGGACCGTAGAGTAGCGTGTACTGGGGGAGGACCCCGTCTACCAGTTTCTCCAACTCCTGAGCAGTGAAGGCAGGGGCCCTTTCCCCAGACGCAGCAGCCATTGTCTCTTCTAGACCGAGGTCACAGCAGCACTTGCAGTGTAGGTCCTCTCCTGTCGAAGATCAGGTATCTAGTGATTGAACAGATAGAAAATGGCGGTGACATTCGCGGCGGTGACGTCCGCGGCGGTGCGTATCATCACCGCCGGCACACCTGTTTATCGGCTCCTGGGACACATAGGGTCCTACGTGAACCAATGCAGCATTGCGCCGCGGTCTACGACCGCCTACCGCGACGGTGTGCAACGCCAGCGCAGTTACCCCTCAATCCCATTGTCCCAGTTTAGAGGTCAGGCAGCCACCATTTCAGGGGCTCACATGGCTTAATTTACCTCTGCGTCACACATAGCTAGGCCTACACTCAACACACATACAGGAAGGGTTTTGTGAGTGGTGTAGTCTTGTGTGTAACTGTGGGTACATACCTGGAGGAATAATGACTGATTCGTCGCTGTTGTCCTTCGTAGGCACCGTCAGCTGGGACATGTGAGAAGATGGCGGAATCCTCCGGTGTACCGACCGCTGGTGGACCTGTTGACAATGGAAGAGCGACAGGTCATCGCCCCTTACCGGTTTGACCGTGCCACAATCCAGGAACTATGTACCCAGTTGGAGCCAGACCTGATGTCACCAATCCGCCATCCGACTGGAATCCCCCCTGATGTGCAGGTGCTGTCAGTGCTCCATTTCCTTGCTAGTGGGTCTTTTCAGACAACAGTGGCCATGGCATCAGGGATGTCCCAGCCTATGTTTTTCAACGTGCTGTCCAGAGTGTTGTCTGCCCTGCTGAAACATGTAAGGAGATACATCCTTTTCCCTGAGGTGGCAGATTTGCCTACAGTTAAATGTGACTTCTATGCTCTTAGACATATCCCCAACGTCATAGGTGCCATTGATGGGACCCATGTAGCTCTGGTCCCCCCCCCCCCCCACAGGAGTGAACAGGTGTACTGGAACAGGAAGAGTTATCATTCTATGAATGTTCAGATGGTCTGTTTGGCAGACCAGTACATCTCGCAGGTAAATGCTATGTTCCCAGGCTCAGTGCATGACGCCTACATCCTGCGGAATAGCAGCATCCCTGATATGATGGGTCAACTCCAGAGGCACCGTGTATGGCTATTGGGGGACTCTGGTTACCCCAACCTGTCCTGGCTATTGACCCCAGTGAGGAATCCCAGGACCAGGGCAGAGGAACGCTACAATGAGGCCCATGGGCGGACCAGGAGGGTGATCGAACGCACCTTCGGCCCCCTGAAGGCCAGGTTCAGGTGCCTCCATCTGACAGGTGGTTCCCTATTCCACTCACCGAAGAAGGTGTGCCAGATCATCATCGCCTGCTCGATGCTTCATAATTTGGCTTTGCGACGCCAGGTGCCTTTTCTGCAGGCGGATGATCCAGATGACGGTGTTGTAGCAGCTGTGGAGCCTGTGGACAGTGATGAGGAGGAAGCTGAGGAAGAAGTCAACGACAACAGGGAGTCAGTCATACAGCAATATTTCCAGTGACACACAGGTGAGAACATTTTCATTTTTACCATTACATTAACTTTCACACGTCTACCGCTATCCTGTCTGTCGATTTCAACCAGTATTTGGTAACTGAGTTGTACCTTTCCATTACGGTTTCACAGGTGTGGTTACCAAAGTGCCATCTGCTTGCATCCTTCAAGGACTTCTGATGTGTGACATAGGTATGTTAACTTTACAATAGGAAACGCATTATGACACTGTCATTGATAATACATAATTACTAAATCACAGACTGACTCCAGATTGTTTTGTGTTTCAAGGGTGTTTATTGAAGTGCTCAGAAATGGGAGGGGGTTGTAAAATGAGGATTGGTGATGGCAGAGGAATGCCCATGGCAGAGTCCAGTCTATTAGTCTCACAGGTGCACTGCCCATCTGGGCATAGGAAGTGGAGCTGGGCCAGTTTAAGTATGGACATGGTAACAAAGTGGGACAGTGGGAGGACAAACAGGGTGGTCTAATTTCCTGGCGGGGGTCTTGCCATCTTGCTCTGTCCTGTTCCTGGATCTCAGGGACCGCTTGCGTGGTGGTTGTCCGTCTGCAGGGGGTGGGGTGCTGGTGTCGTGGTCCTGTGGCGGGGCGTCCTGTCCACTAGCGCCGGCGGAGGTGGTGGGCATTTCATCATCCTGGCTAGTGTCAGGGGCCCCTTGGAGTGCCATGGTGTCCCTCAAGGTCTGCTGTATGTCCTTCAGCACCCCTACGATGGTGCCCAGGGCGGAGCTGATGGTCCTGAGCTCCTCCCTGAACCCCAAATACTGTTCCTCCTGCAGGCGCAGGGTCTCCTGCAACTTGTCCAGGACCGTCGCCATCGTCTCCTGGGAGTGGTGGTATGCTCCCATGATGGAGGATAGGGCCTTGTGGAGAGTGGGTTCCCTTGGCCTGTCCGCCCCCTGTCGCACAGCAGCCCTACCAGTTCCCCTGTGTTCCTGTGCCTCCGTTCTCTGGACCGTGTGCCCACTACCACTGCCCCCAGGTCCCTGTTGTTGTTGGGGTGGTGGGTTCTCCTGGGTTCCCTGTAGTGGTTGACACACCGCTGATTGACCTGTCCTGGGTACGGAGGTTTGGGCCCGCTGGGTGGGTGCTGTGCTGGTGTTACCAGAGGGTGGAAGGTCGGTGTTGGGCTGTGCCTGTGCAAGGGGAACCGACTGTCCCGAGGCCCACGATGGTCCGGGCTGGTCATCAGGATCCAGTAGGGCAGAGCTGCTATCGTCACTGTGGGCCTCTTCTGGGTGTGGAGTGGTGTTGTCTGGACCCTCTGGTGTGTTGACGGTCCTTCGGGTTCCTGCAGGGGCATAAGAGCATGATTATTGCATGTGTGTGTGCAATGGGTGGGTGAGCGTGTACCCCAGTGCAAGCATTCCTGTGTGGGAGCTTGTGTGATGGTGGTTTAGGGGGTTGTATGGATATGTGCAGTGGGCATGCTTTAGTGCTGGGTGTCCATGCTTAGTTGTGTCATGCAGGGCTTGGTGTTGGGATGGGTGGTTTGTGTTATGAGTACATTAGTGAGGAGTTGTAGTGATAGGGGAGGGGGTGAGGGTGGGGGTTTGTGAGAGCATACAGCTAGGGTGGGGGATATGATAGTTAAGATTTGACTTACCAGTGTCCCATCCTCCACCGACTCCTCCGAGGCCCTCAGGATGCATGATGGTCAAGACTTGCTCCTCCCATGTTGTTAGTTGTGGGGGTCCACCGCCAGTCCGCTGAACCGCGATGTTGTGCCTGGAGACCGTTGAACGCACCTTCCCCCGTAGGTCGTTCCACCTCTTCCTGATGTCCTCCCTATTTCTTGGGTGCTGTCCCACGGCGTTGACCCTGTCCACGATTCTTCGCCATAGCTCCATCTTCCTGGCTATGGAGGTGTGCTGTACCTGTGAGCCAAATAGCTGTGGCTCTACCCGGATGATTTCCTCCACCATGACCCTGAGCTCCTCCTCGGAGAAGCGGGGGTGTCTTTGGCGTGACATGGGGTGGTGTGTGTGATGTGTGGGGCGGTGTGAGTGTTGATGTGTGTGCTGATGTGTAGTGGTGTGTGGTGTTCTGTGCGTGGATGTGGTGTGGGTGATGGTGTTGTGTTCCTCTGTATGGTGGTGTTGTCTTGGCTGTGCTGTCTCTCTGGCCTTTGTCTCGAAATTGTGGTCGTAGGGGTTTGTGGGTGATGTGGCTGTGTGTTTTATATTGCGTTGGGTGTGTGGGAGTGTTGTTTGTATGTGTGTCAGGTGTGTGTATTTGGAATTGTCCAATGTGGCGGTGTTTTGGAGATGTGTGTGTATTTTGAGCGCGGCGGTGTGTACCGCCAATGGAATACCGCGGTTGAAAGACCGCCGCGTGGATTCGTGGGTCGTAATAGCATGGGCGTGTTTCTGTTGGCGTGGAGGTGGAGGTTTTTTTTTCGCCAGTTTAACACTGACCTTTGGTGTGGCGGAGTTGTGTGGGTGTCTGAATTTCGGTGGATTCCGGGATGTGTGTCATAATAGCTCGGGATGTGTGTCATAATAGCTGTGGCGGAATACTGCTGCGGTGTATTGGCGGTCTTCTGCACGGCGGTAAGCGCCTTTTACCGCCAAGGTGGTGAATTCACCAGGCAGGCATGAATGCGCCAGGCAGAGGGTGAGTCCGCCAGGAAGGCGGTGAGTTCGCCAGGCAGGTGGCGAATGCGCCAGGCAGGCGGTGAATTCACCAGGCAGGCATGAATGCCCCAGGCAGGGGGTGAGTCCGCCAGGCGGGCGGTGAATGCGCCAGGCAGGCAGTGAATGCGCCAGGCAGGGGGTGAGTCCGCCAGGCGGGCGTTGAATGCGCCAGGCAGGGGGGAATGCGCCAAGCATGGGGTGAATGCCAAAAGAAGGCAACGGGAAGCAGGAAGAGAGGTTGCTCAATGCAGGGAACTTTATTCCCCATCTTGCAACAAATATAGATGGTTGAAAGCAGAGTACAACACTGGCTAGGATTTTGGGGGTCATTCCAACCTCGGCGGTAAAAGGCGCTTACCGCCGGTCAGAAGACCGCCACAACACCGCCGCGGTCACCGTAAACCGCCACGGTCATTCTGACCCGCAACAGGCAAACCGCCAAAAACCCGACATCCACAAAAGTCCGCCACATCAAAGGGCAGCGAAAAACTGGCGATGACCAAACCTCCACTGTCACGCCAACAGAGAAACGCCCATTCCATTCCGACCCACGAATCCACGCGGCGGTCTTTCAACCGCGGTATTCCATTGGCAGTACACACCGCCGCGCTCAAAATACACACACCCTAACAAAACACAACCACATTGGACAATTTGAAATATACACACCTGATACACATACACACAACACTCCCACACATCCAATACAATATAAAACACACACCCACATCACCCACAAACCCCTACGACCACAAATCAGAGACGAAGCCCAGAGAGAGACAGCACAGAATAGAGAACACCATCACACAGAGGCACACTACACCATCACCCACACAATATCCACGCACAAAACACCACACACCACCACACTCATCAACACATACTCCACCCCACACCTCATCCACACCACTCCATGGCACCCCCAAGACACCCCAGGTTTTCAGAAGCAGAACTCAGGGTCATGGTGGAGGAAATAGTTCGGGTAGAGCCCCAGCTCTTCGGGACACAGGTGCAGCACACCAGCATTGCCAGGAAGATGGAGCTATGGCAAAGAATAGTGGACAGGGTCAACGCTGTGGGACAGCATCCATGAAATCGGCACGACATCAGGAAGCGGTGGAACGACCTACGGGGGAAGGTGCGTTCCATGGTATCCAGACACAACATCGCGGTGCAGAAGACTGGCGGCGGACCCCCACCTCAACCCCCAGAATTTACAGCATGGGAGGAGCAAGTCTTGAACATCCTGCATCCTGAGGGCCTCGCAGGAGTAGCTGGAGGAATGGACTCTGGTAAGTCTCATCTTTACTACTTCATCCCCCCCACCCCACCAGCATGCCAACTCATACCCCCACCCTCACCCCCCACCCCCATCACACATCCTCCTTGCTAATGTCTCACCATCACAACCCACCCATCCCAACACCAAACCCTGCATGCCACCACAAACCATGGACACCCATCACCTAAGCATGCCCATTGCACATACCCATCTCCCCCACAAACCACCGTCACAACAGCCCCCACAAGGGAATGCCAGCACTGGGGTACACGGGCACCCACCCATTGCACGATATGGCACACACAGAAGCAATAACCATACTCTTATACCCCTGCAGGACCCGAACGCCACCACACCGCCCAGGAGGGTCCAGAAATGTCCATCCCACCCCCAGAAGAGGCCCCCAGTGATGACAGCAGCTCTGTCTCCCTGGACCCAGATGACCAGCCCGGCCCATCGGGGACCTCAGGACAGTCGGTTCCCCTCACACAGCCACAGGCCACAGCAGACCTACCCCCCTCTGGGAACACCAGCACAGCTTCCACCCAGCGGGCCCATGCCTCTGTCTCCAGGACACGTCAATCAGCGGTGTGTCCACCACTACAGTGCACCCAGGTTAACCCACCACCCCAACAACAACAGGGACCTGGGGGCAGTGGTAGTGGGCACACGGTCCAGGGAACAGAGGCCCAGGGAAACAGGGGAACTGGGAGGGCTGCTGTGCGACGGGGGGGACAGGCCCAGGGAACCCACTCTCCACGAGGCCCTCTCCTCCATCATGGGAGCATACCACCACTCCCAGGAGACGATGGCGACGGTACTGGCCAGGTTCCAGGAGATCCAGGTACTGCAGGAGGAACAGTTTATGGGGTTCAGGGAAGAACTCAGAAACATTACTTCAGCAATGGGCACCATCGTCGTGGGTCTCAACCAGATTGTCACCACATTGCGGGACCATGTGGCACCACAAAGGGCCCCTGTCACTAGCATGGACCAAGAACAGGCTACCACCTCCGCCGGCGCTAGTGGACAGGAGGCGCCCACACCAGAACAACAGGCCACCAGAACCCCACCCCCTGCAGAAGGAGAACCACCCCGCAAGCGGGGCCTGAGATCTAGGAAGAAGACAGAGTAGGATGCCAAGACCCCCGCCAGCAAAGGATACCCCCTAATGTCATCCCACTGTCCCACATTGTCACCCTGTCCAACCTTAAACTGCCCCTGCTCCACCTTCCACAGGCATATGGACAATGCACCTGTGAGACTGAAAACCTGGACTCTGCCATGGACAATACTCCACCATCACCCATCACCGATTTTTCAACCATGTCCCTAAATTGAGCACTTTAATAAAACCACTTATTGCACAAAAATAATCTGGAGTCTGCCTGTATTGTGAACAAATGTATTGAACTTAACTGTTGCAAAATGTCAAGTTACATTCTGATGACAACATACCACTGTCACACAGCTGTAGTCCATGGGCAAAAAAAGCAGAGGTCACGCAGTGGGGCCCACATCTCTGAAATTGGAAGGGAAAGTCACAACTCAGTTACCATACACTGGGTGAAAAGGACAGACAGTAGAGAGGCAGGAGACTGTAAGTAAATGTAAAATGCTGGTGTTGATTGTTACCTGTGTGTTATTGAAAATACTGCTCTATTACTGTGTCCCTGTTGTCTGTGTTGTCCTCGTCGTCTTCCTCCTCTTCACTCTCCACAGGCTCCACAGCTGCCACAACACCACCATCTGGACCATCCTCCTGCAGGAAAGGCACCTGGCGTTGCAAAGCCAGGTTGTGAAGCATACAGCAGGCCACGATGATATGACACACCTTCTTTGGTGAGTACATTAGGGATCCACCTGACATATGCAGGCACCTAAACCTGGCCTTCAGGAGGCCGAAGGTGCGTTCGATCACCCTCCTAGTCCGCCCATGGGCCTCATTGTACCGTTCCTCTGCCCTGGTCCTGGGATTCCTCACTGGGGTCAGTAGCCACGACAGGTTGGGGTAACCAGAGTCACCAATTAGCCACACACGGTGTCTCTGGAGTTGACCCATCACGTAAGGGATGCTGCTATTCCGCATGATGTAGGCGTCATGCACTGACCCAGGGAACTTGGCATTTACATGGGAGATGTACTGGTCAGCCAAACAGACCACCTGGACATTCATCGAATGATAACTTTTTCTGTTCCTGTACACTTGTTCACTCCTGCTGGGGGGGACCAAAGCCACATGTGTCCCATCAATGGCACCAATGATGTTTGGAATATGTCCAAGGGCATAGAAATCACCCTTCACTGTAGCCAAATCGCCCACCTCAGGGAAAACAATGTAGCTCCGCATGTATTTCATCAGGGCAGACAACACTCTGGACAACACCTTTGAAAACATCGGCTGAGACATCCCTGATGAAATGGCCACTGTTGATTGAAATGACCCACTTGCCAAAAAATGGAGTACTGACAGAACCTGCACTAGAGGGGGAATCCCTGTGGGTTGGCGGATGGGTGACATCAGGTCTGACTCCAGCTGGGCACACAGTTCCTGTATAGTGGCTCTGTCAAGCCTGTATGTCAATATGACATGTCTTTCTTCCATTGTCGACAGGTCCACCAGCGGCCTGTACACGGGAAGATTCCTCCATCTCCTCGCAAGTCCCAGCGGACGGTGCCTAAGAAGGACAACATGGAGCACAGAGTCAATCAACCCACAGGTACGTTCCCACAGCATGCACAGTACACGATTCTCTATGCAGTGAATGGCTTGTATGAGTGGCGATGCAAGGCCTAGGCATGTGTGACGCAGTAGAAATTAAGCCATGTGGGCCCTTGAAATGGCGGCTGCCTGACCTGTGAAGTGCGACAATGGGATGTGAGGTCAATGCGCTGGCGTGGCACACCGTGGCGGTAGGCGGTCGAAGACCGCGGTGCAAAACCGCATTGGTTAACATTGAACCCTATGGGTTTGAGGAGCCAATGACAATGTGCGCCGGCGGTCGCGGTACGCACCGCCGCGGGCGTGACCGCCATTTTCTATCTGCTTAATCACTCGAGACCTGATCATCCACAGGAGAGGACCTATACTGCAAGTGCTGCTGTGACCTCGGTCTGGAAGAGACAATGGCTGCTGCGACTGGGGAAAGGGCCCCTGCCTTCACTTCAGAAGAATTGGACAAACTCATGGATGGGGACCTGTGGGCGCTGAGGTGAGGTTCCCTGTTCAGATCCCGGATGGGTTCGAGATTGGAGACATTACATGGCTTTTCGAAGGCAGACTTTTAGTTCAATTAATACCACCCAATAAACCAGTCGTGAAAGAGAAAGCGTTCAAAGGAAGAGTGTCTGTAAACGGACAAAACGCCTCTTTGCACATCTGGGACCTGACAATGGAAGACGGAGGAGAGTACAGCGTGGAAGTGTACAAGAAGGACGACACAACGGAAAGAGAAGTGAGACAGTACACGCTTGGTATATTCAGTAAGTCTTTCTCCACCTTGCTGTCACTGATTGTACACAATGCCGCAGATACCACGCTACACATAAAGTCGGTGTTTTGCAGATGAACCAGCACCAACAAAGCCAACAGCTCCCGAACTTACAAAAGACTAATCAATAGTGAAGCCTGTGAAAGGGCCAGGATGCAATGATGGGTATCCATTGGTTTCATTTTATAAGCTCTTCAATAAGTATTTACAGTAGAAAATGCGAAACAATACTGTACTGGTGGTAAAGAAAAAAAACTGGACATATTGCTTTTATGCATTTGTTCCTGCCGAGTGTCATGGTGAGCACTGGAGAAGGTACGGGAAGGGTTTTGGAAATGTTTGAAAAGACAGTGAAGGTCAGGAAGGACTTCCCTTTACAGGCAGCGCTCACTACTAAAGTGATCAAATCACTATTGCTAGAGAACCGAAGAGGTGGTTGTGCATGGTAGAAGAGGAGGTTGTGGTAGAAGAGGTGGTTGTGTGTGGTAGAAGAGGTGGTTGTGCATGCTAGAGGAGGTGGTTGTTCATGGTAGAAGAGATGGTTGTACATTGTAGAAGAGGTGGTTGTGCATGCTAGAGGAGGTGGTTGTGCATGGTAGAAGACATGGTTGTACATTGTAGAAGAGGTGGTTGTGCATGGTAAAATAGGTGGTTGTGGTAGAAGAGGTGGTTGTGCGTGGTACAAGAGGTAGTTGTGGTAAAAGAGGTGGTTGTGCATGCTAGAGGAGGTGGTTGTGCATGGTAGAAGAGATGGTTGTGCATTGTAGAAGAGGTGGTTGTGCATGGTAAAAGAGGTGGTTGTGGTAAAAGAGGTGGTTGTGAATGGTAGAAGAGGTGGTTGTGAATGGTAGAAGAGGTGGTTGTGCATGGTAGAGCAGATCACTCAGTAAGGTCCAGATGCTGAACTGAATGTGTTCTGCTTTCATTTGTGCTGTGGGCATTTTAATCTATATCCTACAACAACAGCCGCCCAATAAACACCAGCCCACAGGTTTCTTCCAACAAAGTGCCAGATGTGAAATAACTACAACGATGTGCACAAACCAGAATCAGTCTCTTGATAATCACCGGTGCTTGCTCACTTTGTGCAGTTCTGGAGAGAGGAGGTAGATGGGCGCAGCAGTGCCTCGTAATGTATATCTGTGTCCTTCCAGTGCGTGGATAAATGGGCGCAGTAATGAACATCAGTGGCTGCACAGATCACATGCATGAATGTGCCTATTAGTAGAACTATGGCCACACACACACAAAAATGCATTGATCAACATAATCACATACTTTATGTGGGTCAGTGGCCTCATGCAGTACAAGTATCATTGAATCCAGGGATGAGCATCAGTGGCCTCACTACTAAAGTGATCAAATCACTATTGCTAGAGAACCGAAGAGGTGGTTGTGCATGGTAGAAGTGGAGGTTGTGGTAGAAGAGGTGGTTGTGCGTGGTAGAAGAGGTGGTTGTGCATGCTAGAGGAGGTGGTTGTTCATGGTAGAAGAGATGGTTGTACATTGTAGAAGAGGTGGTTGTGCATGCTAGAGGAGGTGGTTGTGCATGGTAGAAGACATGGTTGTACATTGTAGAAGAGGTGGTTGTGCATGGTAAAATAGGTGGTTGTGGTAGAAGAGGTGGTTGTGCGTGGTACAAGAGGTAGTTGTGGTAAAAGAGGTGGTTGTGCATGCTAGAGGAGGTGGTTGTGCATGGTAGAAGAGATGGTTGTGCATTGTAGAAGAGGTGGTTGTGCATGGTAAAAGAGGTGGTTGTGAATGGTAGAAGAGGTGGTTGTGAATGGTAGAAGAGGTGGTTGTGCATGGTAGAGCAGATCACTCAGTAAGGTCCAGATGCTGAACTGAATGTGTTCTGCTTTCATTTGTGCTGTGGGCATTTTAATCTATATCCTACAACAACAGCCGCCCAATAAACACCAGCCCACAGGTTTCTTCCAACAAAGTGCCAGATGTGAAATAACTACAACGATGTGCACAAACCAGAATCAGTCTCTTGATAATCACTGGTGCTTGCTCACTTTGTGCAGTTCTGGAGAGAGGAGGTAGATGGGCGCAGCAGTGCCTCGTAATGTATATCTGTGTCCTTCCAGTGCGTGGATAAATGGGCGCAGTAATGAACATCAGTGGCTGCACAGATCACATGCATGAATGTGCCTATTAGTAGAACTATGGCCACACACACAAAAATGCATTGATCAACATAATCACATACTTTATGTGGGTCAGTGGCCTCATGCAGTACAAGTATCATTGAATCCAGGGATGAGCATCAGTGGCCTCACTTAGTGAATGCATCAACATGCCTTGTTAAGAACAGAAGCAGCCCCGCACTGTAACTCCGCTAATGGGCCTAGTAACAAGCATCACTGCCCTCACACTATACAAGAATCAAATAGTCATCTAAGGAGCATCAGTGGTATCACACTATATAAGCATCAAATAGTCAACTAAGGAGCATCAGTGGCCGCACTCTATACAAGCACCAATTAGTCAACTAACGAGCATCAGTGGTATCACGCTATACAAGAATCAAATAGTCAACTAAGGAGCATCAGAGACCTCAGGCTCTACAAGCATCAAATAGTCAACTAAGGAGCATCAGTGGCCTCACACTATACAAGCATCAAATAGCCAACTAAGGAGCATCAGTGGCCTCACACTATGCAAGCATCAGTGGCCTCACACAGTGAATGCATCAATAAGCCTACTTAAGAACTGCAGCTGCCCCACTTGACAAATGCATTAACGAGCCTAGCAATAATCAATAGGCGGGCCAAAGAGTACATAATCAAAGGGCCTAGTGACGAGTTTGTGTCGCCCTCTCAGTACATGAATCAGTGGCCCAGGCTGCAAGTATAATGTATCGTTGGATTTAGTAGCAAGCACTGGTGAGCTCATACAGTGAAGGCACAGATGGGCCAAGCATTGAGCTTTGCTGGCCTCACTCTACTACGAAGTTCTACTACATAGCATCAGTGGCCTCAGATAGTACTCCCATATATGGGTCTACTGACAAGCATTGGGGCTTCACACAGTACATGCATTAATGAGCCTTAAATAACATCAGTACTAGGACACACTGAATTTCTGTGCTGTTTTAAGCACTGGAACTCTCTCACTCAGCTTCTCTATTTAGGGAACTCAGTCAGCAAAAAAGTAGAGACCCAGGATAACTCCGACTACCTTGCCCGAAGTGTACCCTTAGCAGTCTCTGGATCCTGATCAGATGGGAGCAATCTCCAAACACCCTGAAAATTTTGAACGCCTACATCAAAGTAACATGTATTTTGTCAAAATATCTTAGCCTGAACAATATTTATACATATGAGCACAAAACATAGTAACAACACAGTTCATTGATTGTGTCAATGACTTGCTTGTTTTTGATGATTATCTCAAATCAGCATCTGTAGGTGAAGAGTCAACACACATTTCACCCCCTAAGGGAGTGTAGACCTGGTGCTTTTTCAGGGTTGTAAGCATATACAATTAGGCACCTATTAATACCTATAGCTACATATTATACAGAAGTTTTTGATATGGTTTTCATTATTGCTTACAATTTCAGTGACTTCCCACAGTGATGCACAGTGGGGCCCTCATTATGAGTTTGGCGGGTGGCAAAGGCTGCTCGCCAAACTCTTGCGGCCGGAAAACCGCCACTCTGGTTTTCTGGCCGCTGGCCATATGATGAGTTTTCGCTGGGACAGCGGGAAACAGGACACAACATTGCTGCCGGCTTGATTAAGAGCTGGCAACAATCTTGCAGTGATTCGGGTGTGACAGCACCGGTCGCACTTTTCACTGCCTGTAATTCAGGCAGTGAAAAGCATGACAAGGCTGTCCACAGGGGCCCCTGCACTGCCCATGCCAACTGCATGACCGGTGCAGGGGCCCCTATGGGGCGCCCAAAACCCCCTCTCCACCAGCCTGGCAGATTAAGACCACCGGCACCACCAGGCTGTTGACCAGAAGCAACCTGGAGGTGTCAGCGGTTGGACCATAGTGGCTCTGCCACGGTCATATTGTGGAGGCTGGACCGTTGCTTTGGTGGCGTTCCAACCGGCACCACGAGTCTGGCGGGCCCAGGACCGCCAGACTCATAGTAAGGCCCCAGTGTGGCACAGCAAACATACTTTGTAGCCTCTTCCAGATAACAATGGGCCAGGAAAAGGCAAGAAGTACCAAGGTTCAAAGGGATTCTCTGTCTCTTTTCCTAATCTCACCAATAGTGCTCTGTCTCACAGCTGATAGAGATCCCCAAAATGCTCTGGGAAGAGATTTGTAATATATATCTGTTGTTAGGCTCTCCTTCTCAACCTTCAGTTTAGGTACCACCAAGGTATGCCTAATATAAAATGGAAGTCACAGTGGCTACAACAATGTGTACTGTTTGCACCCCACATGCATCTTCCACATGCAAGCAATATATGCACATGCAACATGTACATTTCCGTAGCACACACATGCAACCTCCATACTCCTCATGATTAGATGGGACAGGCAGAACAATTAAAAAATATAGAAGAGGACAGTAAACTATTTCCCAGTCAAGTAACAAGGACAAAGGCCAACCCTACATTATAATCATGTTGCTGCCATCTGTATCTTTCATCCATAGCCTGGTAAGATGACAGTAGTCACTATTCTAAGAAAGGGAGGTGTGCCCTCCTGATTACAGAGCAGTGTGATAGGTATCACTCTAGATTTTAAATGTCATGTGTGCTGAGGTGGAGTTCAAAAACACTACAGCTTGGTATGGGGACTGCGAGACAGGACGAAACAGTCTTCAGAGCCATGCACTTGACCTTTTACTGTCTCAACAGGGGTTATGGGACTGACATGTAATTCTATATGCATCTTGCCCATTACATTATATGGAATTTGCCCATTATATTTTAGATTGAATCCTTTTCCACAGAAAGGCAGTTGACGTCCTCTTCAAACCAACTATCTTGTGTGGTTAATTGGTGTCCTTGGCTCAATATAGCTCTGAGAGCTGCCTCACTCTCCAGTACTAAAATCATGTGAATGTCCTTATCTTTAATGTGTAACCGCACTCACCTTTATAAGGTCCTTCCATGCAGGTGGTGAGTTCGCCAGCAGGGGGTGAATCCGCAAGGCAGTCGGTGAATGCGCCAGGCAGGCGGTGAGCCCACCAGGCATGAGGTGAGTCCGCCAGCAGGGGGTGAATCCGCAAGGCAGTCGGTGAATGCGCCAGGCAGGCGGTGAGCCCACCAGGCAGGAGGTGAGTCCGCCAGCAGGGGGTGAATCTGCAAGGCAGGGGGTAAATGCGCCA